>NW_006773642.1:506815-550786 GCF_000442215.2 Lipotes vexillifer | reverse complement strand
TTTAACATCTTTATTGGAGTATAATTGCTTTACAATGGTGTGTTAGTTTCTGCTTTATAACAAAGTGAATCAGCTATACGTACACATATATCCCCATATCTCCTCCCTCTTGCATCTCCCTCCCTCCCACCCTCCCTATCCCACCCCTCTAGGTGGTCACAAAGCACTGAGCTGACCTCCCTGTGCTATGTGGCTGCTTCCCACTAGCTATCTATTTTACGTTTGGTAGTGTATATATGTCCATGCCACTCTCTCACTTCATCCCAGCTTACCCTTCCCCCTCCCCATGTCCTCAAGTCCATTCTCTATGTCTGCATCTTTATCCCTGTCCTGCCCCTAGGTTCTTCAGAACCGTTTTTTTTTTTTTTAGATTCCATATATATGTGTTAGCCTACGGTATTTGTTTTTCTCTTTCTGACTTGCTTTTCCTTCCCCAGTGGGATATGAGTACTATTCAGATGACAGTGACACTGTGAAGTAACAAACTCCTAAGCGCATTTGCAGTGTTGTGATTTATAATAAGAAGTCTGTATTTGGTTTTTGTCCCCCTTTCTGGCACAGAGCTCCTAAAACCCTTGGAATTTCCTAATCGATGAGAGCAGTAAAGCTGTATTTTATTATGCTAATAAGGTGACTTTGGGATGACCCTAGGTCACTTAAGGCTAAGAGCTGGTCACTAGAGGAACCAACCATGTGATAAGAGGGTGGGAACTGTCAGTCCCATACCTGCTGGACCTCTGGGAGTGAAGACGGACTGGAGATTAAATTCAGTCACCAGTGGCCACTGATCTAACTAACCATATGCCTATGTAATAAAACCTCCACAAAAACCCAGAGGACAGGGCTTAGAGAGCTTCCGGGTTGGTGAACACATGGATATCTGGGGAGAGCGGCCTGCTATTAGAAGACATGGGAACTCTGCATCCCTTCCCACACACCTTGCCCTATGCATTTCCTCCATCTGGCTGTTCCTGAGTTATATCCTCTTACAATAAACTGGTAACCTAGTCAATAAAATGTTTCTCTCCGTTCTGTGAGCTGCTCTGGCAAATTAATGAAACCCAAGGAGGGGTCCTTGGAACTCCTGACCTACAGCCACTCAGTCAGAAGCACAGGTGACAACCTGGACCTGCCATTGGAGGGGAGGGCAGTCTTGTAGGACTGGGACTGAGCCCTTAACCTGTGGGATCTGATGCCATCTCCGGGTAGGTAGAGTCAGAACTGAGTTGAATTGTAGGACACCCAACTTGTGTCAGAAAATTGCTTGGTGTGGGAGAGAAGCCTACACCAGAATTGGGAGCAAAAGTATAGCGTTTCAAGCAGTTTTAACATATAGATCATTTGGAAGAATGCCAAAGGCTTGATGCTTGCAGAGAGTGAGAGAACTATTGACAGTTATTCCTCAGAACTCATCTTTGCCACAGAGGCATTCAAATAATTGTCCTTGGTAAGCTCTTGGAAAGGTGTTGAGTAAGAGGTACCCAGCTGGCATCACTGGGTACAGGCTGGAACTCACAGGTGGAAGGGCTAGCAGGCCAGCAAATGCTAGCAAATGCCCAGTGCAGAGGTGGTCAGGGCCAGAGCACCGCTGAACGCACTGTGACATTACATTCTAGAAGAGGGGCCGCCCTGCTGATCCTCTGGTATGGGGCAAGAGAGAGAGCACTCCTGTAAGCTGGGGACAGTGTGTTCAAGTTCAAGCATCATCTGCCCAGGAAAGATGTGGGCCAGCGCTGGGAACAGCCCTTCAAGACCTGGTGAAAAATAGAGTTTGTGCACAAGTCTTCTGGCTGGAGAGAAGCACTGAGATTATCAGGGGATAACCCTGCTTATTTCCTCACAGATGTCCTACCTGGATTTCTGGGGGAAGAAGTGTGGGAAAAGGAGACAAGAATTCTGAGGTATTAAGCACCTACTTACTGCACGTCAAGCTGAGCCAGTTGCTTCCCCTATTTGATGTCATTTAATTCTTCCAAAAACCCTATGAGAAAAGTATTAAATTGCAGTTTAAAGGTGAAGGCCTGAGGTTCAGAAAAACTGAACAACTTCCTCAGAATACTGAAGGAGAGAGGCAAGAATCCAACCTGTGTTTCTGACTCCAAAGGCATGGCTTTTCTTCTCTTTGAAGATTGAAAGAGCTCTCACAAGCTTAGAGAGTTGGTTTTCCAATCAAAGAGAACCTTAGAATCACCTGAGGTGAGGAGTAGACCATTTAAAAAATAACCACACCCAAAGCCCACTCCTAACAGTTCTGTCTTCATGGTCTGAGATGGGGCCTGGGCACTGGTATAACTTAAAATCTCCAGATGATTCTAAGACGCAACCTGTTTGTTTTGTTTTGTTTTGTTACATACAGTGTTCAGAGCAGCTCCTGGTTCATCTGGAGCTAGCATAAGGTCTGCTTCTAGAGACATTCATTTACTCATTCATTTATTTGCTCATTCACTCGCTTATTCATTGAGGAGATCCTTAAGCAGACAAGGGTGAGAAGCAAATAGAAACCCGTGATCTATGGGAATTTGTCTGTACAAGTGGGGTGACAGGTGCACAAATGGGACCCCCAGTGGGATCTTCTAGGAAGACAAACTGATACTGCTTATTTAAAAATGATCTAACAATGTTTCAATTTGTATCTGAAAACATTTTGGTCTTTAAGAATTAAGGGCACGCACACGTACACACACATGCACACGCACACGCACACGCCAAACGATCGCTAGTGACAGGAAGTGTGGACCAAGGAAGTGGTTCCTGATTCTTGTCAAAAGGCAGGAAGGAAAGAGGTGCTGGGAGTTGTGAAATAATAACAGCCAATTTCACTGGAAATATTTGCAGCAGATGTATCCATCCTTGAGAAATATCTCTTTGGCCCACTCTGTTTCATCTTCCTTAATTCCCTTTTTTTCCCCTTAGACTTTTCTAGTTGCCTATCTACTCGTGTGTTGCTATCACTCCATGATAAACAAGACCAGCACAAAGAGAGAGAGAGAGAGAGAGATCACAAATAATAAAGAAATGAAGTTCTATTTCTCTTCACTCCACTCCGCACCTCAGTTCTGATGGTCTCTCTCCTGTTTAAACTCCTTCAAGGCCTCCAACATTGCCCATTAGATTGTAGTGATTATAGGGAGGAAATGAGCCAGACTTCAGGGTTTGAGTCCTAGCTTGGCTGGACTGGACTGTGTTAAGCTCTAGCGAGCTACTTAGCCTTCTCTGTGACTTGGTTTCAGAGAGATAATAATAGTTACTATCTCATAGGATGTTTTTGAGTTTTAGAGTTAATACACGGAAAATTCTTAGATGTGCGTCTGGCACACATTAAATGCCCAATAAATATTAACATAATTATGTTGTTGCTGCCATTGTTATTGCTGCTGTTATCACCAGGGTTTGATTCTCTCCAGCCCTTCTCCTGTCTTTTCTCCTCCATACAATTTACATTCCAGCCACACAGAACTCCTTGCAGTTACTGGAACTTACCATTTTCTCACATGCCTCTGGGCATTTGCTCACGTTTCCATGTTGGTAAACCTTCCCCGTTTTGTTTTCTATTGTTGTTGTAACAAATTACCACAAGCTTAGTGACTAGAAAACAACACACATTTATTATCTTATAGTTCTGGAGTCCAACACGAATCTCACTGGATAAAGACAAGGTGTCGGCAGGACGGCAGTCCTTACTGCAGGCTCTAGGGCTTAATCCCTTTCCTTGCCTTTGCCAGGCCACCTGCATTCATTGGCTCATGGCCCCTTCCTCCATCTTCAAAGGCAGCAACAGTGGTTTGTGTCCTTGCATCACATCCCCCTGGCCATTCTCATATATTCACATCTCTCTTTGACTGTGGCTAGAAAAGAAAGGTTCTCCATTTTGAAGGACTCTTGTGACTAGATTGGGCCCACCTGGACAGTCCAGGCCAATCTCCTCACCTGAGATCCTTCATCTTAATCACATCTGCAAAGTCCCTATTATCCCATATGCAAGATAACATATTTCCAGGTTCCAGGGATTAGGACATGCACATCTTTTAGGGAAGAGAACATTATTCTGCCTACTATACCATTAAATTTTTGTTGTCTTTCAATATTCATCTCAAACATTACTTCTTCTGAGCATTTTCTGTTTCCTCAGGCAGAGCAAGGGGTTTGTGCACCCTGTGCTTTGAAAAATATGCCCTTTTTGAAGGTTTAACCACAATATTTTGCAGTAATTGACTTATGTAATTGCCAACCCCACAGAGCTTTGAGAGCTGAGACTGGTTTCATTCATTTTTTAATTCCTGGTGTCTGATAGGGAGCCTCAGTGGTGCTTTTAAACAAATGAAACTTCATACGACCTAATGCTTCTCTGCCAGTGGAAAGTACTACCCAAAACTTGAGGCACAAGGTCTGGTTGGATATTTAATGGCAAATGACTAATAATTTTCTGTATCATCCTTCACATATTCATACCTGTTGTCTTCACTGTCACAATCCTACAGTGAAGGCAAACAGGTCACCATTTATCAATTAAGAAAACTGACAGAGAGCTGAAACGCCTCATCCAAAGTCATTCGTGCAGCTCTTCAGTGGCAAGGTGGAGAATCTTCAAATCTAAATTATAAGACACATCAATTCTGTTCAGCCAGAGAGCAGTCGTATGATGATGAGATATTTAACCTGGGAGACATTTCAAATAGGAACCTCTCGTGGTTTAAAAGCCATTCATTTGGAGCAACTGGATGGTGAGGCAGTAAAAAAACTTAGCGGAGAGAGTACATGCTTACAATAATTACAAAAATAATGAGCCTGTTTCAAAGTACTCTTTGTATAAAATATTTATTACACAACATTATATAATTAAGTCATATAATAAAGTTCTATGTACTTCGGTTGGTTAGAGGAAGCAAAGGTGAACCAGACGTAAATTCTACTCTAATGGAAATCACAGGAGAGTAGAAAAGTTCCAATACACTTGAGCGTCTATAGTACAAGAAGGTGTTTCGTGCCATAAAGAGGCATGATGCAGCGCTGTGGGGCTTAAACGAGGATGAAAGTCTAGCTGCAAGTGCTAAAACACGTGCTGTAAAAAGTCTAAAAAGTCCTCAGAACAGCTTTAATGGATGAATAAGAATTAATTTTAAATGAGTAAATTTGCATATCTGTGTTTGGAAATAGTTCCTTTCTGCGGCCATTCAAAAGTTTTCTCCCTCAAACAGGTAAAATATCAACACAGTAATTGTGCTTGTTGTCATTCATTTGTTTATTAATCATTTTTCTCATAGATAAGGCAAAATAAAATCTTCTGTCACTGTTCATAATATGGAATTCCAAGGCAGTATTCCAAAGCCCTCAAATGAGTGAAGTTTCACAAACATTGACCATCCAGTGGTCCATAGCTAGCTTTTCTGAACAGGTAAGAAGCTCAGTGATCACCTGAGTGTGCTTAATATAAAACCATGACTGGGGGTCTTCCCTGGTGGCGCCGTGGTTGAGAGTCCGCCTGCCGATGCAGGGGACAGGGGTTCGTGCCCCAGTCCGGGAAGATCCCACATACCGCGGAGCGGCTGGGCCCGTGAGCCGTGGCCGCTGAGCCTGCGCGTCCGGAGCCTGTGCTCCGCAACGGGAGAGGCCACAACAGTGAGAGGCCCGCGTACCGCAAAAAAAAAAACAAACAAAAAACCATAACTGGACCCGGAAAACAATATTCTGAAAAATCATATTACAGTGTGTATGGAGGATGTTCATTGAAAGACTGAACATTTGCAACCCATCAAATTTACAGACATTGGCAAATGAAAATGTGCTCTTACGTAGGAAAGGAAAGAAGAGTAGGAGCGATTCCGTTTCTCGTGCTGCGCTGACCATCATGATGACAGTCCCGTTAACAGAGAATTGAGTGGGAGACACACCATCACATGTGCTGATAAAGCCCTCTGCCTCCTTCTGCCTTGGCATATTCCATGCCATGCTGGATGAACCCCCCAAGCTCATTCATTTTCAGAGGCCCTTGCGCTGCCTAGGTCATCCTTCCCCATACCCTTCCAGACTCTTCTCAAATGTCACTTCCTCTGTGATGTCTTCCTGGTAGCTTTGATGAAATTGATTACTCTTTCCCGTGTTTTCATGGTCCTAAGTTCATTTCAATCACATCTCTGCAGCTCTTTTTGAATTCATCTTCCCCACTAGACAGACAGTTTCTCAAAGGCAGAATGTCCTTTTCACTTTTGTGCCCCAATTCCAGTAATACGGCATGACATAAAGAGGGCGCTTAATAAATGTTTGCTCAAATAAATCACGTTATAGTTTAACATCATCATTTCAAAGGTCTGCCCCAAACCCTGCTTGCCTTTAATGATGGTGTATAAACACAAGTATGCACGTACATCTCCCACATGTCATGGCATTTCAGAAGCCGAAAAGCCATAATTAATGAGACACAGACATACAAAGTGTTAAATATGCAAGATGAACAGCCTTGAAGTCAAGGAGATAACACCCCTCTCTACTTCATTGAGACAGAATACTTCGTGTGACCACATTTAGCTCATATCTGCAATTTTTAGCAGTGTGCTTTATGTTTTATTATTCCATTATCTTTGTAATAAAAAAGTATGCAATTACACAGTGACTCCTGCCTCACGAAATCAGAATTGGGCTGGACTCCAGGGGTTCATTTTTTTGTTGCTTTTTAAAAACTCATACCATTCTCCCAAAGAAACTATCTAAATGTGTAGCAGCTTCCCAAGCTTTCCTGTGAAAATCTATTTAGCTCCTTTATTACCACTGGTACCTTCAGGGACACAAGTTCAGTGGCATCTAGTAGCTAATGGAAATGGGCTTACTAATGTGGAAATGAGGTAGGATGGAGAAAGAAGCAGGCATGGAGCAGGTTAATTCCTTAACTTAATTTGAGTCATCTCCCCCAAGGAAATCTTTCCTTACGCCCCGCCCTGACCCCCATCCTGCAGGATGGATTATGGGCCTCCTTGGTTGATTCCTTCAGCTTCTTGGATTTGTTTTTCTTTTAGGCCTTCGACTCTGCATCCCCAGTGTCAAAACAGAGCCTAACAAATCTAAGGCTCTGAATGAATGAATGACCAAAAGAATGAATGCCCAATTCTGAGCACTGATAACTTGTAAATACTCTTGTACCACTTCAGGTTCTTTGGTAAGATTCTGTGGAAGCCAACTGTGGCCAACCTAGGTCAGACATGGAATTTACTGGAATGAGAGAGTGTAGCTAACTGCTTAGACCTGCAATAGGACGGGCTCTTGAGAGACTCCAGGAAATAGGCCAGATGACTAGATAGCCTTTTCAAGTCACTCTCTTTTGAGTGAAAACAACTCTCACCATTTTATTCAGTCCTTGTGTGACTCTGCTTAAGATTCAAATCCCAGGGGGAATGAAGGATTGGCTTCATGGGCTTTAGGAGAGGTGTGGGGATCTTGATGGATTTACCAGGACTGCATCCAATAGAGGAAAAGTAGTTTCTCAAATAAAACAAGGAGGAGGTGAGGGGGTGGTGCTGGACAGGGAGAACAAAATAACAGCATTCCATACCAGTTCATTTTCATGGAAAGTATATCCCACGGTTCTACTGACATAGACTTTGAACACTGGGGGTCACCTACACGGTCATGCTTCAGTTCTTCATATGGCATCCCTGACCAAGACAGGACTTCTCCAGTAACAGGGATTGCTTTCCTTGCCCAGTCAGTCCAGCCTTCCAATTTTTCCTTCAGAATCTTCTGGATATTAAAATATATATATTTACACCTATTCCTTTTTTTGAGCTGAAGTCTGCCCATTTCCATCCCTCAGAATTTTCCAGAACAAATTAATTCCTTCTTTGGCTTCCCTGGTGGCGCAGTGGTTGAGAGTCCGCCTGCCGATGCAGGGGACACGGGTTCGTGCCCCGGTCCGGGAAGATCCCACATGCCGCGGAGCGGCTGGGCCCATGAGCCATGGCCGCTGAGCCTGCGCGTCCGGAGCCTGTGCTCCGCAACGGGAGAGGCCCCAACAGTGAGAGGCCTGCGTACCAAAAAAAAAATTAATTCCTTCTTCTATAGGATAGTCCTCTGAGCTTTGACCCTGTGCCTTTACCTGAATTCTGCCCTCCCCACGACATAGTCACTACAGTACAAAGCCTCTCACTGGGCAGGGCTCACATTGCGGCTCGTGTGTACCCTTCCATGTGGCCTTTTGGTGTTTTCTAAGGTTTGCACCTGTAGCTGTCCCTGGCTCTGCCCAGCCTTGACTGGTTCGTGTGCTCCAGCCCACCTCTTCCAACCCCTGATGCCAGTGCACCCTCCTTCCCCAATACTCTCATCCTCTCCTGCAGTCAAGGATGCTGGCTTTGCCATTAGGCAGTTCTTGTTCTAACCTGGCTCCACAGTTTACTCTTCATATTTCCAGAGAGTAAATGCCTAAGCTTTCTGAAAC
Organism: Lipotes vexillifer; assembly: GCF_000442215.2. Taxonomy (NCBI): domain Eukaryota; kingdom Metazoa; phylum Chordata; class Mammalia; order Artiodactyla; family Lipotidae; genus Lipotes; species Lipotes vexillifer. Next base: position 542,364 of record NW_006773642.1, on the reverse strand, counting down.
TCAGTTTCTTGATCTGTCATATGATTTAGTGCAGACCTTTAGTGGGTTGCTCACGAGTTGTATAGGATGACAGACTTAAGACAATTTTCACAATGCTTTGAAACTAGGTGCTTAACAGACTGCAGTTATTCTTTTAAATATTGATTTTATAATTTACAAAATCACAAAAGGGATACCGTATCTAGTTTTTTTTTTTTTAATCAAGCCATAAAGCAATAAAAATGAATGTGAAAGGTCAAAATAAAAAGAGAAGAATCTTGCTTCTCTCCCTAATCTCACACCCCTCCCCAAAATTAACCACTGGTATACAGTCTTCCAGAAAGTGTACAGTCCATATCTATCTCTTTATCCACAAACATGTCTTGCTTGTTCAGTGTAGAATATGACTGAGACAGCTTTTCAGTCCATGTTTATATCTCTGTCTTTGTCCCTTGTGATGGCTGTGTAGTATTCCATAGTGTGTATATGCCATCATTTATTTAACCATCTCCACTTTGAATCACATTTAAGTTTCCATTCTTTTGTACGTGTGTGCATATTTCAGGAAGATCCACTCCTAGAATGGAATTGCTATGCCAGAGAATTTACACATTTCACATTTCAGTAAATCTTAATAAATTACTTTTGAAAATAAACTTACTAATTATATTCAGACCCACAGTATATGAGAGGTGCCATTTCTATACATCCTCACCATAACTTGATATTATTAGCTTTTTTCATGTTTTGTAAACTATATGGACTAAAAATGGGATGTGGCAGACAGCGTTATGTTCTCCTGATTACCAGTGAGGTTCACTATCTTTTCTTGTGTTCAGTGGCCATTTGTATTTTCTAGAGATCATTTGCTTATTATTTTGATTGGGTCATTTTTTATTTTCTGAACTGTTGAAGCTCTTTACATATTATTTGTAGTAAGCCTTTGTCTCCTATATAACAAATATTTTCCCCCAGTATATCTCCTATTTTTAGCCTTGCTCAGGTTAACTTTTCCAATCATAAAGTTTTACATTTAAATTGAGAATATTTCTTTTGTTTTTCTTGTGTATTATTTAAGGCTTACCTATCCCAAGAACGTATTGTCTTATAATAGTATTATAGTGTTTTTTTAAGATTTGCGTTTTTAGTCCATCTGAATTTATTTTTGAAATGGTATAAAGTGCTGCATATATTTAATGGATAGTCAGTTGCTGATTTAAAATGCACTTTTACTACATACTAAATTCATACCAAATTATACACTTGCATCCATTCCTAGGTTCTCTATTCTCTTCCATTGAGTTATATAAATATTCTTGCATCAGCACCCAAAAGTATTTTAATTACTATAGCATATATGATATATTGTATGAATATTCTATATGTATTACATATGTACAATATGATATATTAGATATAGTATAATATATATTATATGTAGACATATATTTCACATGTAATCTGCATATATGCACACACATTCACATTTGGAGGTACTGAGAAAGGGCTGTGGGATTTCAGAGGTGAAAGAATTTGTTTGTAATATCAGAAATTAAAGAACAGTTTGATGAGTAGGTGGCATTTGAACTGTACCTTGATGTAGGAGTTGGTCGTGACTGACAAACCACAGTACATTCCAAGAAAAAGGAATTGCTTTAACAAAACGACAGAGGCAAGAAAACATAGGTTATGACTCTGGCCACCACCAACCCATAAGAGCAAGTGTTATAGCTTGGTCGGAATATAAAGAATATTTGGAAAAGAAGTTGTTGGAAATAAAGTTTGGGGGAGTCAGACGGGGCAGGATCATAGAAGCCCCAAGGGCCAGGCTAGGCAAGATGAACCATCTTGGTTCTGGGGGCAAGAAGGAGCCTTGGAAGGGTTTAGCGGTGGCATGGCCTTACCTGTGTTTTAGAAAGATAATGGTTAGGGGGTAGACTCGAGGGAAGCCAGAATGGAGACAGGAAGGACAATCAAGTCACTGTTGCAGAGTTTTAGGCAGAAGATGAAGAGGCCTAAATAAATTGTAGTCAAAGAAAAGTTTCAGCAATATTTTTGGTCAGCATTTTCTATTTTCTTCCTAATACACTGTATTAAAAGGACTGATTGGGGATTGCAGAGCTAAATCTTGTATTTATGCAACAAACAGAGTAGAAAAGGCGACTCCCCCCCACGTTGTTTTTGGTCCTGAGAGGCCTCCAAGGTTCTTAAAGTATTAAAAATTGTGCTGTCTGACTGTGTCTGAGTATCCTTGTAACAGATGCTCTTTTAGGAGAGCAGCTCTGGCCAGGGCCTTCCATCTTGTGCAGGATTTCTCAGCCTTGGCACCATGGACATTTTGGACCAGGTAGTTCTTTGTTGTGGGGAATGTCCTGAGCATTGATGTTCAGTAGCATACCTGGCCTCTAGATGCCAGTAGCATCCCCCCAGCTATTTGTAACACCAAAAATGTCACCAGACATTGCCAAATGTCCCCTGAGGATCCCCTGTTTAGAGGGCCCTTGAGCCAAGTTCTCTCTCCCGGTGGATTGGTAGCAGTTCCAAGAGGCTAGTAAAGCTGAGATGGTGGAAAGCACTTGGGCTTCGGTGTTGGGCACTAACCCAACCCCACTACTTAGTAGCTTTAGGTCCTTGGAAAAATCACATATAAGCTCACCAAGCCTCAGTCTCCTCGCCAAGAGAACAAAGATAATAATGACTACTTGACTGGATTGTTTTGAAGATGAGTCGACATGTGTGTAAAGAGACAAATGCAGTGCTTGGCATGCTGTAGTTCTTCAATAAATCTGTGCTGACTCAGATGCAGTTATCCTCATTGCTTCAATGCAGTTTTTCTTGATATAAAGGGAGACTTTTATCTTTGCTGAAAAATGCTTTAAAATGCCCAACCTAAATCCCAAGCTTCAGGGTCTTGCTCCTTTTTTATGTAAGGCACAGAAAGAGAATTGAACTGGTAACCAGTAACCCAGGGTACAAGTCCCTCACCAGTCAACATGCGAGAGCCGCTTCCATGTCAATATCTGCAATGATACTTTTCTGAGTACTGCCATAGCAACCCAGAACAAACCCTCCCCCTGGCTGGACTGCTATGGCAGTACCATTAAGATCAGAGCCTCTGGAGTTCTCAGGATGAGACTGTGAGGAGCTGCAAGCAGCGCGCCTTCACTCTACCCATGAAGATTTCAGACAGTAATTCCTTCTCAAGTTTAATGTGCATGTGGCTGCTCTTTTCCTCACTGTCTTCTCTCCCTTCTAACTCCTCTTCTGTCTTTACCAAGACTTGACTATTTCTCCTCCACCTTCACTCTCTTCCTCTCACCATCTGTAGAAAATTTAGCTTTTTGATTATAAATCCCATTTCCTGCTTTTCTCTCTCTTTCCCATATCATCTCCCTCTCTACCTCTCAACATCTTTCTCTTAACTTCTCATTGTGTATCTAGTATTCACTTATTAAAAAAAATTGTGCTCCCTGTTCATAATTTTCAAAGTAGAAAACTTGAACATTAAATTAAATTTCTTTTCCTATTTTAATCACATGTGAATTAGACGTAAATTTTAAAACCTTCTGGACCCCTAAGTACAAAGATTTCTAGAACTCGTGACACACCAACTTCATGTCTTTCCCTCATCACTATCCTCACAGAAATCTATTGAGATTGCTGTAAGTTTTTCTTAGCAGCTGGTTTAGGCAGAGATGGAGGGATTAACGTGCTGGTATAGGAAAAACACTGCGTATTTAGAGAGCACTGTTGTTTCAAGTATCTCTGGAGAGCTTGGTTACTCTTAAAAGACTAGAAGTAGAATCATTAACACTCACCTCAGCGTGATTCCTCCACGAAAGGAACAGTTAACCTCGCTCCCCCCGCCCCCACCCCCATACAAGGACCCTTTCCTTCCACTTCCTCATTCTTTAAGTTCCCTTTCAGCCAAACATCCCAGGACCCTTTGTCGCTTTGACAATTGTCCTACAGCTCCTGGTGTACATGGTGCTGGAAACTGAGGGCCGATAATTGTCTTGGACAGGAGCCCAAGAAAACATCCTTTTGCACATAGTAGGCACTCATTATGGGATTGAATGGAGGCCACAGTTACCCCATAGCTGGGGGTGGAATTTGTATCTAGAAACAACTCCAGGTGATTTAATCTTTAGTACCTTTTATAACATGTATACACACCAAATAAACACGACACAGCAGGATTTCAAAGAGGCACCAGCAGGGCTTCCCTGGTGGCGCAGTGGTTGAGAGTCCGCCTGCCGGTGCAGGGGACGCGGTTTCGTGCCCCGGTCCAGGAGGATCCCACATGCCGAGGAGCGGCTGGGCCCGTGAGCCAGGGCCGCTGAGCCTGCGCGTCTGGAGCCTGTGCTCCGCAACGGGAGAGGCCACAACAGTGAGAGGCCCGCGGACCGCAATTAAAAAAAAAAAAAAAAAAAAAGAGGCACCGGCTGTTTTCATAGGTTGATCAAATAAGGATGAAGAATAAGCCAGGGCAATAGTTTAGTGAAGTTTGCTCTGGAAAGTGCCCACCAGTTTCCTGGGAAATTTTACTGGCCTGGACCTGGTCCAGGACTTGGGTGTTTCCATGGAGACACCCCCAAACCTTATGGGAAAAGAAACTCAACACACAACCAATGGAATAGGCATATGTACAGGAACTCCCACTCGATTTTTGGAACTCAGGCTAGATATCCCTCCTTTTGTGAGTCCTTCCTCATTGCTCAGAGGAGAGTACTTTGATTCCTTCTCTTTGATCTCTTGTTTATTGCTCTTAACATGCTGCGTTGCAATAATCCCTTTTCTTATCTCTCCCCATTCCTTGATGGCAAAAACAAAATTTTGTTCTTTTCTGTATCTACACAGGGTCGACACAGAGTCCATCCCAGACCAAGACTAATAAAAAATTAAAGTCCTCTATGGAGGTCCAAATCCCACCCACTGCCTGTTTTTGTAAATAAAGTTTTATTGGTACACAGCCAGGCTCATTTGCATACATGTCATCTGTGGCTGCTTTCCTGCTACAATGGCAGAATTGAGTGGTTGCAACAGAGAACATATGACCCTCAAAACCTAAACTATTCGCTATCTAGCCCTTTACAGAAAAAGTTTATCAACCCCTGCACTATGGCACCCAGCCAGTTTGAGTCCACCAAACCGTTGCCACAAGAATGTTAACTAGAACTGGGGAGGCCAGAGGTCCTTGAAATGAGAGCATCCATTCTGTCTTCTCTCATGAAGACCTTATCTTTTGTTTCAACACCAGGAACCCATCTCACCTTTTCTTTTTCCACATTTGGTTTTTGTCCTTATTTTTCACTCCTCCAAGGTATTTCTTTGATATGTTTTTCTTTCATTCCAGTCATGGAATATGATTTATCTACTAAATATTATTTTTGAGGTGTGTTTTATGTCATAGTAAATAATACTAATAACACCAAGTGAAAAAGAAAAATGTACAAATTTACATATAGTCTAATTCCAGCTAATGTTTTCAAAAGCAAAGTTTGAGGACAAAAAGGAAAAAGTGTACTACAGTGTCAGGAGTGACTGCTTCTAGATAGCTAAGCTTGGGTGATTTTCACTCTTTTCTTTATACTTTGATATATTTACAATAGTAAAGAATTTATCACTTCTGCCAAGTGTCTCTGATTTAAGCAGTTCTGATTTCAGTGCCTCTGTTATTACATAGACACTGTCTCTAATAGGCCCTCCCACATTGCTACATGTTAGACTCACTAGTAAATCCTACCTATGATTCATCTGCATCATATTTGTGAAACTTCTTTGGATAAAAGTGATGACTGTGTATGTGAAGAATACTGTTAGCTCCATGTTTTTGCAATTTGGAAAAAAAATATCAGGTCATCCCCAAAGTCGAATTTGTGATGTTAATTCTGTTAGTCAAGTCTGTTCATGAAGACAGATTCCACTTTTTCAGTTGGTTTCTTTAATTAGGTTTTTTTCTAATCCAGACCTCTAAGTTCTGTCAGAGGCTAAAAGAGAAAGTAGCGTATACAGTTTTGGTAAAGTGGAAAGACATTGGGGCATGGTGGGTGGGTTCTAGCTCGGCTTTGCTGCCTCCAAACCATGTGATCTTGGGAGAGGCACTCCAGCTCTCAGAGCCTCAGTTTTCTCATCTGCAAAATGGTGTTACTAACAACTCACTGGGTTACTGAGAGGATTAAAGAGAGCAGTTTTCATGTAAGCACTTATGTCAATCTAGTACCCATACATGCTTGATAAATTGTCTTTTATGAAAAGAAAGAAATGCGTTTAAAACCAGTGAAAGCACTTGTTGTGGAAGGAAGTGCAAGGTGCTGCAGTGGAAGAGCCCCAGGAGGACATGATACTTCCTGTCTCTCTGACTCAGCCAGAAGCAGGAAGAACCTTCATTCACATGCTCTGCTAGTTACATTCCATAGTCTGTTTGAATAAAGGGCACTGAAATATGAGTCAAGGGATCCAGGCCCAGCTTTGCCTCTACTTTGCTGTGCAATCTTAAATGTGCCCTTGTTTGCGCATATGTAATGTGAAGGCTTTAGACAAGAATCTCTGTGAGGTTTTAAATTTCCCGTACAAAGAGGCTGTGGACTCATTGACCAAACAAGCCAATAAAATTTTTTTAAATGTCACCTACAGAATAGAGCCATGCAACATGGGTACCACACTTTACAGTTTACCACATGCTTTCATATCCGTGATCCTCAGAACAGTCCTGGGAGATGGGAAAGGCAAGTATTATGATCCCATGTAACAGAGAAGGAAAAGAGGCCCATGGGCACATAGCTAGCAAAGGTTTAAACCTGGATATGAACCCAGGTCCGCCTAATAGCAACTTTTGCGAACTGTCTACTCTACCAAGAATACATTTCAGTGCTCTGGTTTACTGACCCCGAAGACCTTAAATTTCCAGTGAATCCTGTATTAGATTACCCACATGTTTTTCGGTTTGATGGTAGGTCTTCCTTCTTTTGCTCTAGGATTTACCTTGTTCTGGGAAATTCATTTGTACAGGGTCATCTGTACAATGTCCACAGTCTAGACTTTATTGAAGGGGCATATCTAATTGAGAGATGCTCCCACAGAGCGCAGCCAGTAACATCAGAAGCATGGAGAGTAGGCTCAGCAACAGCTCTTCGTTCCGTGGCCTTGGGAAGCTGGAAGAGGGTCACTTCAAAGAGCATTCCCACTGGGTCTGTACGTGGGCAAGGCAGCTGCTCTGGTAAGAATTAGCCTGGACTGGAGGCTGAGTATTGGGCCACTTGGGGCCACCTACCTTCCGGGACCCTCAGCGTCCCCACGGGCACATCTATAATATAAAACGCCCAACCATCTTATCCTTGACTTTAAACAATTGGCTCAGATATCTTTTCCTCTAAGAAGTCTTCCCTGATTCCTCCAAACAGGATCATTGATCTTCCCCTCTATTCCTACATCACAGTCTTTGTCTACCGTGTTATCTACTTATCACATGTATTATTATTATATGTTTACTTATCTACCTTTCCCACTACACAGTGAGCTTCTTGAAGGCAGGGACTGTGTGATGTTTTCTCTCCATATATTTTTTTCTGTCTGAGCTATTCAAGTCCCCTAGGCTTTCAGACTTCATGTTTGCAATAGTGTATCCTGACAGCATCTTCACAATGACCTCAAAGACCTTACAGGGCCACACCTAAGCCCTGATCTCTCTGAGTCTCCACACTCTGTCCCCATTCCTCATTCCGCTGTAGCCTCACTGGCTTCCTTGCCGTCTGGCACACACAGGGCACACTCCTGGCTTTGCCTCTTTGAGGGAATTCTCTCTTTCCAGAAATCTCCTTCCCCGGAAACCTCTAGGCCAACTTCCTCGCCTTCCTCGTGTCTTTGCTTTGATCTCACCATCTTAACGACACCAAGCTTGACCTCTTATTTAATTCTGCAGCCTACTTCCCAACATTCCCGGCACCCTTCCCATGCTCAACATTCCTTCTCTTCCACAGCAGTTATCAACTTCCAACATACAGCTTGGCACTGTGACTTTTATTTACCATCTGTCTCCTCCTCTGGTATGTCAGCTCCATGAGAGAAAGGCTCTTTGCCCTGTTCACTGGTACATCCCACGTCCCTAGAAAAGTGTCAGGCACATAGTAAATGCTCACAAACAGTTGCTAAATTGAATTAAATCTGTCTACTTTTTTTTTTTTTTCTTCTTCTTCTGCTTGAGCTACTTAAGATCCCTGGAACAGTCAGGCTGAGCTCTTCCAATATTTTGGACCTAACATTTCTGCTCATCACTTTGACTCTCCCCTAGCCTTTGTGTAGGCATGACCCAAAAGATGTCGAGCCCCATGGTATAGCTTTGCCCACAGGAAGTGATGAGTCCTTTAATAACACAGATCCCATCAAGCTATTCTACAGGATGGGCTTTTGCCTTTTGAAAACAATCATGTTTCTTCTTATGCAATAGTTCCAAAACTGAATTTTGAAAAAGGTGGAGGCATGATAGGCCCTCTGGAAGGTGGGATTGCGTTCCCCTTATTTGGAGAATACCGGACTAGAGAAGAAACCCCTTTCTGTGGGCTCATCTTCCCCGCTTTCATTGTCTTTCCACCTCCACGAGTCATTAACTGTGCTAATCACAGCTAAAACAAAGCTAATAATTGCTTCTTGGAACGTTGTGTAACACCGTGGAATGTTGCCACTGGCCTCTGAGAATGGCCCCTAACTCTGCTCAGAGTAACTTCTCAGGGATTTTAACTCAGCCCGTCTTTAAGCTGAATGTTTATCATTTTCCTTTTTATTGTTTCTGGCTCCTCCCCTGCCTTTGAAGTTTCTGAAATCTTTAAGCACTTGGCTGGTCTCTATACACCACAGGTCTTCTCTCTCAAAGAGGGCACCTGGCCAAGAGAAAGGAATCGGAGCTCCTCTCTTGGCTGAGCCTGTAAAACAATCAGATTGCTCCGCAGCCTGCCATTTGAAACGTGAGCTGTGCTCAAAAGTACAGATAATGCAGCGTGTTCCAGAGAGATTAGAATATCCCAGTGGGATTTGGGGTGAATGGAGAGGGAGAGTAAGCAAGTCCTCCACACACAGTGTAACCCTCTCTTCCCCAGACTGCATCGTCTACAGGGAAGGCTAAGGGCATGGACCTGCCTCCTCTCTTTCTCGTTACCACTCTGATTAGTGAAGTGATACAGGAGTTTACAGCTGGCCATTCTCATGAAGCTATTTCCTTGTTCTTCTCTGTACCATTTGGTAATTTCCATCCATAGTTATCCTTTTCTTGGCCTTGATAATCCCAGACCCTGATGGAGATGCTATTGCCCTTGTTATTTTCCCCCAAAGTAAGGAGAGGTTTCTTCCCCACCTCCCACCCCTCGCAGGGTTTTCAGCTCTTTTGATAATTTCCAAGAGAAGGGATGGGCTTCAGCCACTATTCCACGAGGAGACAACCCGGCTCAGAGCCCAGAGTGAGCATTCGTACTGAAGAGAAAACAGATCATATATTTGAAGCTAAATTCTCTTAAGATCAGAGCCAAAATAGTCTGTGTTCTTTCAAAGACTCATTCAAACATGAGGAAGTGAAAACAATTGAGGTGACTGCGTTCACCTGACTCCAGCGTCAATTTTTTAACACCTTTTTTTTCACTTTCTTGGCCTATGCTTGTTATCCCCTCTACACTGTCCAAGGAGCTCAAACTTATCCTCCCTTCGGACCAGCAGCACCATGATGAAATTCGTGTACGTGGTAGGAATGACAGTATGAAGCAGCCTGCAGACAGGGCCAGGTGAGACAAATGGGGGTGGGTCTCAGAGAGTCTCATAATTTAGTGTGAGAGAAGATATGGCAGGGCCAAGCCTACCTGTGATGTGTCCCAAACCTCTAGTAATCAGTTTTGTGTAATGAAAGCTGGGTAGACAGCACAATTGATGAAACTCCAGCTACTGATGAAAGAGGGGATCATTTTCCTGCCTATTTGGTGAGTTATAGAATTCTGAACCTTTAGTTTGTCCAGCTTCAGACCTTGTCACACTTTAGTAGGGGAAGTTATGAGGATTGTACCATATGTCAATGAATGGTTTCTCGTAGGGAAAAAGAAGCAAATGCCACAGTGTCTCTGCCAAGCTCACGCTCTAGTTGGTTATGGAATCACTGATCTCCTGAAAGGATCACCTGGTTGATTACCTCTCTCACCCAGCTGCAGTGTTCCTGATCTGAGCCCCTCCTGTCTCTGTTTGCATGTTTTTGTTGATGGTGAGCTCTGACACCCAGAGGCAGCCAAGTCTATAAGCATACATACTATTTCTTTGGGCTGTTTGGATTATTAGAAACGTGTCATGATGTGGTCTGAATGCCTACTGAATTGATAGCTGTCTCTTGAGAAACATCAGAATCTCATGGTCCCCATTATTTCCTAGGGATTCCTGAGGAAAACTTGCATACTCCACACATTTGTGATTTCTTCCAGCTTCCAAAGCTCAAAACAGTAGCTGCTGTAGGAGTTATAGGACAGTGTGCATCAACCAGACCCTCAACTACTCCAGGCTACTAGCTGCTCGCTCTCTCTCTCATTCTCTCTCTCTCCTAATTCACTGTGAGTCAAAGCACCGGCTTTCTCACAGCTCCTAGCAGAGATTTCTCTCAACATCCACAATCTGCAATCCCGTCCTAGGGGTTCCTGCCTCACTCCCAACATGGGAATGGAAAGAATCAATTTTATCCCTCCAAAGACAGCTACAACATCCCCCTACCAATCAGGCCCCCTTTATGCCATGAGAAGAGGCCTACCATAGTTAAAATTGCTTGCATGAGTGTGTGTGCACAGGCGGGCGCACACACACACACCACACACACACACACACACACACACACACACACACACACACACACACACACACACCCCATTTCAATATGAAGCATTTGGGTTCATTCATTGCCTTAGGTCAGTTTCCCTAGAAGCAGACCCTGAGATCATGATTCAAATGCAAGTGATTTATTAGGGAAGTGTGTTCCCAGGAGAACTTAGAAGAAGGCAAACAAGGGTGCAATTGCAGGCAAAGTCCAGCCTCAGCCTGATCCCACAGGAGGCTCTGGAGTAGAAATTACACCCGAGCTTATCAAGACTCAAGGCCGGGAGCTGAGTGTTCAGGTTGTTCACTCCAGTCAGTAAACCCCTGGGTGCATTTCCAGCTCTCAGAGCTCTTGGGTACAGTGGCTGCAGCGGCCCAAAGGTAGCATCTGTTAGAAACAAAGACACCAGAAGCCAGGGAAGGGGTGCAGAAAAATGTAAAAGGGATCTGAGGGGATCTGAACAGAGCATCAACATGTCCACTCATTCACCCACATCACCCCCAATGAGTTTTACTTGGCCCTAGACTTGATGTGCCTCTAACGTAACTTGGTATCTGTACCGTAAAAAATGGTCAACAAACTTTTAATGGAGTTCTCAGGGTAGGGTGGGACTGAGAAAGTTCTGCCTCATCACACACCCCACTGAGTAGATATAATGCAGTCTAGGTCCCTAGTGGCTTTTTAGCGTACATTCACATTTTGATGGACACTGTTCAAATAAATCTTTTGAAGTCACTTTATAGAGGCTACTGTGAAGTCTTGTTTGCTGAGCCTCTGTGTGCATATGAGCTTGGTCATGTCCCCTCCTTCACTAGAGTCTTCCATCCAGCTGCCCATCAAGACCAGTCAAATTACCTCGCCAAAGACGATAAAGACTTTTATGAGCAAATCCGGAGCATATCTCCCAGTTGTGCATTTGCTGGCATCTCTTGGAAAACAGTGCTTGTGTATATGCAAAATCAGCCACATAAAACTCCTCTGCAAAGACAAATACAAACTCACATTAAGCTCGTTTTACTTTCCTTACAGTAAACAAACCAAAATCTAGAGAACTATTAAATCAGGTCTTTATCTTGGTGGGTATATTTTTATTTAATTTTCCAATGATAACTACTAGACCCCTGGTGCTCTATCATTTTACGCCCAAGAACCTAGAACAGGACAAGGGAATCTCAGGGCACTGCCACTTCAGTTTTCACCAGAGTTTTAATGGCCTAATTAGGTTCTGTTTTTTGTTTTCTTTCACTCTCTTTTTATTTCCTCCCTTGAGTAAATAAAAGCATATGTTCCTTTCCCCTTTTCCTTATACCACCTAAAAAAGCAGGTGAGAGAAAACCCCAAAGAGCAAAGCTCTTACGTCAAGCCAGTCCATGCGAGTTAGATTCTCATGTCTCTGAACAGAATTCATCCTGTTTCCTCTGACACCCACTCTAATCCCTGGCACGTGGTGGTAGGCATTAAGTAAGAGTGGCTCCCAGGTCCTCTCTCCTTCCCTTTCCGTGACTCTGGCCCTACCAAATTCCTCCCCCTTTGCTCTCCCCCAGCCCCTGCGTCTTGCCTTGAGAACTTGTTTCACTGCTTATCTGGCTGTCCACTGCTCCCACGGAGACAAAGAAATGAGTGAAGCCACATTTCTGAGCACTTACTATGTACCAGGTAGCACCTACTGCCCATCATCTTACTTTAATCCTCACGGACTCCCCTGTGAAGTAAAATTGTTTTCCCCAGTTTGGATACAAGAAAACTGAGGTACAAAGTTCAATGACTGTTCTAAGACCATGCAGTGAGGGAGGGAGCAGAAGTTGACACTGAACTGACGTTTGGCTGCATCTACGTCTAATAATTCCTGTCCTACCCAGTTCCTCTTCCCTAGAATATGCTTTGGGTCTTCAACTCCCACATTAACACTACAGAATGTTAAGTATTTCTGAGACTCCACATTGGTAATCCAGCTATGAAGAACTCTGATTTTAAGCCCATAAAAATCTATAAAGAAAACATCAACAGCATATTCTTGGAAAAAGAGAAGTGACATCTTCCTTCTTTCAGAAATGCCTGTAATCGACCAGCATTATTGTCAGCCCTGAGTGAGACCGAAAGAACTCTTGTTTATGACTCCCACAGAATGATTTTGTAATACAAGTTTTTAAAAACATTTTTAATATACTGTTCAATCAAATGGCAATCCCTATGGCTTGCAACTCAAAATGTCACAGTGGTGAAATACTCACTAGTCACCTGCTATAAGTTCAATGGAATGTGTCTGTAAAAGCAGATAGTCTTGTTGAGCTGTCAGGTCACATAATGTACAGCCTCACACTACAACACTGTCATCAGGAGTAAGGCTTAGACTGTGTGTTTCACAAACCGAGAAACTGGTTTCTGGAAGCCTGGCTTTTCACTGAACGCTCTTAAAAGCCGAAGTTAATGTGTTTCCTACTGTTATAACAACGACATGTGAGTCACATATGTGGTTTCGAGATTCCTAAGCTGGGACTGTGAAGCTGCTGATGTAATCAGAAATAACCTCTGGGTCTTTGAGACTAGAAGATTCAGGAGGAAAACTGCCCAGCTGAGACATTTGCTGATTTTCATTAGTGCTATCACAAGCATTCCAGCATTTCGGTCTCCTTGGGAAATTATTCATTAATACTCTATTTTCATTTGGAAAATGTCTTTACTACCAAGGCAACTATTTCCAGGATTTGGCCCACAAACTTATCTTAACTCACTGTCTGGAGGTAGTTTGATATGGAGGGGGAAAGAAGCTGAAGTTGAGTGTCAGGCAGATTCACATTTAAATTCCATCTCTGCCACTCACCAGCTGTGTGATTTCAGATAGGTTACTTCACCTCTCTGAGCCTCGATTCTCTAATCTGGAAAACAGAGAACTTATTTCTACCTCACAATGTTGTGAGAATAAAGTTAGGTATAGCACGGCATCTGGTAAAACCGTAGGGTACAACACAGACAACCAGGTATTTGGACCCAGTCTTGCCCACAAGCAATCTAGCTTGATTAATCCTCTGAATGTTGAGCCCTGTGTAGCCAAGATAGGAACCTGTACTAGTTCTGGGCGCTTCAGACCTTGCTCCTCTCCCCAACGTCCTCTAATCACAGGATTCATTCAAACATTCCCCAGGGTTTCACAGGAAGCAAGTGGAAAATGAGAATAAGGTAGGGAATGGAGGTGGTGGTGTTGAGCCAGCTCTGGCGAGAACGATCTTTCCTGTGGGAATGCATTTGTCAGTCATTAAGATCGCAAAGCAGCAGAAGTATGTGACTGAGAATTCTGACCTTCAGAATTTCTGTAAGCAGCCTCTTTGCTTTATAATAAGAAGGGGGATGTCAGCTGTGAAAGGAGATCATGGAAATGCTGCGATTGCATGTGGACAGAGATCACGGTAGAGGAGAAATCATACGTCTTCTGAGAGCTGTGGCTGATTCATTAAGCAGGAAAGAGGAGGATCCTTGGAGGGTGTTTCAACCACCCAGAAGAAGGGACCATGAAGGATTTGCGCTGAGGACCGCATTGTAGCACTTGTATCCTCAGTCTTCTTCCAGTTTGAAAGCTTTTCCATATATACCACGTATTTTGAGCCTCACCTCAACACTGTGAGTCAGGAATCTCCTTTGAGAGATGAGAAGCTTGAGGCACAGAAACCCTGTCTGACCTGAGAATTCTCTGCAAGATCACACTGGAGAAATAGCTGCATGTTGCCTCAGTGGGATCGGTGTCCCTTGGTTTATATTTCTTTCTTAATTGCATCATGAGCTTGGATTATATCCTGAAGATCTGGGAAGGGCAAAGGATGTTATCCAGTTCATAAAGTTTTCTCGTGTTTTAGTGGTTCTATTCCAAAAGAAGTAAGAAGGGAAAAATACAAAAAGTGATGTGCTGCCTTAAAATTCTGCAAGGGCATGGAGTGGCTATGCTCTTAAAAGTTTATTTTAAAAAAGAAAGAAAGGAAAATCTTTAAGAAGCAATAAGCATTTTTATCTTATCAGAGACTGATGTGCAAATGAGAAATCACTTCCTCTTTCTAATAATAATAAAAATAATAAGTTCTTATCATACTCTAGGCAGCATGTTAAGTATTTACATTCATTATCCCCTCCACCCAGTGGAATAGATGTTACTATTCTTTTTCTTGGAGATGAAAAAGAGAAGACTTAGAAAAATTAAGTAACTAACCCAAAGACACACAGTTAATAAGTGGCAGAACCAGGGTGTGAACACATTCTAATGCCCTGATGCCAGAGTACGTGCTCTTACTCTTAACTGCCACCTCCCAGAAACTGTACTGGCAGATTCCCCACAAATGTGTGATCCAAATTATGAAAAAAACAAAACAAAAACAAAAACTCTGAGGGAGGAATTATTACTCTAAATTCTCAGATAAGGGGATTCAAGTTCAAAATTCTTTGACTTCTCCATGGCCACACAGTTGGTCAGGGGAGGCATCAATATCCAGACCCAGAACTTTTGATTCTGTGCCGAGGGCTGTTTCTCTCTTCACACCTGGCATTGTAATTCTTGATGAGAAAGAAACTGGGTTAGTGCAGAATTTATTCCTTCGTAAGAAGAAATTGTTCAATCGTACAAAGACTCAAGCAAATGGGACCACCTCGCTCACTGCCAAAATGCGCCTTCCCTCAGTGGCCAACCAATATTTATAGAGCATCTAGTATGTCAGGCATTTGAGCACAGAGTAAAAGATAGGTCTCTATCCTCATGGTGCTTATTGGGTCCCCAAAATACCTTCATTTCCAGACACACTTTCCCAATATTGATAGAAAAAGAAGTCTATCTCTAAATCTCAGTGGTTTCCTACTTACTTTTCCTCGGAAACCCCCATTGCCTTTGACATAGTCTGGCTGCTTTTTGGGGAGCTGTGACCCCAGTGAAGGTGACTGCAGTGACTCTTTTACAAGTACTTTAGACCCCTTCCTCACTATCCTGGATTAGCAGCTTGTCCTGAGCAACTCTGGCTGTGGTCAATGCCAAGCAGCAACCTCAGAACACAGACATGTGCCTTGATATCCTGAGTGCAGACACCTGCACAGCAAGTGGCTTCGGATATTTCTTGGGATGGCTTGCTTTATACCAGGAGATCATTTCTCTGAGCCCTGTGGATGGACTGCCTAACAGGAAGTTCCAGCATTTCTGCTCCCTGGAAGAGCCACCAAAGGGAGATTTCTTGGAGTGGTGATGGGAGTGCATCCTGTCTGCCTTCCCCGAATGCAGGGAAGGGCGGGAAAAGAAGCAATCAGTTGAGATGTTGGCCATTAGCAGTTTCCAGCTGACTTTGCCAGACCCAGAAGAACTATGACCTAACCTCTGCTTCAAGGAGACTACAAACAAATGTAAACAACCAGTTTCCAAGGCCAGCGTCCAACTCCTGGTGTCTTGGTCCCCTCTGCATTGTAATGTATATCTCAGTATCCTGGTAACTGCTGAGAAAGTCTCTCAGTTGCAATGACCAGTACAGACTGTAATTTCGATAGAAGGCAAGGTCCACGGGTGCACATATTTTTACAGTTAAAAAGATCCTGCTATTTCCAACACCTCACTCAATACCCATAATAATATGGAAAGGCAAGTTTTGCTGTTCTCATGTCACAAATGAAAAAACTGAAGTACAGAGTTAGCAGCAGAGCTGGGGCTAGACACTAGGTCTAGCAACTAATGGAGTGATTCTCCATCTTTTGCTTTATGATAAGATGAGATGATTAATATAACAGGAAGAACATCCTTGAATATTTCTTATAGGGGTTGGAGATTATATAAATAAATTAATAAATGCATACATGTATATATCCATACCTATCCATCCATCCATACATACATACATATGGCATTTAGCCTTTTGCTTGGCACAAAATAGTCTCTCAGTAAGAAATACCTTTTGTGTTGACATTGTTGTTTTAAAACTAAGGCAGCATAGCAGAATTGCTGAGCCATGGTTTCTGAACTCAGGTCAACTTAGAATGATATCATGACCTTGGACAAGTTATTTAACCTCTCCAAGTATGTGCTAGTTTCTTTATCTGAAAATGAGAATTATAGTAAAAACAAAAATCTTCCTAAGGTTTGAATGAGAGTTGTATAGCTAAAAGATAGGAATTTGCTCCCTAACCACTCTTTGGTAAGGTGGAATTTAGGGGAACTCTGTCTCCTTTCTTGGCTATGTACATGGTGCCTGAAAGATGGAAGAATGTACTCTATTCTTAAGTTCATAATTATCCACTGAGATGTTAAAATGAAAATATCTCCATTCACAAACTGGAAACTCTTTGCTGTCATGCTAAGCATGAGCATTGGACTATTTTGTAAAGATCGCAGTGGTCTCGGACTCTCCAGAGTCTCCCACTCTTCAGTGGTCAATTCTGGGACAACTGTGCACCACTCCATCAGAGATCCTGGCACTTCTAAGGATGCTGCATAAGTCCTGGGCACTTGTGGGGCCTGCCACAGCATGCTCCCTCACAGCTCTCACAGGCTCTGGGATGATAACCTTTGCTTACCTTGCAGGGCCAGTTCTGTCTCTTTCTCCACCCCAAATACTAACTTCCCTCAATAAGTTCCTCAAACAAAGGCCTGGAGGTGGGAGTAGGCATGAGGGTGTCTTTTAGATGCTTTCTTATTGCAGGCCTGCAACACGAAGGCCTCTAATAACTCTGTCAAGAGGGGGGAAATTTTCTCCAGACACGTTTTTCCAACCTTCTTATCAAAAGCAAAACACAAATTAATATCCCAATATGTTTTCCAGCCAATTATTATAATAATAATAAAGAAGGGGGAGGAAGAGGGAGGAAAGGGGAGGAAGTAATATATGTAGTGTCAAGTACAGTGCTGCATATTATAAACACTTGGTAAATAGTGGTATCATTACTGTGGGATTGCAGTTTTATGTTACTGGGACTGCCCTGTAATGCGTCTGGCACTTTCTTTCTGTGCTTTGCTAAAATAGGGGCACGACCTTGGAGTGAGAAACTGTGATATAGAACAAGCACATTGTCAGATGGACAATGACCAGATTCTCCAAAATGAATAGAAATGAAATCAGGAACTCTCATCTGAGCCTTTTCGTGATAACCTCCCCTTACTTTCCTAATACAGTTTGGCTTGGCCCAAGAAAGGGGATTTGGCATATATTGATGTTGGGCAACGTTATTTGTGCAAGTACAATAAATAAAATGTGAGCAGATGCAAACCGGCAGTATCTTAAAAGAATAATGCACTCTGTCGAAGCAGGATTCATTTCAGAAATGCAAGGATAGTTCAATACTGAAAATGTTGATAACTGCATTACATCACTCGTCAGATGGTAAAGGAGGAAAAAACCATGATCGTCATGAGGAAATCTACCATACTGTCCTTATTGAACTTGAAATAATACAGAAGGAATAGAAGGATAATTTTTACACGGTAAAGAATACGAGAAGTCAATTTCAGACTTAATAGTTAAACATCAGGTGCATTACCATTAAATTTAAGAACAAAACACAGATGTCCACTATTATCTGTTATGATTTAACATTGCTCTAGAAGTATGTCTGTGAAATAAAGTACAAAGAGATAAATCTATTAAAAAGGAGATTTAAAAATCAGTTATTAAATTCTGTTCTTAATCCCAAAAGAAAAAAACTAAGCACTTATTAGAGTTTAGAAAACTTACTGGTTACAAATAAATATATACAAATGAATATATAGAAATCAATAACTTCTCTCTATAACTCTAGTAGGTAATTGAAATATTAATAGAAAAAAAGGGTAAATTAATTTTATAAATTGAATGATATAAACCATCTATATACAAAAAATAACTCAATATTTATATAGACCTAAATGTGAGAGCTATAATCTTATAACTCTTAGGAAAAAATATAGGAATACATTTAAAGTACAGTGTGTTAGGCAGTCTTCTTATATATTACACCAAAAGCACAAATAACAGTAGAAAATATAGATTTAATTGTATTTGATCAAAATTGAAAACGTTTGTACTTCAAAGAACACTATCAATAAAGTGAAAAATAACCCACATATAAGGAGAACATAGTTATAACTCATATATCTGACAAGGGACTTGTATGTAGAATGTATGAAGAACTCCTACAACTCAATAATAAAATGAAAACCCAGTTTAAAAGATGGGCAAATGATGTGAATAGACATTTCCCTAAAGAAGTTATACAAATAACCAATAAGCACATGAAAAGAGGCTCAACATCGTTCATCATTAGAGACACACAAATCAAAACCACAGTGAAATACGATTTCACACCCACGAAGATGGTGGTGTGTGAGAACTAATTACTCAATTACCATATCAGGATAATGTCAACAAATAACGCTTAGCTCAATATATGTCTAAAATTGCTATATCAAGAAACAGCATACAAACTTTATTCACAAATATTCATTAATTAATTAACAGTTAAAGTAGTTGAAATGTCTGAATATGGGGTCAGAACTGGTAAACAGGGACAGAGCGAGAATTACCATTCTTTGTTATAAGACTTTAAGTTGTATTTGATTTTTAAAAAATCATATTCATGCATTACATAGTTGAAAAATTTTTAATTGATTTGAAAGAAAGGAAAGGAAAGACATGTGCCTCAAGCTCTGTAGAAATTAAGATTCACAAACATAAGCAATTTGAATTTAAGGGATTGAAAAGCCAGTTCCTTACTTCTTGGGTATATGATCTGAAACAAGTTATTCAAACCTCTCTGAACCTTGGCTTAGATGTGACGCTCTGACCTATGTATCTTCACCAGACTGTGTTGAAGATAAAATGAGAGCATGGATATAAAGATACTTTTTAAACTGTGAAGTTCGCTACAAATGTTAACTGATTGCAGCACAAAAAGAGACTACACATTAACATGTCTATCCAGATAGCAAAAACTTGGCTTCCTGCAATTCAGCTCAGCAGTTCTCCAGCACCTAGCACAGTACTCCGTAGTAGGGGCTCCATTAACATATGCATGATCGTGTAAGAATTTCTTGATCACAAGTCGTTTTCTAGGTACTGTGTTCAGTGCAAAGGGGAAGGGGTGTGGAATTAGGGAAAAGGGCAGTGTTTGTCCTCAGGCTTGAATTATCAATATGATTTTGATACTTATCCCTAGAAGAAATCTCTAGGGATGGCATGAGAAAAGGCACAGAGGTGAGAAATAACAGCAGAGTTTACAGATCAGTAAATAGTTCTGATAGGCTGCAGGTGAGAGGTTGGCGACTGAGAGAATTGCAGGAGTCCTTGAATGCCAGACCACAGAACTGAACTAAATGTGACCTGCAAGAGAGAGCGCTTTAGATTTGAGTGCAAAACTGGGATGTGAAACAGAGCCAGACTTTGGGAAGATCACTTTGGCTTCCATTGCGAGGATAGATTAGAGTGGAGAGGGCCTTGAGCAGGTAGAACAACTGGGGGGTTATCACATAAGTCCATGGCTGGTGCAACCAACCGAGAGGAAAGATGGGTCCACAGAGTTTCATGCTTCGGAGAGATCAAAGAGAATAGAGCCTCTCAGTAGAACCATTGGGCAATTGGGCGATTACGGTGACATGCCAAATACATAGGTTGATGAGGTGCAACAGAAAGTTGGTTAGAAGATTCCCAACACCCTCCTGAAATAAAAGGTTCACCCTGCAATCCTTCTCCTCTGACTTTTGCTAGATTAAGTACCATTTACATTAAAAGGTAATTTATAAACCAGAAAAGTCCCTGGTCAATGTGATTCAGTAGAACAATACCCTTTGGACAGACAAGTCCCAGCTCTGACTCTAAATAATGTCATGAGTTTGGGTGAATTGCTTAATAAACCTGAGTATCAGTTTCCATTTCACTAAAATAGGCATAGTAACCTCTATTATGTAGGACTACAGTGTGGATGAGTGATAATACACAGAGAGCCTGGCTCAGACTATCCAGGCGATGAACTCAATGATGCACCCGCTCCTCAGTGAGGCATCCCCGCCTGCAGCCCTCCAATCCTCCACAGTTGAAATCTGTTGCTCTGTTCACATTTTTCTCAGGGAAGATATAAAGAAGTTATCATGGCCTTTTCTCAATATACAGCTTTTTAAGTCCACAACCTTCATCTCTGCCTCTCTCTTGACATTCTGCCTTATTTAATTGTGTAGTTAGCAAACCTAAGCCTGTGGCTTCTCTAACCCAAATGATACTTGCATAAGCTCAGAGGCTTTGCTAAAATATGAACCCCCTGCTGCCAGGGGTGCCAGCCAGCTGGCACTGCTGAGTCCCCCCTCTGGAGGTGCCCAGGCTTTCTCTGAGAAGTGGCTCCAGTGATGTATTCAGATGCTCAGTGCCCAGGACTCCCCTTTTAGAGCCTGTCTATCACTGCCTACCTCCCAAGGATAGACGGTAGGTGACCAATTGTGGCTTCCTACCAATGCCAGCCCACCTTCTGAATGTCCCTCTTAGTTTGTGAAAGAACCAGGCTGAACGCAGAATGGTCCTTGACAGACAACGGGGGGGATGAGTCAAGGCAAAAAGCAGAACCGAGCCATGGTGAACCTTAGTCACCAGAATGGCATTTGCCATTCAACAAACATTTATCGAGCTGTGCTGTGGGCCGCTATTTTCTCACGTGTCGTCTCACCAAATCCTCAGTTATCCCATGAATAGGCATTATCTCCTACTTTCACAGATGAGGAAAAAACCCAGAGATGTTAGGTAACCCTCTGTGAGGCCCCCAACTGGTAACTGCTAGAGGCAGGATTTGAGCCAGTGTCTCCAGATAAGAAGTTGTTTCTTCCATGTCATAGCAGCGTCTGCTGCAAGCGTGTAGTGTATTAATAGATCCTACCTATAGTTATCTGAGAAGATCTTGGGTTGAAGAGGATGAGATTTGGTATTTGAGGTTTGTGCTTTTCTTAGGACAATATCGCCCCAGCTCTAAATGTTTTTTCATAAATTCTGTGGTGATTTACTAAATATTTCCCATGTGCCCGGCATCACGCTGAGCGCTGGAAGTACAGAAAAGACTGGGACGTGGCCTTGACAACACCACACCTTGGAGAAGAGCAGAGGGTATATCTAACCAATGTCTGTACAATACGGATCAACACGAGTGAAGCTGTCAGCTCCTGCTCCCCCGGGCTGGCTCTCCAACAACCCGTGAAACCTTCAGCTTACAAGTCCAGCCTTACCCTGCCTACTCAGCAGTTTTGTTCATAATCGAGCAAGTTAGCTCTGAGAGGGCTCCTGCCACTGGTCACTGCCAACAATGACTGGTGTCTAGTGAGCCTGGCTGTAGCCACTGGGCAGCTCTGTGCCACTAGGCAGTCTGTGCCCCTGGGCTGCTTAAAGCGCACCCCCATCTACAACAAGCCATGCCCACTGATACCCCAGGCATTCCCCCCCCCACCCCAACTCCTGACATGAGCCCCATCTCTTGCTTGGACAGATGCCTAGTCTGAGACCTTAGATCTCTCGACTGGGGTCCTAAGGACCTGTCTCTTTCAAATTGCCTTCTTTCGGAGGCCTGGGCTCTCCCTACCACCCCAGGCCTTTTGTCAGTAAATGGAGCTGTTTCCTAAACCTGGCGGACCTGGAGTCAACCATGCATGCAGATTGGAGGAATGAAGACACCTGGTTCAGGGCTCGCCTCTGCAGACCCTCCCTGTAGCTCTCAGTGTAGGTTCAGCTCAAGCCCGAAACTGGACACATGGACAGGTGTCTCTTTCAGGGTGCAGATAACAAAAAGTCGGGCTGCCTCAGATACAGAGGTTTTGTGAAAAGATACTCGGGGAAGTAAGGAAGGTCCAGAAACTGGCAGCTGCTCTGCAGGCCTCAGGGAGCACAGCACCCATGATGCCTTGTGGTCCAAGAGACAACAGCAGCCTAGAATGTTTGACCTCCTTAGGAGCTGCCATTGGGCTCCCTACTCCAGTGCTTCCCTCTGTTTCTCTTTCTAGCTTCAGTTGTTTCCCCCTCCACTCACAGCTTTCTGCACTATCTTTACTCTTTCACTGAAGTTTCTCTAAGTGTCATATTCACAACTTCTCTAGAGAGAACCTGATTGGGTCCCCTCGTCAGCAAATGATACGGAGTTTTCCCATAGGGCAGATGATCAAGTCGGATTCTCAAGGCTGCTGCTCGTTACCTGATGTCTAGATTCTAACCAGAGAGTGAATCTTTGGTCTAATTAGTTGTCGCTGGGGTAGGCACTTAGAATCAATCTCCCTCATTCATCCTCACTATTCATATCTCATCAAAGATTAGCCTTATCTTACCTTTTTGTCAGTCACCCAGCCAAGGGATCCCAGAGAATCCCCGAGCCCCCAGCATGCCTGGCGGGCCAGCCTAGTTGAATGACCACAGTGTCATTCCTATAAAGTTCTTCCCTGTCTGTTGTGGGATGGACCCAGTGCTAAGAGAAAGAAGAAGCCATCTGGCTTTTTTCAGTTACTGCCCTTCTTTCTGGTTCATCAGGATCCCAATTTCCTGTTTTTTCACCATGTTTTTCATCTATCTCTTACAAAGAAACAAACCTGATTTCTCATGAACTCATTTAGTCTTGGCTTCAATTGTTTTCCCAAGTAACTCACTCCACATGTTTATCCCTCTTGCCTGATTCAGTTCTCCTGGAATATCTGACTTTATTTGTTTCTCAACAAACATTACATAGCACAACCTACAAGCCCGGTGCTGCCCTGGGATCTATTGCCAGCCTCATCAATACCATTATCACTGAGGGCAGCATTTACTAGGGGGCAGACACCAGGACAGGTACCTTCCAGCCATGCATTGTCTAATCTTCATGATCCTAACGCAGCAACTCTGGGAGGCAGTTGCTCTTATGTCTCCATTTAATGTAGAGAAAATTGAGTCTTCGAGAAGCTGAGTGAAGTTAAGAAGTTAAGATCAACTTGAGCCCTTTGGAATTTCCAGGTGACCCACTATGTGGAAATGGTAGACTGCCCTGTATCTTGAATCTGCCTATGATCTGAGTGCTTTTTCTGATTATGATCTGAGTGCTTTTTCTATGCCAGCCTCTATTCAGAAACTACAACATGGTTCCCTCCATAACAATAAACAGGGTTACTTTGAAAGGTTCTCCTCAGACCCTGCCATCCAAACAGCAGCACATACATTGCCAACACAGGCCATGTGAGCACACATGCTAACTGTTCATGGTCCTTTTTATAAACCCATGGGAATAATGGTCCATATTTGTCTGGCACCTCATAGATTGTCCTGCTCTCACACACCTTGTATCTTTACCACAATAATTCTGCGTTTTCATTAAGGGCAAGTATCATTATATTATCCCCATTCATTGTTTCCCTGAATTTATGTACTTATCTATTGCTGCATTAATTCAACGAATATTTATTGAGTAACTACCCTGTGCAAGGCTCTGTGCTAATCAACAGAGGCACACCATGTGAATAAGGCTTGTCTAACTCTCAAGAAGCACAGTCTACCAGTGGGTTCAATTCCCCAAACAGGCAGGGACTTTACTGAGTGCTCTCACCATAGAGCTGTAACTGAGAGAGCAAGGAACTGTGCCCACGTGGTCAGGATGGTTTCAAAAAGAAGGCAGAGTCAGAGGGGCTGGAGTACACATGGGACACCTCGATGTCAGGGTAAGGGGTCTGGACTTTATCCTGAGGGTCATGAGACATGGGCTCAGAGCAATGAGAGAAGTTGCCTGAGCTGAAGGGGGTCTCTATAGCATTCTTGTCCTTTCATAAAGGGCAAAGTAATCCAGAAAATCCTCCAGAATGCACAGGCTGGAGGAACTATGGGAGCAACAGCATGGTTTGCTGGAAGACATCAGACTAGATGGAGAGGAGGACAACATTTAATGAGAATCTGCTATGAGCTAGTGTGCTTCATCTATGGACATGGTTTTAATCCCATGTTAGAAATGAGGAGAGATCCAGGAAACCTGATTTCAGGCCTGGGTCTCACCTCTGGCCATGAGACCTTGGGCACGTTGTTTTATTACTCTGTGGACCAGTTTTATTCTGGATGAAACAGGAGAGAATTGGGGCTTAAGAGAGGTAATACCTGAAACATGGCATCAGATATTCTAAAGGCTGCACACATGCAAGTCTTTTTATTTGTTTGCTTGCTTGGTTAGGGAATGCTGACCCAAAACCTCAGAGCATCTGTAGGCCCGATCTAAGATGAGAAAGCTGGCAGTGTACAAAAGCGAGGCTCAAAGGGGCGGTACAGGGTAGGGGCAGAGGAATGAGAGTTGGGCCTGGGTTACAGGTGAGATTCTGATCCCTACTTACCTTGTAAACCTGGGTATATCTCTTTATTGTGGTCAGATTCTCCACCTATGAAAAGAGTCTTTCCAGAATTGAGTGTCTATAAGACAGGGCAGAAGGTCGTAGTTCTGTGGAGGTCAGAGTAAGTGGAGGAGGGGAAATAAAGTCCTGTGCCTACACTCCTGCCCCTGCCTCGGCCCTGTGTGCGTGATTTTGGAATTCCTTTGTTTCACACAGACAGTGAGTTGCTTATTAGAGGCTTACAGGAAAGCTGAGGACTCCTTTTCTCTCCACCTGGGAAAGGGAAAACCCCTGTTCCATTTCAAAGGAAAAATACGGCCTCCAGAATTGTACCTCCCCTTTCTCCTCACTCACTCCAAGTGGTGTACTCTATTTTTCACCTGGTCTGTCACAGCTGTTGCCTAAATGGACTCCCTCTTCCTTCTCACATTTTTACACACTCATGCTGTCACAGAGAGCTTGCATTCACTCTGCTGTGCCCATCTCACACCCTTTCAACCCATCTTTCGCTCCAGCCACTGCTGCAGGGGTCTGGGGCACAGTCCCCCAGCTGCACCACCACCTCGCTCACAGGCTGCCCTGGGGTTTCTCTAACATTATGAGGTAGGACACCCATGGGTACCTTCTCAGTACCTATGCTTGGGCAAACCTGCAAATGCAAGGAAGTTAACACCCCACAGAGAAATCCTTAACCAATGGGGGAGGGAAGCAGGTGGATTAGTGACCCCACTTCCCGGACAGACAATTTTGAAGCACTTTCTATGTGCTCCTCACAAAGGCCATGTAAGATAAGGATCATTATGATACTGAGGATATAGGTCCGGGTAGAGGAGACAGGCTCTAGGAAGTTCAGGAGCTTCTGATGCTGGAGGGTATTCCTGCAGGATTCATACAGTCGTGTGATTATTCACATGTCCTCTTTCTCATCAGACCTAAGAGCTCTGGGGGGCCAGGGATTGAGCTTTACACTTCTCTGTGATCCCCTCAAAGCTGAGCCCGGCATGGATTCCAGCACATCCCACCCCCAACGCTGGGTTCCAAGCCTCCTTGCTGCTTCTATAGCTTCTGTGTGTCCCTTTCTGAATATAATTAACTTTTCTAACTAATTTAATCCTCCAAGAATCCTATGAGCTTTTGTTGTCATAGCGCAGCGACCATATTGCATTGTGTAATAGCCTCTGGACCTTTTCTGAGAGCCCCCGAGGGTCTCCAGGGCAGGGTCCTTTTCAGCTTTGCCTCCGCAGCCTCCCGCCCAGGCCTGGGCATGGAGGAGAAGGGCTGGGACAGTGCAAGGGCAGGGCAGCTGGGACAGGCTCGTTAGGTGTGGTGGCCTGGGGTTTTCCCCGGCTGGGCCCGGGGGCCCTGTGGTCCTGTGTGAGCCTCAGGGCTGACCTTCACGTCTCCGACCTGCCTTTGGATCTGACTTCTCCCAGGAGCCCAGGTTTATAAACAAAACACAAACAGAGCAAATAAAAACATTACCTCATTGGTGCTTGTGTCAGCCGCTCCAGATGTCTTGGGGGGAGGGGGAGGGGCAGGGGCAGCCGGAGCTCAGCCCAGCCTGAAGTGGGGCTGCAGCTGGGTGCACCCGGGGGTGAGGACGATGCCTCAGGTTTGGGCGTCTGCAGCCAGTGGGGCTGCCGTCACTGGCATCCCCACCCCAGACCTTCCCCTACCAGCTGGCCGTGATGGACGTCTACCACCTCCTGGGCCTCCAACTGGCACCTCTGAATCCCCAGAGTAGGCACGGGGCAACTGCTCAGTCTGATAAATGGATCTGTTGAATTAGGTACCGTATATCCATTGTCTCATTTAATCCCATAAATTGTGTGGGAGATCAGGGTTACCAGCCCCACTTCATGGACGAGACACCGGAGCCCAGAAAGTTAAGTAATGTGCTCAGAGTCAGGAGCAAAAACGTGGAAGAAACTGGACTTGTGCCCAGGTCATTTGACCCTAGCTTCTGAGCTTATCCCACAGTCTACCCCATAGGGAAGGTGCGACGGCCTCAGAGCTGATAATGAACTTCTCAATCTCCCTCCTCTCTGCCAGGGACATTTGTAAGGATACAAGGGGAGACAGTTAAGAAAGAAAGTCATCGTGTATTTTCCAAACCCATATTCCCTCTGTTGCTGAGCTACAGCAGAAAGAGCAGTCACCTGAGAGTCAGGGAACCCGGGTTCAAGGCCCGGAATCCCTGGCTACTAATGTGTTCCGTGTACTCAGCAAGGCACCTCCCCACTCTGGGCTGCAGCTCCTCCGATTAGGAGTGTGTTTGAGATGAGCCCTGACCCCAGGCAACCCAGGTGGCTGTAATTTCCTGTCCCGTATTAGGTGTTCCACATTTTAGAGGAATCTTCAACAATTTTACCTCTTCTCAACTATCCACAGACATAAAACTTCCATCAACACCATGGGCACAGAAGAGAACAAAACCCAGAGCGAAGGGAGGTTTAGCTAAGCAGCCTCCTTGCCCTGCCCATCCACATGAATTTTTCTCCCCTCCCAACGATGTTGCAAAGACGCAGAAACTCCAGCTGAGAACTGTGCTCCATTCTCCTATTTTTCTCATGTGTTTCAGGATTTGGCTCTCTCTAACATTTCATTCTCCAGACGTGATTCAGAGCAGAAGTTTCATTACCTCTTGACTTTTTCCACCCAGTTTGAAAGTTCTGCATGTGGGCCTATCCTGAGGCCCTCTTGCTGTTTATTCAGTAACTAATTACTGCTGGTAGAGAAACAAGTGTAGCCTCAAGGCTGTTGCCAAGACCAATAGTATCCCATTCTACTGGAGGTGAGAGGAGGTGGGACAGAGGCCAGTGTCTGGCTGAGGCCGACAGAACGCGGCCATGTTGTGACGGGAAGGGAAGAGAAGGGGGTGCCACGTGGGTGGACGGGCCAGGGGTCGGGGGGGGAATGGGGTGCCTGCAGAGGAGCAGTCGAGGTGGACCTAGAAGAGAAGTTAGACGTAAAAAGTCGCAAGAATCACTTCTCCTCCCGTCCCTTCTGTTTGCTGACATCACATGTCCTGGCTTAACCCCAAATTATAACATGTCTGAAATTGAGGCAGGGGAAGGGGGGGCCACAGGTGCTGTCACTGCAGAGCAGGCCAAATGAATGGAAGACCTCCATTACCACAAAAATCCAATTCAATAATTTGGTTTGCATTCACTGAATAAACCCCTTCTCTGGCTAGGACAGCATTGAGAATGTAGATGTTAATGATTCATGGTCCCTGGTCTTAAAGAACTGACCAGTCAGAGGAGACGATGGGGAAACAGGCAGGGGCTGAGTGTGAGACGGAGGATGGCAAAGTGTTGTGTGAGCTCTAGGTGACATAGAGGGGAAGGGACCCACTTCTGGCTGGGAGTGTTGGGAAAGGCTTCCCAGTAGAGGCAGCATTTGAGATGGGGCTTGAAGGATGAGTGGGGACTGATGGAGAAGGGAAGGCACTGAAGGGCTTTCCAGACTCTGTACTGCACGACACTGAGCCTGAGCACCTCCTAAACCACGTGTCCTAGAAGCCTCCCTTGTCTTGCCCTAGTCCCAGTGCTGTGCAAAAGCGTGGAAGCACAGCACAACTCAGCTGGACTGAGACGCAGCAAGCAGCTGCAGGTGAAGGATGAGTGATTAGAACACTCTAGGCTGGTGAGAAGGCAGTGCCTAGGTCCGGAAGGCTCTCATTGTCCGGCTAGGGACATGGGACTTCATACTGTAGACCCGCACTGTATAATATGGTAGTTACTAGCTACATGAGGCTATGTAAATTAATTTAAATAAAATAAAAGATTAAGTTCCTCAGTGGCAAAAGCAATATTTCAAGTGTTCAATATCCCAATGTCTAGGGGCTATTGCATTGGGCAATGCAGATATAGACCATTTCCATTGTCAGACTCCTGCTCTAGACAATGAGAGCCATTGAAGGTTTGTAACCTGAGAAGTAAAAGGGTCAGACTTGTGTTTCAAGCGACACCTGAGGGTCTGGCTGCAGGGGGAAGAGATCACAGACAAGTCATTTGGGAATGTTTTCTGTTAGCTCAGGTGACCTTTGGTGACGGTGGGAGGAGTGTTACACTTGTATTCCTCCAGGTGAGTCTTGATGAATACGCGGAAGAGAAGGGGACTAAGTGCTGTCTTCAACTCAGGGGACCAGCGCTTTGCCAGGGCTGCTGCCTCCCGTGGCTGATGGGCTCAAGTTCCCCTCACTCATTAGGGCCCAGGGTCTTCCTCATGTGTCCAGTGCTCCTGGCCTACAGAATCCTGAGGCTCAGCCATGTCAGCGGAGACTCAGATCCAGACTGTCTGGAATCAAATTCTGCTGTGACACTTGTTATCTGTGTGGTTTCATGAACGTTTTAAAACTTCTCTCCGCCTCTGTTTTCTCATGTGCAGAGGATGATAATGATGATAATCATACCTGTATTGTAGTATTATTGAGGATGATAATCATACCTGTATTGTAGTATTATCGAGGATCAAGTGAGATAATATTTGTAATGCATTTCCAGTAGAACCTGGCACATAGTAAACCTCAAAATAGGTATAACTTCATGTCATGACCAAGAAGCAGTGGAGTCCTGGGGTTTAGAGCATGGACTCTGAATCATTTTTTGAGTATTTGAAACCCAGCTCAGTCACTTTGTAGCTGGAAGCCTTGGAAAATTTATTTCAAGTTCTCTGTGCTTCCATTCCCTCATCTCTGAAATGGGAAGAGTGCTAGTACCTGCCTCATGAGACTGTTGTGAGAATTCAGTGAAATCATGTATGTAACAGACTTCAAACCCGGCACATAGGAAGTGTCCACAGTGTGACCTCTCTTAGGTGCTGTTAATGTTTTCTTGTCAGTACTGTTGTTACTATACTAAGAGAAGCAAAGAAATGCTCTGATTCTCTCATAGTGGAGTGTTCTACTATCCCTGCCCTCAAGTGTTGACCCCCTCAAAAGGCAGGGGCAATAAGAACACTGACTGCGAGATCTTGTTCCTATTTGCTCTCCATGAACCCCTGCAGTGGATGCCTTTGTTCTTCCTCTGTGTGTTTCCAGCAGCCTATCCCACCTCATATTCCAAGTTGCTCAGAGTAACACACTAAAAGTAGTTCTTGACAAGTAAGGGAGCTTTGGGGATTTTGAAATCTTTTTTGTTCTCTTCTCAACAAGACTCTTGACTCACGATAGCCAAGTGGAAGATGCCAGAAGCTGGACATCTTCTCTTTGCATTATTGCTCAAGAAATGTTTCAGTTCTTTCCCAGAGAGAATTTAATTCTTTCCCAAAGACCAACACAGCCAGAAGGAAGCGTGCAGGCGGCCTGGGTCTTGAGCCCCACCACGGACCAGAAGTGCACACCCACTAGGCCCGTACCCCCGTCTCAGAGAGCGCTCCCTGCTTATCTGTATAATGAATGCTTGACAGCCAGACCCCGTATACAACCAGGGAACCTTAGGACAAAGCACACACTAATAGGTCTATCTCTCTATTCATCAAAGGAACCCATAATAGTAGGGCCCTATATGTGGGACCGGGTGAAAAGGAAGGGAAATGTTGATTTAGACCTACTATATGTAAGGCAGTGTGCTAGGCATTTTATTCTCTGGTTTTTCCTAGATATCTCTTGTTTTAATGACTTCTATTTCCAAACTGATGTATGTTTCCATGATATCAACCAATATTTTGCGGACGCTCAGGGAAAAAGAGAGGGTTGCAGTCACCACGGTAATTAAGAGCATAGAACCTGGAGTCAAATCCTCACTCCATCACGAGTGAGCTGTATGATCTTGAATAAATTACTTAACCTCTCTGAGCCTCAGTTTTCTCAGTACTAAAATGGAAGTAATATATGTGCCCATGTCACAGGGCTGTGGTAAGGATGAAATGAGGTGATCTAGGTAAAAACATGCCATGCGGGGCCCAGCACACAGTAAGTTGGCTTTCCTTACCGGTATTACTTCCCCTGCGCCCCAGCATTGTCCTCTGAGAAACCTCAGTCCTGTCACTCCTCCCTTCACCCTCCACCCACTTCTCATCCCTGACTTTTGGGCCCTGGAGAGAGGATGGAAATGGGGAAGGTGAGCTGAGTCTGTCGTCACGTCTATAACCAGAAACCACATATTAGGAGAGCTCATTTCGTTCGTTTTTAAACAGAAAGGAGTCTTGAAAAAGCGAGTTTGAGTGGCCTTCACTTACTGACTGATGGACTTTGCTTGCTCATTTTCCTCATATTCAGAATCTTCCCTTTAGTGAGCGGGGGGCACTTTCCAGGTGTAGCCCTCCCTGACAGTGCCTGAGCCACCACTCCCTGGAGGGGAAGGAAAATGCCTCTTCCCTTGTCTAATCCTCCCTGTCCTTTGGCTTCTCACTTTGAAGTTAGATTATTGCTTAGAATTTTTAAAAAGTATTTGCATTTTTTGCATTATCTCTGTCTCGATAGTCTTAAGATTTTTCTCTTCAATACCCAACTCTTTCGGTCATTGTCCCTCAAAACTTTATTGTCATGGTGGTGTTGTCTTCCCACTGCATCCATTTGATCCATTATCAGAAGGGGTTCTCTACCCACTCAGCCCCACTGAGCTAGTTACCCTTTGTGTCCCTCCACCATTGTTATTTCTAGAGATTCCTTCTGCATAACCTTTATATTCACACTTGAAAAGAACTTTGTTTGAGATTTATCACAGAAAGGAAAGTCCCAAGAAGGTAGACCAGTGATTGTTTCAACCCATCTCATCAATCGTCATTCATTCATTATTCATTTGTTGTCTACATAGTAGCAGGCTCTCTGCAGGGCAGTGCTAGGTTGATGGAAATGGATCAGACCAGCTCCTGCCCTCAGGGAGCTCATAGAATGGGAGAGAGAACCCCTGTAAGAGCAGCTGTAGTGCCAAGAGCTACCCAGAACAAGTAGGGAAGGGAGCACAGGGGGAGGAGAAACAGAGTCTGCCTGAGAGAGGCAGAGAAAACGTCAAAGAGGTATAAAGTTAAGACCTCTCCCACTCTGTCCCCATCTTAAAACTCCCCTCATCCCTTCCGGTAGCTTCACTTATACCTTATACTTCTCTTCCTCCTCAGCCAGTTCCCCAGTGCATCTTTGGCCTTCCCTAGAGCAACAAGATCCCCTGAGAACCCACCCACACTCCTTCACCTCCTCACTCCCCTTTTTATTTTTCAATTTGTGGAATTAGAATTTCTCATCCAGGGACTTCCCTGGTGGTCCAGTGGTTAAGAATCCGCCTTCCAATGCAGGGGACGCGGGTTCGATCCCTGGTCTGGGAACTAAGATCGCACGTGCTGCGGGGCAACTAAGCCTGCACGCCGCAACTATGAGCTTGCGCACCACAACTAGAGAGCCTGCGTGCCACAACTATAGAGCCTACGTTCTCTGGAGGCTGTGCGCCACCACTACTGAGCCCGCATGCTCTGGAGTCAGCGCACCACAGCTAGAGAGAAGCCCACGCTTTGTGCGCTGCACAAAGAGCCTGTGCACCTCAACGAAAGATCCCATGTGCCGCAACTAAGTCCCGAGGCAGCCAAAAAAAAAAGAATATCTCCTCCATCTCCTAAAACTACCTCTTTGGTTGTTACCTAATTCGAATATCTGGGCTATGTAGAACCAATACGTGTGTGTTACAAACAGAAATAGGAAGCAGAGATAATCACCATCAAATTGTCAAAAGATCATGGTTGAAGTCTCGAACCCAGCTTTAGCTCCATAGCCTTGGGCAAGAGATTTAACTTTTCTAAACTTTAATTTATTCCTCTGTAAAATAGGGGCAATCCTGTCAAGTTCACCAAAATGAACAATCATGTCAAGTTTACCAGAATATCAGGTTCACCTATATCATACCCATGGGATGATATAGGAGAGAAATTTCTCTGCAAATGTTTGTCATTATGGAGGTTTTGGGGTTTTGTTGTTGGTTTTTTTTTTTTTTTTTTTTTGCGGTACACGGGCCTCTCACTGTTGTGGCCTCTCCCGTTGCGGAGCACAGGCTCCAGACACGCAGGCTCAGCGGCCATGGCTCACGGGCCCAGCCGCTCCGCGGCATGTGGGATCTTCCCAGACCGGGGCACGAACCCGTGTCCCCTGCATCGGCAGGCAGACTCTCAACCACTGAGCCACCAGGGAAGCCCCAATGGAGGTTATTATTATACAACTATTTTAAAAGGAATCTACTCTGAATAGTTTTTGATATCCTAGACTTATCATAGTAGCCCTTGAGGTTATAATCCCATAGAACCCTGTAAAAGGAAACATGTCCAATGCATGTTACCTGATTTCTGCTTGTGGTCTTATAGACCAGTGGGCTTACAATCCTGTCTCGCATCCAAGCTCTGGAAATGGCCTCAGTGAGAAGCAGGATGTCTTCCTTTTTGGAAGGGAAGATAACAGATCTTGGATCTTTGAATCTCCCCCTCTTTATTTAGTGCTTCCAAACTTTCTATATACCCTGTTGTGGTTCCTTCACCTGTCAGTCCTGGCTAACCTAGAAGGCTAAGGATTTTACTCATGGGGGACAGATGAGGCTCATAGGAGTTGAGTTATATGTCCCAACATGGCCCCCCAAATAGCACCAGGGTGGTATGAAGACAGTGGCACACCAGTGATGGGAAGCCCATTTCTCAGACCCTGCTCTTACCAATGGAGCCTGCCAAGTGCAAACAGTGATCAGCCATGACTTTGCTTCTTCTTGGAAGCACTTATCTTAAATTAAAACAGTCCCGAGCCAAATTGAAGACACTGTTTCTAGTTCCAGCTCTGTCAGTATCTCCCTGTGTAGCCTTTGGCGAGTCACTTTCACTCTTTTCAAGTCACTTACTGAAGTTTGGGATGTTATATTGCATTTCTTCCCTGTACCCTTGAAAATAATCCTGAAGCACTTTTTGCCCTCCCACTCCTCCCAGCTTTGAATGTGTTATATAGCTGAGCTAGATTGCCAAAGCTGCAGTGTGACTCCCCAAGCAAAGCTGATGTGAGTTTGTGACCCTTGTTCATGGTGTTGGGGGAGCACAAAGAAATTTATGTTGGTACACAGACTAGATCTGCATGTTAACTGGCTTTCAGAGACAGTGTAGATGGTAAATTACTGCTCTGCCAGTCTAGGTTTCCATTTCACTCTCACCAGCGCAAGACCTGGGACACTTAGAAGTAAAGAGTTTAGTGGATTAGTCCTCTAGGGAAGCAGCATAAAAAGGGCATGGAGGTCAGACTTTGGAGTCAGATAAAACTGAATTTATCTTTGTTCTTACTAACTGTATGACCTTGGGAATATAGTTTAAACTCTCTCTCAGTTTCCCATGTAGGGTGCTGTGACAATTAATCAATGGTGGATGTGACTTAGGGCACTACTTATTAAATTAAAGCACAAGTATAGCTTAAAAATGAAATGTAGCTTCTGATAGTAATTTCCTTCCAGAGTACAGTATAGAAAGGGGGAAAAAGAATAAATTTACAGTGAAGAAACCTGACGGATACTACATCAGCAACGTGATCAAGGTCAACATCAAAATCGATAAATCATGTTGATAGTATGTATCCTTGATATGATGTGATGATACGATGTGGCACTTTACACCTGTGACATTCTCCTCTTAAAAACCCATAAGCCCAGTCTAATCATGAGAAAAACATTAAATTCCAATATGGAGCCATTCTGCAAAACACCTGACCGGTGCTCCTCAAAACCATCAAGGTCCTCAAAACCATCAAGGTCATCGAAAACAAAGAAAGCCTAGAACTGTCACAGTCAAGATGAGCCTAAGGAAGGGTAGGGGAATGAGTGAAAGGAGGGGGCAGATTAAGAGGGTTAAAAACTTCCAGCTACGAAATAAATGAGTCGCAGGAATAAAACGTACAGAGTGCGGAACATAGACAATAATCTTGTAATAACTTTGCGTGGTGACGGACAGTAACTAGACTTACTGTGGTGACCATTTTGTAATGTATAGAAGTATAGAATCACTGTGTTGCGCACCAGGAACTAACATAGTGTTGTAGGTCAATTATACTTCAATAAAAAAATAGGGACATGTAACCACAGTATACTAATAGGTTCTGCAGTGAACAATATTTACATTGATATAATGAAGCAAACACTGGTTATTGATATAATTAAAAGTATGATAAAATTTTGGGGAGAGGATGAAAGAGGAGAGGTAGAGGTATTAAATCTTTTATCTTTTATAACATTTATAAAATTTTTAATTGCTTTTTCCTTTTCTTTTTATCATATCTATATGAGATGATAGATGTTAACTAAACCCATTGTGGTAGTCATTTCACAATATATGTAAATCAAACCTTAATTCTGTACACCTTAAACTTATACAGTGATATATGTCATTTATTCCTCAATAAAACTGTAAAAAAAAATTTTTTTAATTTTTTTACAGTAAAACTGTAAAAAAAAATTTTTTTTAGTTTCAAGTTGAAACTAAATCATTTAAAAGAAAAAAAAAAAAAAAAAA
>NW_006773642.1:500238-506773 GCF_000442215.2 Lipotes vexillifer | reverse complement strand
AAAAAAATTTAAAAAAAAAAAAAAAAAAAAAAAAAAGAGGAGCCTAAGGAGACATGATGACTAAATGTAATGTGTCCTGGATGGGGTCTTGGAACAATAGCAACAGAAAAAATCAGGTAAAAAACAAGGAAATCTGAACAAAACATGGACTTTAGTTAATAATAATAGATCAGAATTGGTTCATTAATTGTAGCAAAAGTACCATACTGTTAATAAGAGGGAAAACTGGTGCAGCGTATATGGAAACTATGTAATATCTTCTTAATTTTTCTGTAAATCTGAAAAATAAAATATATTTTTAAAACTGGATTATAATAGCCCTCTTCTGTGGATGCATTGATTTGACACACTTGTGTGACGTGTATGTTCAGTGCTGGGCCTTGTGCTGGGCGCTGGGTTACAGATATGAACAAGGCAAGGTCTTGGCCTCCCAAAGAGCATGAAACCTGTGGAAAGTCAGTTAAGTACTCAGACATCCTGTTCCCTCTTTTACATGTTACAGCAGAGACGGGAACACTGGCCATGTGGAAGGAACTAGGCCGTGCCTCCACTGGAAGACTCCGTACTTTGCCTTGGAGAGCTAGCTGGAGCACACCAGGGAGAGAAGGGGCTGGCAGCCTTTTGGGCCACGGGAGCTGTGTGTGTGAAAGAACTGAGAAGTGGGAAGGCAGTGGGGAGAGGAGTGTGGTAGGAGCGGAGTACTGGGAGAGACATGAGGCCAGAAAACTCAGATCTTATTTCATAAGTATTTTTGAGCATGTACTATATACCTGGTAATGTGCTAGGAGCTGCGTAAATGTGAGAAGGGCAGGTGTGGGCGTGGTCCCTGCCCTCAAGAAGTGGGAATAAGGACAAAACTCAAGTCATCCCAGATGATGGCATACTTAAAAATGTATCACTGACATGAAAGTATCAAAATGGACTGAATAGTGAATATGTGTCCGTGTGTATATGCAGAGGGTGGCGGGGAGCTGCTTAAATTAGACGCTGTATTATGTCCTAGGGCTGCTGTAACAAAATAGCACAGAGTTGGCGGCTTCAAAACAACAGAAATTTATTCTCTCACAGTTACGGAGGCCAGACGCCTGAAATCCGGGCATCAGCAGAGCTGTGCTCCCTCTGAAGGCTCTAGGGGAGACTCCTTCCCTTGCCTTGTCCAGATGGTGGCTGTCAGCATTGCTTGGCTTGGGCTGCTCACGCCAATCCCTGCATCCACCTGCCCATCACCTTCGTCTTTCTGTGTGTCTCTATGCTTTTCAACCCATTTATGTGGCCAAGGAAGGACTTTCTGAGATGGGGACATTTATGTGGAAAAGTCTGACTTGCAAAGAACAGGGAAGAGTGTTCTAGGTCACGAGAACAACACGCCCAGAAACCTTGAAGCAGGAAAGAGCTGTGTGCATCTGAGGAGCTGAAAGGACACAGGTGGAGCTGGAAAACGGTAGGAAAGGGGGAGGGGAGCCAAGAGCACCATGGAGGGCCTGGTAGGAGGGTCCTGGATCACAGATGGTCCCCCGCTGGAAAGGATCTCAGAATGACTTGGGCTGGCCTCCAATCTCATTCGCAGCCCAGAGCTCTTCTTTTCACCTACCCACTGCTCTGGAAGGTTTAGCTCAGCACATTATAATAGCTCCTGGGCCTTGGTCAGGTGACATTCTACACTGCAGAAAGAAGCCCTTTGTTTGCGTCCATTTCAGTGTCATTCAGCCAGAGTGGCGGCAGCTTTACAGTACCACAGCGAGCCTGGGTCTCACTGCCAACTTCCAGTTTCGATGCAACAAGCCCCATCAGGCCCCACTGTGATCTGCTAGCTTCTTCTTTGAATAAGCCCTACCCAGTTTTGTTTCAAGCAACTCAGGCATCTGTTCTGTTGGGGCCTGAACTCTGGACTGCAGTCTGGGAGCTGAGGTTGATTCCCATCTCAGACTCTCACGCGGCCTTGGGAAAGTCAGTTAGCCGCTCACAGCTCAGTTTCTTCACCTGTAAAATGAAAACGAAAAACCCAGTTTCACAACAAGATCGTGAGGCTCAAATAAAATGAGGTGTTCGAAACGTTTTGTGAATTCAAGTGTTTTACGTGCCCAAGGAGATGTGAGCCATAGCATCAAAGCCCTGGAGTCTCTCATCATCTTCTCGGAGTCAGGGGATGCTCAGGACCCACCTCATCCCATCATATACCCACATACTCTGCACTGATGGCTGCATGTCACTCCCCGAGGGGTTAAC
Source organism: Lipotes vexillifer (assembly GCF_000442215.2). Taxonomy (NCBI): domain Eukaryota; kingdom Metazoa; phylum Chordata; class Mammalia; order Artiodactyla; family Lipotidae; genus Lipotes; species Lipotes vexillifer. The sequence goes on along the minus strand of NW_006773642.1, from coordinate 504,547 downwards.
ATACATCATGTCCCATCGAGAGACCATCATGGAGCAAGCTCCCCAAATGGAGAAACAAAGCTCAAATTCATGTCCCTGTAAAGAGCAGCCTGCCTTTGAAACTTGACCTTGTTGAAAACCTACAGAACTGAACGCAGAGGAAAAGGAGAAGGGAATCTAAAAACAAGTGAACTAAGCAGCATTTTGTCCAACCCAGTTTGGTTTTAAAGGACATTCATCAAGACCAACATACCTGCCCAGGCCACTCCTGGGAGCCCTGTGAGTGGCCACGTGGACTTGACCTCCTGGTTGTCTGCAGTCCACTCATTTGCAAAATGGTTTCAAAGAAGGTAACAGTTTGTGGTAATGGGAACCATATGGGCTGGTGGCTGCTGTGAGTAAAAATAGCCAGCATGGTCCGTGTGGCCAGACACAACGTCAAACTGAGAGCAGGAAGACAAAAGCTGTGTGAAGGAAGGCAAAAAGTTGTTTCAGAAGGCTAGAGACAGGAACCCGCCTGACAGGGGAGGACGTTCAGGGACTGGGACGTGAAGCCAAGGGACTCGTCAAATGCAGAGACATTTGCATGAAACACCAGCCCTCCCCAGCCTGGTTGTCCACACTCTCATGCCCCAGTTGAGAGGGGACAGAGAATGTTCTGTCTGGGAACAGAGCCAAGGCTCAGCATGCGGACAGATCTCTGTAGGATGTGCACTGGGGCACGAATCCTCTCTTACCCAACCATCCCGATAGATGCCAGAGCCTGAAGGAACTATGCAAGGAGGTAAGGCCAGAAATTTTTTAAAAAAGCATAAATTTTAGGATCTTTTTCACATGTATCCTGCTTTGTAGTGTAATAGAAAGAATATGGATTTGAAAATTGTGGGCCCGATTTAATCTGATCATAAACACACCCATTGTATAAACATAAGCAAATTATTTAATCTCTCAGAGCTTCAATTAAATAGTCTGTAAAACAGAGATAATGTAACCAATGATTGTTTTCAAGACTACATGTGCTGATGCTCCTTATTTTTAGTAGCATGCCCTGTTCATTCATTCATTCAGCAAATATTAAGTACCTGCTAGCGGCTAGGCATGTACAGAGGAATAAGGAATAAATCAGTGAATAAAAACTACCTGCTATCACAGAGTTTACATTCTAGCATGTTGGAAGGAAAAAAGTGCTATGCATACAAACAAACTAGGGAAAGTGATCGGGAGGGCAGAGATCGAGGAGCAGTTTATTTATTTATTTATTTATTGTCTTTTGCGGTACGCGGGCCTCTCACTGCTGTGGCCTCTCCCGTTGCGGAGCACAGGCTCCGGACGCGCAGGCTCACCGGCCACGGCTCACGGGCCCAGCCACTCCGCGGCATGTGGGATCCTCCCGGACCGGGGCAGGAACCCGTGTCCCCTGCATCGGCAGGCGGACTCGGACTCTCAACCACTGCGCCACCAGGGAAGCCCGAGGAGCAGTTTTAATGGGACGGTCAGGGAAGGCCTTGCTGAGAAGGTGACGTTTGAACAAAGATTGAAGGAGGCAAGAGAGTGAGACATGGAGCTGTTTGGGAGGCTAGTACTGAAAGCAGAAGAAGCCATTGGAGTGAGAGTCTGGGGTGCCCTGAGGCAGCAGAGACTGGTGTGGCTAGAGTGAAAGCAGCCAGAAGTCAGAGGTATGGGGGCCTGGCTATACTGGTCCAGGGTTAGGGTAAGAAAGAACTTGGCTTGGCTCTGCTGCAGTGGAATGTCTTAGAAAGGTTTTCAATAGAGGAGTGACAGGATCAGTTTTTTTTTTTTTTAATAGGATGACACTGGCTGCCGTTTTGAGAAGAGTTTCTCTATGAGAAAGTACAGAAGCAGGGAGACTAGTCAGGTGGCTGTTGCAGGAATCCAGGTGAGAGCCAATGATTTCTTAGATTAAGATGATGACATTGGAGGTGGTGAGAAGTGGTGAGTTCCTCCAGGATTTGCTGCTAGTTTGAATGTGGGGTTGAGAGAGAGCAGTCAAGAAGGGTTCCGAGGCTTTGAGCCTAAGCAACTGAAAGAAGCTGCAGTTCACAGAGACGGAGACGACTGTAGGTGGAGCAGGCTGGGGAGGGCAGACTGGGTGTTCAGTGCTGCACAAGTTAAGTTTGAGCTGCTTGTTAGACATTCAAGTGGAAGCACAGAGTATCCAGGTAGATGAGAGTCATAAACATATGACATAGGTGATACTAAAGACCATGAAACACTAGATCATCATGGGAGTGAGTGAAGATAGAGAAGAAAAGGCAGTGATGTTTCCCCATTGGGCATCAAAGATTTACAGAGATTAAGTAGTCTCCTACACAGCATCATCTTCCAAATGCGTGAGCTACAAGAGCAAATACACAGCGTACCTACGTGGGCGTGAAACCTTCTATGATAGATAGTACTATTATTACTTCATATATAAGAAAAGTAAGAACCCAGAGAAGTAAATTGATTTGCTCAATGTCAAATAGTTAATGAAAAACAGAACAGGAATTCAAACCCAGGTGTCCTGACCCCAGTCCTAATGCTGTTTCCACTCCAGCCATCTGCCTCGTGCTGTGCTTACTCCTAAGGTAGACATGCATCCTTTGTCCTCAATATATTTGTCATGCTTCTCCAAGTTTGAAATCAAAACCGGGTCATTCTAACAGTTAAGTACTCTTGTTTTCCAAGCTAGAGGTCTTGCCAGCCTTAGAAAATAAAAACATTATGAGAAACTGCCTTTGGCAAAGATGGAAAAAAGAAAAAAAAAAAAAAAAGGAACAAGAGGAAGAGAGAGAATGACGAAAAATCTTGCCTTCCGTTTTTCCCATAGGTATTCACTGTCTCCTGGACTCTAAATCATCTTCTCTATCTCTGGAGGAGGTAGATATAAGGCAGATACAATCTCCCCTGTCTTCTATATCAGGCACAAGGGAGGGATAGAAAAATAAAGTGATCTATGTGGGGTCACCGAGCAATTCGTGAATGTGACTTGGAAGAGGTCCTAGTTATTTTGCACCACTCCTTTTCCCTGTAGCCTATCTAACACTACTTTGTACCACGTATGCAGAAACTGATGAAAATAAAATAATATCTGGTAATTTGTGAAGCACTTTTAATCCGCTATTGATGCCACTGTTTGAGGTAGCTACTGTGCATGTATGTTAACATCCATTTTAAAGATGAATAAACATGGCTTGGAGAGATTAAATAATTAAAACAAATGCTGTAATTTTATAAAACATGATTATTACTAGAAAACAAATATAAATTTATATGAAAAAGTGCACTAACTTGGCATCCACGGGATCTACAACGAACAAGTCCAGTTCTGTTTTGGCATCACCAATTTCTGCAGTGTGATCCAGAGTCTTATCTGCATCTGCCTTCTCCCTTTCCTATTTGGCTAACTTCACACCTTTCTGAGAAGCACTTAATGTTGTTCCTCTCAAAGGAATGGCCTGGGTCTTCGTCATCCTAGTATCCCCAGTGCCTTTTCGGTTTCCTGTCACTGTGCAGGGAATGGCAAATATTGGCTGAGCTGCACTGAGCTGAAGTTGGTGAACTGAAGAAGATGAGAAATAAGGTTGAGGTTAAGACCACAGAGAGCCTTGAATGCCAAGCTAAGCTATGTGCACATCCATCTATTATTAGCAGGTGGCCAGGGCCACTGCCTTGTCTAGCGCCCAGGTTCTGCAGCTCCATGCTGGACTGTCTTACGAAAAGAAGGAGCTTGCCGAGTCAGTAAAATGGGAGTGGTCATGTCTTCCTCACTACAGAAAACCCAGTGCCAACAGTTTTCAGATTTGAAAACTTGACTTTATTTTTTCTTCCCACTCACACCTCAGGTCTTGTCATGACTTCAGCCAAAGAAAACCAATTCAGACAGGGCCATTTCAGGCTTGTTCTGAGTCTAAAGTAGGGAGACAGCAAGTAGGAGGTGACATCTGATGTTCTGAGGTTTCCTGATCAAATTTAAGGCCCAGTAATTTAGTGTGGATTATTGGAGTCAGATGAACTAGGGAGAAGCATTAAATTCCATTCAACTCATCTCATATTTATGAGCTGTGCTAGAACCAGAAGGATGAAAGACATTAGCTCCTGCTCTGATGCAGCCACATCTGTCTGTCTAAAGGGAAAGGAAGTAAGAGAAATATACAGATAGGTGCACCATAAGGCAGAACATGATTCTAAGAAGTGGTGGTAACATGCTATATGGTCTTATAGATTTTGGGGGGGAGGAGATATATATATATTTCTCCAGACTTCCAAAGAAGTTCCCAGCACAGAGTTTAAGGATACAAGGGAGAGGAAGAGGAATAAGGTTCTAATG
>NW_006773642.1:499693-500228 GCF_000442215.2 Lipotes vexillifer | reverse complement strand
AATGCCGAGCTAAATTGCATGTATATCCATCTGTAGTTAACAGGCAGCCGGGTCACTGCCACATCTAGACATCAAATTGTTCCAACCCTTGTTTCATCTCCAAGTGTGATGCCAAGAGCTGTGGAGTCAGCGATTGTCCTTTTATATCTTCCATGTTGTACCCAGCCTATTGCTAGCCACAGAGTTCAACATTAGACTCTGGAGAACTGAGTCTCCCTCTCAAGCCACACTGGAGAGTTACCTCCTTACTTTAGAAATAAAATTCATAAATTTTTCCTAAATCTGTTTTCAGGCACTTTTTTGTATTTCATAGACCAGGGACATTTTTAAAAGAGGGGAACAATCATAACATTATTAACTTTTTACTCTTCTAAGTAATACAATTAAAAATAATAATAAAAACAAAAATAAGTGTCCATCAATTTTCATAAACATTTCAAAAAAGGATGAGAGGGCTTCCCTGGTGGCGCAGTGGTTGAGAGTCCGCCTGCCGATGCAGGGGACGCGGGTTCGTGCCCCAGTCTGGGAGGATCCC
>NW_006773642.1:490195-499507 GCF_000442215.2 Lipotes vexillifer | reverse complement strand
AAAAGGGGAGGGGCCCTGGAAAAAAAAAAAAAAAAAAAAAAAAAAAAAAAAAAGGATGAGAACTTTAACATTCACTCCCCTCAAAAAAAGAAAGACGTAATCTCATAAAAAACCTTCTCTTCCAGGAAAAGACAGTTAACAATCTAATACTGTCGTTTTAAAGGAAGTTTCTGTGAATCTTAAAATAAAAATAGAATATAAAATTATACTTTATTATTTATGCTGTAGACAGTATTTTTCTTGGTAGAATTTGTCAATTAAGATAGTATAGATATGCAATATTGTTACAATACAAAGTGAACTTGAGTCTCCAAGTAGTTTTGTAATTTCATTATTAATACTGTCATCAAAAACAAAATTTTGAAGAGATTTATTGTTGGAAATGGAAAGTATACACTCTCACTGCCTCACTCAATTCACAGTATCCTGGGCACACTCAGAGAAGTGGGTGAGCCACCCAGCTTCACCAAACCCCCAGGTTCTTCCTCCTCCTTCCCTCAGAGCAGGGAGAAACACTCATCAAGGTAGCCCAAGGGTCTGGCTGGTGAAGGTGGCAGGAAAAGACCTGCCAGTGTTTTTTTCTGCACGGCTCCCTACGGCAAGGATCACTCTATCTCCCTGGTAGCCCACCATGGAGCAGCTGGGAATTTATCTGAGTGGGATGTCATGGACTTGACTTCAACATGGGCCAGTACCTTTCCACGCACGTTCATTTATGAACCACTAATTTGGTCTAACCCTCTCATGTCTCAGATGAGGAAACAGACCCAGAGGCCCGAAGATCAACCTTTCCTGAAACAAAGTAGATTAAGGACACCCCAGCCCAGAATTATGGAAATCAGCCCCATGTGTCCCTGGCTGACAGTATAGTTTTTAACTTTTGACCCTAATTCAGATACTTTCTTGTACCTGAGGTCCCATGCCCATGGTGGGACACCATTTTGGTAAGTGAATTACCATCTCTCTCTCTCTCATCCGTTTAATGCCCCAGTGATTTGGGGTATGAGTTCTTCCTCAGTCTTGAAATTTATCACACACACACACATACATACACATATAAAGGAAAGGCATAATTACAGAAAAAAAATCATCCTTTCCTGAAACCCACCCGAAGACTGAAGACCTGACCCTAAACCCAACTCCAAGGGACCTGGGATCCCACTGACTATTAATAGATGTCTCTGGATTTGCCTGGATACTAACAGTAAGCATCATTTTTCAATAGTAATTTCAGGCTAAGCTCTGTGTCCAACATTCTACACACATAATCTCATTCACTGCTCACAAAACCCTACGAGGTTGAATAAGTGGGCCTATTTTATGAGGACACTGAAGCTTAGCCATCCTCCATGACTTTCCCAGAGTAACACAACCGGTAAGTGGGAGAATGCAAGGGCAAGTCCTTCTGCCAGGTCCCAGCACTTCCTAGGCTAACATTCTGGGTTGTCCAGGACCTGGAACAGGGTAAGCTCACAGGGAGTGTTGTCCAGATGAAGCAATGCATAAGTAACTTCCTCTTCCACCTGAAGATGCTGTCCCCCACCACCAGGCCACCTCCCGAGGGATTCATAGAATGTCCCATTAAGTCATCTCTGAGGTAATTTATAAAATGTCCTATTAAATGTGAGCCACAACTATAATTATAATCTCCACACAGACCATGGACGTGCCAGTTTGTTACACTTTTAACTTAAATACTTGGTAAGTTAGATTGAGGCCTGAGGAAGTCCCTGGATCTCTCCCTCACAGCCGGGGGCCAGGCTGGGCTCCCCTCTCCTATTCTAGCACAATTGACTGTTTGAAGGGAAATGCTGGCCCTCGCATGGACCCCTGCTGCACTTCATCTCGCTGGATTTGGCTCATCGTTCCAGCCAACTGAGATCATTTAGAAGTTTGATTTTGTCATCAATCATTTTTTCTATCCCTCCCAGCTGTGTGTCAGCCACAGATGTGATAAGCGGACTTTATATGTCTTTGTCCAAATCACTGGTACCAAATATTAAACAGGGCTAAGGACAGTTCTCTGGGGCATAACTCTGCCCTGACCCCAGGGCATTTGCATGGGCCTGTACTCCTGCATTTGTCCCATGTCATTATCAATTTTTTAATGCCATATGTAAGCGCTTCAAGAGCCAAGCCTTGACATTATAGTGCTTTTAATCCTCATTGGGCACAATGCTGATTGCTAAAGAAAAACTCCAGCACCAACGAGGGCACTAGACAGAGCCATTGATTTGGTGTCAGAAGACTCAGATTCAGGTCACAGGTAACCCCCTTCCAATGGCTGTGTCCAGCTGTTTGTCCTCCCAGGGTCTCAGTTTCTCTATCTGTAAGATAAAGATAATCAGAGAAAGATAAGATACCTGTAAGATAATTGTCCCTGCAGACTACCTCGTTCAATTGTGGCGCTCCATAAAGTAATGCCTGGTTTTGCTTTTCACTCGCGGCTAGTCATGCTTTTCCACACACGTCTTCAAACTGAAATTCGTTTCCCCTCTCTTTCCTATCGACAGCGCCCTTACCCTGCTCTCCTCCTGCTACTTCTCTGGGAGTCCTTCACGCCCCCTAAATAAGCATCACGTCCTCCTCTGGCCCCCACAGCGCTCTGCAGGTCTTCGCTGGGGCACTTAACTCCATGTGTCCCCAGTGGTCTGGTTACTTGCCCGTGTTCCCGTCCAGACAATGGTCTTGGAGGTCAAGAGCTACCTCTTAAGTATCCGTCCCTGGCACCAGCATAAGGACCTGGGACTCAGAGGACACTAAATGACAGATTTATGGAACAAACGTGGATGATTGCAAGCTGCAGAGTCAACCCCGTTCTTGACTTAGTGATGGCCGTAGGGAATGGTGTGGCTACATGGGTCTGTACTTGGGCCACTGGCAGGTGTCACCATGAGCACAGCAGTACTGGGGCTGGATGTCCTTGGTTTATCCTTGGGGAGAAACGAAGGTGGGTCTAATGGACAAAGCCAGCCCCAAAGCTCTGTGAGAACAGGTATCATGCCTGTTTTGCTTATCACTGTTGCAGGGTGGGTTCCCCAGCAAGGAGACTCTGAGAGGGAAGTTTGCATCCAAGAAGTTTACTGGGGAGGCCATTGGGATGGGAGAGTAGGGGAAACAGGATGGGGCAGACAGAAGTTGAACTGCAGTGCAGTGGCCACAAAGGACTCAGCTGGCCCTGTGGAGAACTCTGGAGCTGGGGATGGACCCTCAGAGTTGTCCCAGATTGAGACAAGTGGGTTGGACCTCAGTGGACGCCCTCCCATTGACCTGTCTTGGATGAAGGCTGCCTTGAGGAAGGAGGTGAAACCTTGGGCTCGGTGGTTCCCTTCAGCTGAGGACATTCCCAAAGAGAGAGTAAGTTGAGAGCTGCCAACACTTGGAACTGCTAGAAACATGAACACCTCGATGCTGGAACAGGAGTGTCTGTTAACATCGCTGTGCCCAGTAGCATCTCGCTTGTTGAAGACCTTCAGTGAACACTTGTTGAGTGAATGAAGGAATCTATGACCAATCACAAATGGAATCCTGTAGGTTCTCTGTGGACTAAGGTCCATTTAGTCCATGCACCTTTGGATGTGCCACCTCTGGCCAAGGCTGTGCAGGTGCTTGGCTCAGGAATGAGTAAGACGTGTTCCCTTCTTTCGAGAAGGGAGGCAGACATGTAAGCAGACAGTCCTATCCCCAGCGGAGGACTATAGGTGGAGAAAGCTCAGAGGGCTGTGGTAGCAAAGAAAAGATGAACAGCTTCTTGAACAAGTTGACATTGAAACTGAGGCCTGAAGGACAAGAAACAGGCAAGTTCTAGGCAAATGTGAAGTGTAGACAAACGATGCAATGCTGGTGTGAGAGACCATGGCATGGACCCCGTGGTAGAGGCAGTCCGGGCCAGGTTCTCAGGGCCTTGCGTGCCAGACTGCACAGCCTGGACCAGATCCTAAAAGCAGTGAGGGAACAAGGACGGGTTTTCGAGAGAGGGCTAATAGCCCAAGTTTTCCTTCCCGAAAGAACATGGGCTGCAGTTCCTCCTGTCGTTTTCCATCTCAGCTTCTATGGGAACCACCACCTAAGCGCACACCATACCTGTGGCCTCCACGCAGAGCACGGCATGAACTGACCCTGATGCTGGGTCCTGCGACAGGTTGAGGGAGCTGCTGACCCTCAGTAGGAAGGGCGTGTTCTGGCCTTGACGTGCAGGCCAGGACTCCTGAGGGTGTGACCCCAATGAAAGGAAGCCCCGTCAACGTGGAGAAGTCAGGGCGACCCTTCCCATGCCAAGAGGCAGTATCAGACATTGGGAAGAGCACTGCCGGAGGAGTCCATTCTCAGACGCTTACTGAATCCGTGGTACAGGCAGGTCAGTAACCCTTATCCATGAAATGAGAAAAAAAAATCAACCACACACCTGATAAGTATGCTCAGATTAACCCAATAATGAGATATCATTTTATGTGTATCAAACTGACAAAGATTTTTTAAAAGAATGATTAGCGCTGATGAAGGTGGATAACATAGGCTGGCTAATTCGCTGTAGGTAAGTGTAGTGAATTGGAATAAACAATTCCAGGGAGCAATTTGACAACAAACATCGTCTTTGAAATGCACATATCCTTTGACCCAGAGATTCCACTTTTAGGAACTTATTCTAAGGAAATAATTAGAAATAAAAGGGGGAAATGTATGTTAGAGGGTATTCAGCAAAACATATTCATGAGAGCAAAAATTCCCATCCATGGAAATAACCTAAATGTCCATCAACACCTATCAGCTGATAGTTGTATTAATAAATTCCAGCACACCTGTGTGTTAGAAAGCTATGCAGCAATGAAAAATTAGGCATGTGAATTTGATTTATCAACATAGAAAAATGCTTGTAATTTACTGCTAAGAAAAGAAAAAAAATTTTATTTATATTTTAATCCCAATTTTGTAACCACAACAAAATCTAAAAAGAAATCTCTTGTTGTTGTTATAAAGTTGGAATTGTAATATATATATATGTATATATATATATATTTTTTTAACATCTTTATTGGGGTATAATTGCTTTACAATGGTGTGTTAGTTTCTGCTTTATAACAGAGTGAGTCAGTTATACATATATATATGTTCCCATATCTCTTCCCTCTTTGTCTCCCTCCCTCCCACCCTCCCTATCCCACCCCTCCAGACAGCCACAAAGAACCGAGCCGGTTTCCCTGTGCCATGCGGCTGCTTCCCACTGGCTATCTACCTTACGTTTGTTAGTATATATATGTCCATGTCTCTCTCTCGCCCTAACACACCTCACCCTTCCCCCTCCCCATATCCTCAAGTCTGTTCTCCAGTAGGTCTCTGTCTTTATTCCTGTTTTACCCCTAGGTTCTTCATAACATTTTTTTTTCTTAAATTCCATATATATGTGTTAGCATACGGTATTTGTCCTTCTCTTTCTGACTTACTTCACTCCGTATGACAGACTCTAGATCTATCCACCTCATTACAAATAGCTCAATTTCGTTTCTTTTTATGGCTGAGTAATATTCCATTGTATATATGTGCCACATCTTCTTTATCCATTCATCCGACGACGGGCACTTAGGTTGTTTCCATCTCCGGGCTATTGTAAATAGAGCTGCAATGAACATTTTGGTACATGACTCTTTCTGAATTCTGGTTTCCTCAGGGTATATACCTAGTAGTGGGATTGCTGGGTCATATGGTAGTTCTATTTGTAGTTTTTTAAGGAACCTCCATACTGTTCTCCATAGTGGCTGAACCAATTCACATTCCCACCAGCAGTGCAAGAGTGTTCCCTTTTCTCCACACCCTCTCCAGCATTTATTGTTTCTAGATTTTTTGATGATGGCCATTCTGACTGGTGTGAGATGATATCTCATTGTAGTTTTGATTTGCATTTCTCTAATGATTAATGATGTTGAGCATTCTTTCATGTGTTTGTTGGCAGTCTGTATATCTTCTTTGGAGAAATGTCTATTTAGGTCTTCTGCCCATTTTTGGATTGGGTTGTTTATTTTTTTGTTATTGAGCTGCATGAGCTGCCTGTAAATTTTAGAGATTAATCCTTTGTCAGTTGATTCATTTGCAAATATTTTCTCCCATTCTGAGGGCTGTCTTTTGGTCTTGTTTATGGTTTCCTTTGCTGTGCAAAAGCTTTGAAGTTTCATTAGGTCCCATTTGTTTATTTTTGTTTTTATCTCCATTACTCTAGGAGATGGGTCAAGAAGGATCTTGCTGTGATTTATGTCATAGAGTGTTCTGCCTATGTTTTCCTCTAAGAGTTTGATAGTTTCTGGCCTTACATTTAGGTCTTTAATCCATTTTGAGCTTATTTTTGTGTATGGTGTTAGGGAGTGATCTAATCTCATACTTTTACATGTACCTGTCCAGTTTTCCCAGCACCACTTATTGAAGGGGCTGTCCTTTCTCCACTGTATATTCCTGCCACCTTTATCAAAGATAAGGTGACCATATGTGCATGGGTTTATCTCTGGGCTTTCTATCCTATTCCATTGATCTATCTTTCTGTTTTTGTGCCAGTACCATACTGTCTTGATTACTGTAGCTTTGTAGTATAGTCTGAAGTCAGGCAGCCTGATTCCTCCAGCTCCATTTTTTGTTCTCAAGATTGCTTTGGCTATTCGGGGTCTTTTGTGTTTCCATACAAATTGTGAAATTTTTTGTTCTAGTTCTGTGAAAAATGCCAGTGGTAGTTTGATAGGGATTGCATTGAATCTATAGATTGCTTTGGGGAGTAGAGTCATTTTCACAATGTTGATTCTTCCAATCCAAGAACATGGTATATCTCTCCATCTGTTTGTATCATCTTTAATTTCTTTCATCAGTGTCTTATAATTTTCTGCATACAGGTCTTTTGTCTCCTTAGGTAGGTTTATTCCTAGATATTTTATTCTTTTTGTTGCAATGGTAAATGGGAGTGTTTTCTTGATTTCACTTTCAGATTTTTCATCGTTAGTATATAGGAATGCCAGAGATTTCTGTGCATTAATTTTGTATCCTGCTACTTTACCAAATTCATTGATTAGCTCTAGTAGTTTTCTGGTAGCATCTTTAGGATTCTCTATGTATAGTATCATGTCATCTGCAAACAGTGACAGCTTTACTTCTTCTTTTCCGATTTGGATTCCTTTTATTTCCTTTTCTTCTCTGATTGCTGTGGCTAAAACTTCCAAAACTATGTTGAATAAGAGTGGTGAGAGTGGGCAACCTTGTCTTGTTCCTGACCTTAGTGGAAATGCTTTCAGTTTTTCGCCATTGAGGATGATGTTGGCTGTGGGCTTGTCATATACGGCCTTTATTATATTGAGGAAAGTTCCCTCTACACCTACTTTCTGCAGGGTTTTTATCATAAATGGGTGTTGAATTTTGTCAAAAGCTTTCTCTGCATCTATTGAGATGATCATATGGTTTTTCTCCTTCAATTTGTTAATATGGTTAATCACATTGATAGATTTGCGTATATTGAAGAATCCTTGCATTCCTGGAATAAACCCCACTTGATCATGGTGTATGATCCTTTTAATGTGCTGTTGGATTCTGTTTGCTAGTATTTTGTTGAGGATTTTTGCATCTATGTTCATCAGTGATATTGGCCTGTAGTTTTCTTTCTTTGTGACATCCTTGTCTGGTTTTGGTATCAAGGTGATGGTGGCCTCGTAGAATGAGTTTGGGAGTGTTCCTCCCTCTGCTATATTTTGGAAGAGTTTGAGAAGGATAGGTGTTAGCTCTTCTCTAAATGTTTGATAGAATTCGCCTGTGAAGCCATCTGGTCCTGGGCTTTTGTTTGTTGGAAGATTTTTAATCACAGTTTCAATTTCAGTGTTTGTGATTGGTCTGTTCATATTTTCTATTTCTTCCTGATTCAGTCTTGGCAGTTTGTGCATTTCTAAGAATTTGTCCATTTCTTCCAGATTGTCCATTTTATTGGCATAGAGTTGCTTGTAGTAATCCCTCATGATTTTTTGTATTTCTGCAGTGTCAGTTGTTACTTCTCCTTTTTCATTTCTGATTCTATTGATTTGAGTCTTCTCCCTTATTTTCTTGATGAGTCTGGCTAATGGTTTATCAATTTTGTTAATCTTCTCAAAGAACCAGCTTTTAGTTTTATTGATCTTTGCTATTGTTTCCTTCATTTCTTTTTCATTTATTTCTGATCTGATTTTTATGATTTCTTTCCTTCTGCTAACTCTGGGGTTTTTTTGTTCTTCTTTCTCTAATTGCTTGAGGTGCAAGGTTAGGTTGTTTATTCGAGATGTTTCCTGCTTCTTAAGGTGGGCTTGTATTGCTATAAACTTCCCTCTTAGAACTGCTTTTGCTGCATCCCATAGGTTTTGGGTCGTTGTATCTCCATTGTCATTTGTTTCTAGGTATTTTTTAATTTCCTCTTTGATTTCTTCAGTGATCACTTCGTTACTAAATTTTTTGTATTTTTTTTTCACTTAACATTGTATTATAAGCAACTGGTTTACCAACATGTTAATTATCAATCTGGGTACTAGGACAATTCTAATTTTCTACTTCTTTTTTAAAGTATTTTAGGCATTCTATTATTGTTATTTCCATAATTTTTTATAATCAGAAAAACAGAAACATAATTTTAAATACTAATAATGTGTGCTTCTCAGGACTCCTGTAATGACAAATAAGATAATGCACATGAAGGAGCCCTGTAAACAGTAAACCCTGTGTGTATGTGAGGATCTATTCCTTTCTGAAACTCTGCATTTCTCTTTACCAGAGCATCTCAGAGTAAGGGGAGTAGCCATCCTGAGGTCCTGGTACCCTGGCAAGGTCTTTGGTAGGCAATAAGTGACTTCTCTGCAGGATAACATCACAGCAATCTATGAAGGATGCCTCTTAGCTGTTTCCCCAATCCTTCCTGTCTCTTCAGTCCCATTGTTCTGTCCTGGTCCAGACCCTCATCACCTCCTGCTTACACCACCACATCAGCCCCATTTCTGGTCTTTTTGTCTCCTGAATCCCCATCTCCTTCACCTACCATGCTGTCGCCATGGCAGTTGTTCCACAGAGCACTTCTGACCATGTCTCTCCCATGCTGTTGCCACAGGGGACAGTCTGAGCTTCTTGGTGTGGTGTATGAGGCCATTTGTAATCTCGCCTCCATATAATTCCCCAGGGACTTCGACTTCTCTACCATGTCCAAAAACAAGCTTGGTCCTCACAAACTGTATTACGTTAATTCCCCAAACATTCCATTGTTGTTTTTTTTTTTTTTTTTTTTTTTTGCGGTACGCGGACCTCTCACTGCTGCGGCCTCTCCCGTTGCGGAGC
>NW_006773642.1:487126-490050 GCF_000442215.2 Lipotes vexillifer | reverse complement strand
CCGTGTCCCCTGCATCGGCAGGCGGACTCTCAACCACTGCGCCACCAGGGAAGCCCCATTCCATTGTTTTTTAATGCCTCCATCTCTCTGGAATGTTCTTTTCCCCCTTGTTCATCCTGCAAACTCCTGTTCAGCCTTTCTAGGCTATCTCTGTGAAGTTGCTTTCTCTCCACTTCCATCCTATGTCCAAAGATGTGTATTGTGACACAGGCAGTATATCTAATATAGATAATTCTTTACATGTCTGTCTTCTCCATGGGACTACAAGCTCCTCAGAAGGCATCTTGTTCACCTTTGAAACATTGCCACCTAGCATGTGCCCAATGCAGACCGGGTATTTGTTAACATGATCTTGAATGAATTTTGTCAGGATTGCACCTCATGGTAAAAAGCAAATCATACCTACATGTTCCCTGGCTGCTCTGTAATGCTGACTTCACCAAGTCCCCAGCCACCCATGCGATCTCTCACAGTTGTCATCTGGAGGGCAGGGAAGCTTTAGGGGAAAAGCAGAGCCCCTCAATTACCAGTTCTGACAATCCTCATTTTAGTTCAGGTCTCCCCATGAAAACAGACAGTCAACATGTGATCGGAGAAGAAATAGAAGTATGTTTCTATTAAAACCATGTTCCTTAGGTTGTCACTCTGAATTTATATCCCTCTGGCCCTTGCCAAGTTGGCTCTTGGCTATACTCTGTCCTGAAATGAGAGCATTCTTCTTATAGCCCCAGGAGATGCCTACAATGCCTGAAGATTGAAAACAGACCTTGCAACATGGATTTGGGAATTCGTAGAGTCCAAAGCACCACGATCCTATATAACCTGCTCCAGATAACCTAGCTTCCCTTCGCGCCTCTGATTAGAGCTATGTTGGGTGAGAGAGTTCACTGCCTGAGTGGTGCTTCTGTTACCCAAGAGGATGGGCAAGGAATCTAGTTAGAGTGGAGAGAGTAATCAGCTCTGGGTACAGGAAAATCCCACCCATGGACTGTGGGTTTTGGCTTTTGGGCAAAAACAATCACGGTGTATATGCACATCGAAGTGTTTAAATCAATAAAAACAAGCAATTATTGGGTACCAACTATTGCCACCCCCCTTCTGGGTCTGGTGAGGGATGAAGTGTTGAGCAAGAGGGTAATTGCCTTTAAACTGCTCATTTCTACTGGAGAGTAAAGGTTTGGCTCTAAATAGCCATGACTTACAGTAGAATAGGATAAAAATAGAATGGAATAGAACGGAATAGAATAGAAAGTGCTATGTGTGTGCCGACAGGTAATGTAGAATGATGGAGAGAGCACAGGTTTAGCAGGCAATCAGATTCAGGCTCAAATGCAAGTTTAGCCAATTACCTTAGACAAAGTACCGCACTTCAGAGAGCCTCAGTCTTTTCAACTATAAGATGGGCTTCAACAGCCACTTCACAGAAAAGGAGTTAAATGGAGATTAAATGAGATGGAGCACATGAGCTCTTGACCTATGGTAGCCCTAGCCTCTCTCCGTTTCACAGCCAGTAAGAGCTGAGACC
This sequence comes from Lipotes vexillifer, assembly GCF_000442215.2. NCBI lineage: Eukaryota > Metazoa > Chordata > Mammalia > Artiodactyla > Lipotidae > Lipotes > Lipotes vexillifer. The sequence goes on along the minus strand of NW_006773642.1, from coordinate 488,525 downwards.
CAGTGACCCCACGACTAACTATGAGCAAGCACTTGTAGGTCCCGAGAGCGAGCGTCAGGAAGAGAGGCCAGAGGCTGCTGAGGCGAAAGCCTTTGCCCCATTCTTTCAGTTCTCAGAAGAATGTCTTCTTGTTCTGTGACCTTGAGTCTTCATGTCTTTGGACTTAGCAAATGCTCTGTCAGATAAGTTCAATGTTTTCAGTTCATTTAGATTACAATTTCTGTCAGCCTGAGAAACTGAGCTGGGCTTACTCGGACCAGGAACTGGGGAGGCTTGCCACTGTGGTGGCTTCACTGTTGAGGTACCCAGCTCCTTGCCAGACCACAGAACACATGAGAAGAGGAAAATAAACAACAATCAGAGAAGATGTGGCCTTATCCACGTAGGGGCTGCTTCCCTGGCCTGTGGTCTCGAACGATGCAATCAAGCTCGGGGAGTCTTGCTTGGTTTACGATGTCTGATTGTTGGAATGCTAGACTTCTGACAGAGTGCATGGGACACTGGGTTCATGTCTCTGAGCCTTGTTCATTTTATATACGAAGGAAAGAAAACATCAAAATCTATCTATAAATAGGGAGGATGACCCACTTTTCTACTTGTGGTTCTTCTTACCCAAAATCCAACTAAGTGGAAATACTGTTTTCCTCATTATAGTCTGGCTTGGAGAATTTAAATGCAGCATAACCAATGAAAACACTGGATTCGTTAATAGAAGACTGGGAGTCACTGTTGCCTTAGCTACCCATAGTCTGGAGGACTTTGAAACCACTATTTAAATCTCTCATGATTCAATGTTTTTGTCTTTCAGAAAGGCACAATAATATCTAGTCCACTTGGTTGGTTTCTGGATTAACTAAGTTAGTATGCAAAGAATCTGACACATTATTAAATGTGAGTTTGTTTCATAACACCTAACCCATGAGATATTGGGTAAATCTTTTAATCAGTGTTAGAATTTCTCTTTTGCAAAACTAAGCCCATCTACCTCACCCTTTCTACCTCTCAGAGCTGATTTGAGAGGTTAAGGTGATGGTGGAAGGAACGTGCTTTGTAACGGGAAAGGATTAGGCAAAATAGTCTATCAGGATGGCTCTTTCAACCATGTGGGAATCGCTCAGAAGAGAGTGTGTTCTTTTAAAGGCCCACCTTTTCAGTCACCTTTTACATCTGAGGGACACTTTAGAATAGACCAGACTGATTGATCAATTATCAAAGAGCTAGAAAAAAGGTTCAGGCCCCAGTTGCTGTTGAAGTGAAACCACGTTGGCTATAGGGCCAGTGCCCAAACCCTTTGAATGCCATATAGCCTCAAAAAAATGAAGGCCGACTAAGCTTGACGCCAGCTACATGATTAACTGAACAAAACCTACACACTCTAAGCTGTGAGATCAAAGAGAAC
>NW_006773642.1:438921-487116 GCF_000442215.2 Lipotes vexillifer | reverse complement strand
GAGAACACTCTTTCCAACAAAGTAAACCCTCTTAGAGAATTGGGACACGATTCATCCTAACAAACTACTTAGAAGTCAGATAAGCAGACTGTCCCTTGCCTGAGGAATTAGATGCAGGCCTGTCCCAGATAGGAAGGAGATAGGGTCATCCTTAAGGACCTTCATATCCAGAAGCAAGATGTCCGTAACCTGAGGCTGACCTCCTGAGAAAGTCTCCCCTGGATCTACAAAATGAGATCTTTGGGGCAGGGGTGCATGAAATTCAGCTGACATCCCACATGGATTGTGTCCTCACATAGATTGGGTCCTCAGGAACGTAGTTTTCCATGCTTGTGTCAGAAAATGTCTTCACTATTTTTTTTTAATTTAATTTTATTTATTTATTTATTTTATACAACAGTTTTTTTATACAGCAGGTTCTTATTAGTTATCTATTTTATACATATTAGTGTATACATGTCAATCCCAATCTCCCAATTCATCCCACCACCACCCCACCACCCCAACCCCCGCTTTCCCCTGTCGGTGTCCAAACGTTTGTTCTCTACATCTGTGTCTCTATTTCTGCCTTGTAAACCAGTTCATCTGTACCATTTTTCTAGATTCCACATATATGCATTAATATATGATATTTGTTTTTCTCTTTCTGATTTACTTCACTCTGTATGACAGTCTCTAGATCCATCCACATCTCTACAAATGACCCAATTTCGTTCCTTTTTATGGCTGAGTAATATTCCATTGTATATATGTGCCACATCTTCTTTATCCATTCGTCTGTCGATGGGCATTTAGGTTGCTTCCACGTCCTGGCTATTGTAAATAGCGCTGCAATGAACATTGGGGTGCATGTGTCTTTTTGAATTATGGTTTTCTCTGGGTGGATGCCCAGTAGTGAGAGTGCTGGGTCATATGGTACTTCTATTTTTAGTTTTTTAAGGAACCTCCATACTGTTCTCCATAGTGGCTATATCAATTTACATTCCCACCCACAGTGCAAGAGGGTTCCCTTTTCTCCACGCCCTCTCCAGCATTTGTTGTTTGTAGATTTTCTGATGATGCCCTTTCTGACTGGTGTGAGGTGACACCTCATTGTAGTTTTGATTTGCATTTCTCTAATAATTAGTGATGTTGAGCAGCTCTTCATGTGCCTCTTGGCCATCTGTATGTCTTCTTTGAAGAAATGTCTATTTAGGTCTTCTGTCCATTTTTGGTTTGGGTTGCTTGTTTTTTTGATATCAAGCTGCGTGAGCTGTTTATATATTTTGGAGATTAATCCTTTGTCCGTTGATTAGTTAGCAAATATTTTCTCCCATTCTGTGGGTTGTCTTTTCATCTTGTTTATCATTTCCTTTGCTATGCAAAAGCTTTTAAGTTTCATTAGATCCCATTTGTTTATTTTTCTTTTTATTTCCATTACTCTATGAGGTGGGTCAAAAAAGATCTTGCTATGATTTATGTCAAAGAGTGTTCTTCCTATGTTTTCCTCTAAGAGTGTTATAGTGTCCAGTCTTACATTTAGGTCTTTAATCCATTTGAGTTTATTTTTGTGTATGGTGTTAGGGAGTGTTCTAATTTCATTCTTTTACATGTAGCTCTCCAGTTTTCCCAGCATCACTTATTGAAGAGACTGTCTTTTCTCCATTGTATATCCTTGCCTCCTGTGTCATAGATTAGTTGACCATAGGTGCGTGGGTTTATCTCTGAGCTTTTTTTCCTGTTCCATTGATCTATATTTCTGTTTTTGTGCCAGTACCGTATTGTCTTGATCACTGTAGCTCTGTAGTGTAGTCTGAAGTCAAGGAGGCTGATTCCTCCAGCTCCGTTTTTTTTTCCCTTAAGGCTGCTTTGGCTCTTCAGGGTCTTTTGTGTCTCCATACAATTTTTAAGATTTTTTGTTCTAGTTTCGTAAAAAATACCATTGGTAATTTGATAGGGATTGCATTGAATCTGTAGATTGCTTTGGGTACTATAGTCATTTTCACAATATTGATTCTTCCAATCCAAGAACATGGTATATCTCTCCATCTGTTTGTGTCATCTTTGATTTCTTTCATCAGTGTCTTATAGTTTTCTGAGTACAGGTCTTTTACCTCCTTAGATAGGTTTATTCCTAGGTATTTTATTCTTTTTGTTGCAATGGTGAATGGGATTGTGTCCTTAATTTCTCTTTCTGATCTTTCATTGTTAGTGTATAGGAATGCAGAGATTTCTGTGCATTAATTTTGTATCCTGCAGCTTTACCAAATTCATTGATTAGCTCTAGCAGTTTTCTGGGGGCATCTTTAGGATTCTCCATGTATAGTATCATGTCATCTGCAAACAGTGACAGTTTTACTTCTTCTTTTCCAATTTGTATTCCTTTTATTTCTTTTTCTTCTCTGATTTCCGTGGCTAGAACTTCCAAAACTATGTTGAATAATAGTGGTGAGAGTGGACATCCTTGTCTTGCTCCTGATCTTAGAGGAAATGCTTTCCGTTTTTCACCATTGAGAATGATGTTTGCTGTGGGTTTGTCATATATGGCTTTATTATGTTGAGGTACGTTCCCTCATGCCCACTTTTGGGAGAGTTTTTATCATAAATGGGTGTTGAATTTTGTTAAAACCTTTTTCTGCATCTGAGATGATCATATGGTTTTTATTCTTCAATTTGTCAATATGGTGTATCACATTGTTTGATTTGTGTATATTGAAGAATCCTTGCATCCCTGGGATAAATCCCACTTAATTGTGGTCTATGATCCTTTTAATGTGTTGTTGGATTCTGTTTGCTGGTATTTTGTTAAGGGGTTTGGCATCTATATTCATCAGTGATATTGGTCTGTAATTTTCTTTTTTTGTAGTATCTTTGTCTGGTTTTGGTATCAGGGTGATGGTGGCCTCATAGCATGAGTTTGGGAGTGTTCCTTCCTCTGCAATTTTCTGGAAGAGTTTGTGAAGGATGGGCCTTAGCTCTTCTCTAAATGTTTGATAGAATTCACCTGTGAAGCCATCTGGTCCTGGACTTTTGTTTGTTGGAAGATTTTTAATCACAGTTTCAATTTCATTCCTTGTGATTGGTCTGTTCATATTTTCTATTTCTTCCTCATTCCGTCTTGGAAGGTTATACCTTTCTAAGCGTTTGTCTCTTTCTTCCAGGTTGTCCATTTTATTGGCACAGAGTTGCTTATAGTAGTCTCTTAGGATGCTTTGTAGTTCTGTAGTGTCTATTGTAACTTCTCCTTTTTCATTTCTAATTTTATTGATTTGAGTCCCCTCCCTCTTTTTCTTGATCAGTCTGGCTAAAGGTTTATCAATTTTGTTTATCTTCTTAAAGAACCAGCTTTTAGTTTTATTGATTTTTGCTGTTGTTTTCTTTGTTTCTATTTCATTTATTTCTGCTCTGGTCTTTATGATTTCTTTCCTTCTGCTAACTTTGCGTTTTGTGTGTTCTTCTTTCTCTAGTTCCTTTAGGTGTAAGTTTAGATTGTTTATTTGAGATTTTTCTTGTTTCTTGAGGTAGAATTGTATTGCTATAAACTTCCCTCTTAGAACTTTTTTTGCTGCATCCTATACGTTTTGGATTGTTGTGTTTTCGTTGTCATTTGTCTCTAGGTATTTTTTCATTTCCTCTTTGATTTCTTCATTGATCTCTTGGTTATTAAGTATCGTGTTGTTTAGCCTCCACGTGTTTGTATTTTTTACGTTTTTTTTTCCCCTGTAATTGATTTCTAATCTCATAGCGTTGTGGTCAGAAAAGATGCTTGATGTGATATCAATTTTCTTAAATTTACTGAGGCTTGAATTGTGACCCAAGATGTGATCTATCCTGGAGAATGTTCCTTGTGCACTTGAGAAGAAAGTTAAATCAGTTAAATCTATCTGGTCTATTGTGTCATTTAAAGCTTGTGTTTCCTTATTTATTTTCTGTCTGGATGATCTGTCCATTGGTGTAAGTGAGGTGTCAAAGTCCCCCACTATTATGATGTTACTGTTGGTTTCCTCCTTTATAGCTGTTAGCATTTGCCTTATGTATTGAGATGCTCCTATGTTGGGTACATATATATTTATAATTGTTGTATCTCCTTGGATTGACCCCTTGATCATTATGTAGTGTCCTTCCTTGTCTCTTGTAACATTATTTTAAAGTCTCTTTTATCTGATATGAGTATTGCTACTCCAGCTTCCTTTTGATTTCCATTTACATGGAATATCATTTTCCATTTCCTCACTTTCAGTCTGTATGTGTCCGTAGGTCCAAAGTGGGTCTCTTGTAGACAGCATAATATACGTCTTGTTTTTATATCCATTCTGCGAGTCTATGTCTTTTGGTTAGAGCATTTAATCCATTCACACTTAAGGTAATTATCGATATATATGTTCTTATCACCATTTTCTTAATTGTTTGGGGTTTGCTTTTTGTAGGTCCTTTTCTTCTCTTGTGTTTCCCACTTAGAGATGTTCCTTTAGCATTTGTTATAGAGCTGGTTTGGTGGTGCTGAATTCTCTTACCTTTTGCTTGTCTGTAAAGCGTTTGATTTCTCCATCGAATCTGAATGAGATCCTTTCTGGGTAGAGTAATCTCGGTTGTAGGTTCTTCCCTTTCATCACTTTAGATATATCATGCCACTCCCTTCTGGCTAGCAGAGTTTCTGCTGAGAAATCAGCTGTTAATCTTGTGGGAGTTCCCTTGTATGTTATTTGTCATTTTTCCCTTGTTGCTTTTAATAATTTTCCTTTGTCTTTAATTTTTGTCAATTTGATTACTCTGTGTCTCTGATGTGTGTCTCCTTGAGTTTATCCTGCCTGGGACTCTCTACGCTTCGTGGACCTGAGTGGCTATTTCCTTTCCCATGTTAGGGAAGTTTTCAACTATAACCTCTTCAAATATTTTCTCGGGTCCTTTCTCTCTTTCTTCTCCTTCTGGGACCCCTGTAATGCGAATGTTGGTGCATTTAATGTTGTCCCAGAGGTCTCTTAGGCTGTCTTCATTTCTTTTCATTCTTTTCTCTTTATTCTGTTCTGCTGCAGTGAATTCCACCGTTCTGTCTTCCAGGTCACTTATCCGTTCTTCTGCCTCAGTTATTCTGCTAATGATTCCTTCTAGTGTATTTTTCATTTCAGTTATTGTATTGTTCATCTCTGTTTGTTTGTTCTTTAATTCTTCTATGTGTTTGTTCTTTAATTCTTTAGGTCTTTGTTAAACATTTCTTGCATCTTCTCGATCTTTTCCTCCATTCTTTTTGTGAGGTCCTGGATCATCTTCACTATCATTATTCTGAATTCTTTTTCTGGAAGGTTGCCTATCTCCACTTCATTTAGTTGTTTTTCTGGGATTTTATCTTCTTCCTTCATCTGGTACATAGCCCTCTGCCTTTTCATCTTGTCTATCTTTCCGTGAATGTGGTTTTCATTCCACAGGCTGCAGGATTGTAGTTCTTCTTGCTTCTGCTGTCTGCCCTCTGGTGGATGAGGCTATCTCAAAGTCTTCACTATTAACTCACAGTTTAGCCCAAACTTTCCAACTGAGGCTCCTTTTCCACCACCTCCCCCCATGGATGGAAGGATAGAGAAATGAATGTAAACAAATGTGTTTGCAAGCCTCCTCCTGTAATCATCAAAGAGGTTCAAATCAATTGGCACAAGGAGATGGCTGGAATATATGGCACCATTAGTCATATCTTTTCAGTGGGGAGGTGTTATGGACTGACTGTATCCCCCAAAATTCATATGTTGAAGCCCTAACCCCAGTGTGATGGCGTTTGGAGATGTACCCTGTGGAAAGTAGTTAGGGTCATAGGAGATCATGAGGGTGGGGCCCTGGTCTGATGGGATTAGTGCCAAATAAGGAAACATACCAGAGAGCTGGTTCTCACTCTCTCTCTCTGTAAGCACTCACTGAGGAAAGGCCACATAATGAGAAGGTGGCCATCTACAAACAAGGAAGAGCTCTCATCAGAAACCAACCATGCTGCCACCTTGACCTTGAACTTCCAGCTTCCAAAACCGAGAAAATAAATTTCAGTTGCTTAAGCCACTCAGTCCAAGGTATTTTGATATGGCAGCCCAAGCTGACTAAGACAGGAGGGAAAAAGAACTCTACTCTAGCAGTTGACACCATCCTCTACCCACTTGTCCCAGCCAGAAACCTGGGAGTCATTCTTGGCTTTTCCTACTCCTTTCTCTCTCACCTAATCAATCACAATGTCTTTAAAACAAAATTCTCCACTTTCCTTTTTCTGTACCATTGTTTCACCAGAGGACTCACTAGATTCTCTCCAAACCTTGGACTTGTGCACTAGTTCTGACTCCTAATATTTCTCTCTAGGACTGCTGTAGCAGCTCTTTGATCGTCTCCCTGCCTTTGGTCTTTCCCCTCCAATCCAGCCTCCATGTGACCATCAGAGCCACTTTACAAAACTTGAGCTGGTGCTCCCCTGTGGACATGCCCTTCATTGGCTCCTGTTCACCTAGCCTTGGCCTGTTAGCTGGACATGCCCAAGCCTCTGGATAACCTACCCCTGACTGTCTCACAGCCTCATCTCTCACCACCACGCATGCCCCTGTCCCCTGACCCCACAGGCACTGCAGGCCAAGCTGTCTCTTACTTTTGCACCTTCGCATTCCCTAGTCTGGTTTTCTGCATTACACTCTCCCACTCCCCCCAGCAAACTCCTTGTTCTCGAAAACACAGCTTGTGTTTCTTCCCCAGTGGAGCCATCTCTGCCAGCCTCCCAACCCCTCCTCCAGTGTTGGGGACCTCCCCTGGGCTCTTATAGCAACCCCATCTCATGATCATCCTGACGTTTATTACAGGGTATTTTAGTTGACTAATTCCTTACTTGTCTCCCTTTTAGAACCAGTGTATGAGTTTTCTCAGGCTGCCATAACAAAGTACCGTAAACTGTGTGGTTTAAACACAGAAATTGATTTTCTCACAGTTCTGGAGGCTGGAAGCCTGAAATCAAAGAGGTGTCAGGGTTGGTTTCTTCTGAAGCCTCCTCCTTGGCTTGTAGATAGCCATCTTCTTCTCCCTGTGTCTTCACATGTTCTTCCTTCTGTGTGTATCCGTGACCTAATCTCCTGTTCTAAAAAGACACCAGTCATATTGGATTAGGGCCCACCCTAATGACCTCATTTTAACTTAATTTTTTTTCTTTAAAGGCTCTGTCTCCAAACACAGTCACATTCTGAAGCACTGGGGATTAAGACTTCAACATATGAATTTGAGGGGGGCGCAATTCAGCCCATAACAACCAGCCATGAACTCCTCAAGAGCAGGTGCTATGTCTCATTCACACTGCATCATCAGGCTTAGCCCAGCTTGTGGGTCATGGCAGATGTCTCAGGAATTATCTGTGGAATGAAGATACTCCATGAAATTCCAAGCCCAGCAGAGAGGCCTACTCTCTCTGCTCTGTGGAGACCAACTCTGGGGAGCCCACCTCAAGCCTCATTTATAGTCTAAAGCAGAAAAGCCAACCAGATGCCTAAAGGTCGCTGAGACAACGAGAGAGAACATAAAGTAATGGGAAGATTGTTGTGCTAGACAAGTAGCTTGGACTCCTATTCAGGCTCCATATTAGCTGATTGCCCTCCAGCAACTCAGTTAACCTCTCTGAGCTTTGGCCTTTTCAAATGAAAAGTGAACAACTGGAAAAGAAACAGTGGTTTTCATTTCTGGCTGTCCATTAGAAACTTCCACAGGAAGGCCTTGGTTGGCACTGATACTTTTTAAAGTTCTCCAGATGATTTAATAGACAGAGTTTAGCGCTGCTAAAACAGAGGCAGAAAGGGTAACCTGTAGGTATCAGCTGGCGTGAGGAACACCCAGTCTTACTAATAGTCAGTCAGCTAGTGTGAGGGGCAATATTTGTACCTGTTTAGGCAACAATCAGAAGCATTTTAGAAGTTCCTCACCTCTGAGCAGTTTCAAGTACTTAGCAGATGAGTAGAAAGGAAGAAGCAAAAAAAAAAAAAAAGATAGATGTATTAACTCATTCACTGTACCAGGCACTGCCTTAGGTGTGTGATCTCATGGCATCACCACAACAATCCTGTAAGTGTTCTCCCCATGTTACAAGGGAGGAGATGTGGACTCAGAGAAGGGAAATGACTTGCCTGGCGTTGCAGGCTGGTAAGAAGAGGAACTAGAGTGAAGGCTGGGTTCTGACTGCAGACTCCACACTTGCAGCATTATAAAGTGCAGAGTAATGACCATCTGGGACTGGGCCCAGGACAATGGCACATAGCAGGTGCTCAACAAAGACTTGCTGAAGGAAAGACATGAAGCAACACTTATTGAGCTCCCATCTGTGCTGAGTGCTATGTTCTTTGTACATTCTCACCTCAGCTGTGTTTGAGAGAATTACCTGACTGTACAGAGTTGAAAAAGTTAATTAGCTAGTCTTTTTGAATATATATACGCATCTGGAAAGGAAAAAAAAGGAGAAAAAGCTCATTCTTTTGAATGATTAGTAGAAGGTAGTCAGCTCATGGATGACAGATCTGGGATTCCAAACCCAGATTTCTCTGACTCCAAACCTGATGCTCCCCTCCCTACATCCCACCTCTTGACAGACATTTAGGACATTGCCAGGCATCTTCCTGGAGGGCACTGTACCCAAGCTAATCGAAACTTCTTTTTTTCACGTGGCTGGGACTCTGTTGCAAAGAGCTGCAGCTGTTCTTCGTGCACTGTCCCCACCCGCGGCTGCCTGGAATCCGGGAATCCTGTGTCCAGAGCAGGGGCTTAGGAGAGAAGAGGTGCACGGTTGGGTGTAGCCTGCACCCTGCAGAGGCTGCCCTCCTAATGCTTCTGTAACCACAAACCACGAATTGGGAGCTTGAGAAGTCACCCCTGGCTCAGTATAATTTGCAAGGCCAGGCAAGACCCAGAGGGGACAATTCCCTCTACAAGGCAGCTGAACTGAAAGTGTTTGAGCACAGGGGGTAGCAGTGATGGTGGCGGTTGGGCTCAGGCTTTAGAACTCCAGAGATCAGGAACTTTCCCTCAGGGAAGCCAGCTAAGAGGACAGCCGTCCTCTGTGCTCCGCTTCCGCCAGCCAGAGGCTCGCAGGACGACCAGGGCTTGAAGCGAAGCTGCTGGCACCAGAGGGGTTTCCCCTAGGAAGCCAGAATAACCGAGGCTTTTTGCAAAGTTAAAAATAAAAGAGTCCAGATGCGGAAGGCACAACTCAACCCTCCGAGTGAATGATTCATAGCATGGAGGTAGGGTTGGCTCTGCCCTTTATTTTCAACTGCCTTCCAGCAGTTCTTGAGGAGATCTGGCTTTTCTGAATTGAAAGCAGGAGAAACGGGTCTAAATTATCTTATCCTGTTGTCCCGTGGTACTTCCTCCGACCCCTACCATAAGACAGAGATCTATTTTATAAGTGGCAACCCCCCTTTGCTCACAGAAGGAGCTGCTTTTTATTTCTAATCATGGCACTTGTGTTCACTGGGAAGCACGTGAATGTCGTAGACACACAGCAACTTTGGAGTTCATGTTTTCTGAATTCAACCCTGTCTCTGTGCACTGGGCTGTGCAATATCGGGCAAAGCTCCTTTACCTCTTAGAGCCTCAGCTTCTTCGCCTGAAGAATGGGGATGATAACAATAGAAGCAAAAATGTATTGAGCGCTCTGACGTCACAAGTCACTTGGAAGGGATTTTAGTTGAGCCATGAGGCCTCATTGCCACACTATCCCTCACACAGTTCTAGTGTGTCAAGGCTGCTGTTGACAGCTTAGATGGCTTAGCATTGCTGTATCTGAGATCTCATTTGATTTTCATTAATTACCCAGTGAGACAGACCCAGTAGGGATGATGCTCCCATTTTAAAGTGAAGAAATGATGCTCAGAGGATTTGAGTGGCTTTTCCAAGGTCATCCTGCCTGCAAGGGGAAGAGTTGGGTCTGAACCCAGGTCACAACCGCAATGCTGTGTGCAAGCAGGTGCCTTACAAGTTTCTCATTTAATATGCAGAGCAGTGGTTCTCAACACGGGGTAATTTTGCTTCCTAGGGGACACTTGGTAATGTCTGGAGATGTGGGGGATTATTGCTTCTAGTACGTAGCAGCTAGAAAGCTGTTAAACATCCTACAGTGCACAGGAGAGTCCCCACATAAGGAATTATCTGCGCCCAAATGTCACTAGTGCCAACGTTGAGATACCCTGAGTCAGACCAAAGCCGTAAAGCAAGATGTTTCCATTGCCAGTGGTTTACTAGCTGGCTGAAGGGTGTGTGCTCTAAGAATGCCTGCATGTCCTACAAATTAGAGCTTCATCATTATTTTGAAACTTTGACATAAGTTCAATTGGATTTGAAATCCATTTGCATTATTATAAACAATCCATTATTACCAATAAAAGAGGAAGAGTTGTTAGGTTCTTTAAATACAATTTCAACTGTAGAAAAGTTTTAATTGTTATGCAAATGTCTTATAATTTGAACCACATCTACGTGAAAAGTTTCTGGTCAAGAATTTGAAGAGACAATTATTAAAATATCATGGTCAGGGATTGTGCAGTCATTTCAAGCATAAGGACTGAGATTTTTAAAAGTTATGCTAATGAACACAAGCTGAATTACTCACTGAAAAATTTAAAAACATTTATTTGGGAGTTTTATATAAATTTAATATATTCTTTAAAACTTTGTTTCATCATAATTTATCATATAAAGAAAAAATTAGTGACTTTTTAAAATTCGAGCTCCATTTAGGCACCTCCAGCCCCCTTCAACCGTATTATATTCTTATTTCCTCTGTGTGATATGACATTAAAGAGTTTGGGAAGCGCTGCTCTAGAGCACAGACTGGGCCTGGGCCTTCATTTGCCAGCCACGTTCATGTGCTACCACAGCTAGATTATAAACTTAGTCCCCTGGGGTGGGAAGTTGTTATTTGGGCTCATGATGTCTTACGATGCCTCACACAGGGCTTGAGCTGAGTGCTTTAAATGCTTGTTTCAGACATTTCTTCTCATACGTAGACCCATGATTTGAACTTGTAATAACTACAATGGTAACCACCATTTACTGAGTACCTGTTATATCCAGCACCACATCAAGCACCTCATAAACATTATTTATTTTCTCTTAAATAAAACAGTTGATGTAGACAAAAGCATATATGTAATGCATCAGTAGTTTTCAAAGCTGATAATAATATAAATAATCATTTATTGTAAATGAAAAATAATCATTATTTGTAATCCTCACCACAAACCCATTGAAAGATGAATATTATTGTCCCTTCTTTACAGACGAAGAAGATGAGGCATGGAGAGAATAAGTTACCATCTAAGACCAAACAACAAATGATGCCGTTTTCGGCTATTAATACATGAGTGAATGGCTTAATGAGCATGTCTCAAAATCGATTGATATAAAGCCAGTGTGCGATCAAAGACCTGAAGAACATCTCCTACTAGTAAAAGAGGAAATGCTTATACAGAACTGATAGATATCGGGAAAAACTATATTTAAAATCTGGGAAATAGTCCCCCCCCCATAACTTTTTTTTAGAAGACGAAAGGGATAGGAGGGAGGAAGAAGAGAGCGCATAGAGACCTGAGATGAACTCAGTGATATAAACTGAAATTCTACCCATCATATTCTCATATAGTCGTGATTCGACAAAGTCAGATGAAAGTAATAAAGCTAAAGATATCTGATCACGTGGGAATTTTTAAAATCTGAAATTATGCATGTATCGGTGAAGCAATCCAAGAACAAGAGCAGGATTTTTAATGACAAAAGACACAGACCACGATGGCCCCACTTCCTTTTGTCTGACAGCACCCTGACCCGCTTTGTGGTCATCAAAGACACACAACTGGCCATCATTTGGGGTGGGGCCTTCACTAGGAAGGAAGAAGTAGATAAAATTTCTCCCCCAAATCCTATTACTTCCCTTCCCTCAGGTCCTATAGAAAGAGGGCCAGGACTGGGTGTACTCTTTGCCTGGGAGGCCCTCAAGAAAAGATAAGGAAGGGTCTAAGAAGAAATAATTCTGGATTGAAACTTTGTGTTAGGGAAGGGCCAAAGAGATGTCAGAAAGTTTCAATGTTGATTTGATCAGTTCACTCTGGTGGGAAGGAAGGATTCTAGGTGTCAGACAAAGCTGGGTGTACTCAATTCAGGTACTGGCGTTTACATCGAAACTTCTAGGGAAATGTTAGCATGACCTTGGTGTCACAGAGGGTGGAGTGTGCCTAGCAGTGAGCCAGTAGGTCTAGATATATGACCAATAAGCATAGCATGCTGAAATTAATGGGGTGGTAAGAAGTAATGTCTCTAAATGTCACTAACAACCTAGCTCAGAGTGCAACGTGTAGTGTGTCTGCAAAAAAGTGACTTCCACCTTCCTTTCTCATGGATGAGAAAAATTATTACTTGAAATATATTTAATAACAAGCAAAACAAAGAAAATGTGATTTAAATATATTCTTCAGTGATACAGAAAAGAAACAATAAACTAGATAGCATCTGGAATGAAAGAAGACGCAAAGTAAATAAGAAATCGTTCGTATCAATAAAGTACATGAAAAATGGCACATTAGTCTGGGTTCTCCAGAGAAACAGAACTAGCAGGATATATATATATATACAGAAATATACACATACACACAGAGAGAGGGAGGGAGGGAGAAAGAGAGAGATTTATTTTAAGGAATTGGCTCATGTGATATTGGAGTCTTATTAAGTCCAAGATCTGCAGAGTAAGCCATCAGGTTGGAAACCTAGGGAAGAGTTGTGGTTCAAATTCAAAGGCCATCTGCTGGCAGGCTTCGTTCTTGCTCAGGGTGGGTTCAGTCTTTGTTCAACTAAGGCCTTCAACTGACTGGATGAGGACCACCTATATTATGGGGGGCAATCTGCTTTACTCAAAGTCCAGCAGTTTAAATGTTAATTTCATCTAAAAACACACCTTTACAGAAGCATCCAGAATAATGTTTGACCCAATATCAGGACACCATGACCCAGCCAGATTAACACATAAAATAAACCATCACAACTAGTTTATGGAACTAATCTGCTTAGCGCTTTGTAGCTTTCAGTGCACATTTATAGCCATCATTTTCTTTAATCCACTCAATAGGTTTTTTTTATGGTAGCAAACTGAGGCTGAAATGCTGAGTGATTCTCCAAGCACACACAGCCAGGAAGCATCTGGACCAGGTCCCCTGACTCTCTCCACTGTGCCATCCTCACAGTGGTGCCAACCCAGCCCCTGACTCAGAGCTGTGCCCCTTCCCTGGGGTCAGGCTCATCCTCAAAAATAATAATTCAAAAATAATAATCCAATGTGAACCTAACAGCAGGAAGAATTTACCATTACGGGTGCTGAGGAGGAGCAAGTATGTGACGAAGAATGTCTTTCATATCCTTCTTCTGTAATGTTACCTATGCGCACTGGTCTTGGCTACTGCCCTGACTTTCCTTATTAGAGAAGATCTTATCTGGCCCTGAAACTCTTTTCCTTAGAATACATGTTCTTTTAAAAATCAGATTCATACTTGGATCTTTTATACATTTATTTCAGTGAATATTTGTTCAGTGCCCCCCACGTGTCAAAAAAGAAGGTGAATTCCCAGTAGAAAAGCATTGGAAACCGGACACAAAAGTGCACATGCTGTACAATTTCATTTATATGAAGTTCAAGAACAGGTAAAATTAAGGTCAGAATAGTGATGGCTTTTGGTGGGGAAATATTGACAGGCAAGTGGCACACAGGAGGCTCCCAGGAGCTGGGAAATGGTCTATGTCTTGATCACAGTGGTTGTTACACAGGTGTATATATATATATATATATGCAAAAAATCACTGGACTGTACATCTGAGATTGGTGGGCTTTATTGCAGGTATATTACATCTCAGTCGTTTTTAAGTTATAGTTGAAGAAAAAGGGAGGGGGAAACATTCGGAAGTGTTTGTTTCCAGCATGGGACTGCTATGTGGAAGCATGAGCATAAAAAGAATATTCCTTGTGGGCGTTTGTTGTAGAGAAGAGAATAGTCAAGAAACATGGGAGGCAAAACCATAGGATGAGGACCTTCTTCTGTTCAGTAAAAGTTTGCCAAGCAAAGCCCAACTCCAGGATGGGATGGAGGGAAGAAAGGAAATTTTCCTTAACATAAGGAAACCACAAATATACAATTTCCTAAACATCCTGGGGAGGGGGAGGATGCCAAGCCCCCATATTTTCTTGGGAGAGTTACAAGTCAAAGAAAGAAGTGAAACATGACCTAATGTACTTACAAGTTTTAGAAAAGTTAAACCGCTTTTTACCCTAAAGCATGATTTCCAGAATCTGGAGCATTCTTGTGTGGATAAGGAGATGGGGTCTCCTGCAGGATCCTTAAGGAAATGTTACTGGGGCCAATGGGTGGGCCAAAGCTGTTACCTACCTTTTTTTTTTTTTTTTTAACATCTTTATTAGAGTATAATTGCTTTACAATGGTGTGTCAGTTTCTGCTTTATAACACAGTGAATCAGTTATACATACACATATGTGCCCATATCTCTCCCCTCTTGCGTCTCCCTCCCTCCCACCCTCCCTATCCCACCCCTCTAGGTGGTCACAAAGCACTGAGCTGATCTCCCTGTGCTATGCGGCTGCTTCCCACTAGCTATCTATTTTACGTTTGGTAGTGTATATATGTCCATGCCCTTACCTAACTTTTTGATAGAAAGTTTGGATATGGTGAAACCTCCTGTGTAAACACCCCATGTCCTTGACCTCAGAGCCCTTCCCAGAGTAGCATAGGTTTCTATTCACATCCAGGAATCAAAGAACAAAAGGAAGACAGTACTCTCTTCCTGGCCCCTGGCACCCGCAGAGATGGTTCTGAGACAAAGGAAATGTTGCTGCAAGTGTGGATCTCTGGGTGGTTTTTAAGAATTGTTTGGGATTTGGTGAAAAGAGAATTGTCCCACATAGAATCATCTTGGAATTTATAATCCCATGCTCTAATTGCGGCAGAGACCCAGGGCTCTAACCACTCTGCAGGCTGCATGCTAGGCTTGACTCCGTGGAAGCAGAGAGAGCTGGCCAAGGACAGCATGGCCCACGGCCCAGCAACTGCTCTGGATTGGTTTCTGCTGCTAGACCAAGTGTGGAGGGGCCTGGCCGTGACTCCAGAGGACTCTGAGAGGGAACAACTCTGACTAAGAATGACACACTCACTTTCTGGAGAAGCACGCTCTGGGCCATTGGGGCCACCAGCTTGCAGGGCTAACAGGGACCTCACTGCACTTCTTATGAGAAATGCTTATGGGGCTGTGTCTGTCCTGGTCGCAGATTCCTGGATGGTAAACTTTCCTGGTTTAGGTAAGAAATGTGCCAACCTCCAACCATCCTCCAGCCATCCCCACTCTAGCGACAATGAGCATATCTCCAAAATCCAAGACACATGAGTGTAGGAGGAGTATAGTGACCTGTGCTAGGGTAACCTAGCAATCGTCTTCCAGAATGTTCTCTGTCCCTTCCCATTTTAGTCGCTCCTCTCGGCCTATCTCTCTCTCTCTGTCTCTCTTTTTCTTATAACACTTATTTCCCTTCCCCTCTAAACTAACTAAATCTGGACATTTTAGCCGAGGTCTTCCTTTTGAATATGGAAATTAACTTCAAGGAAAAATCCTTGGAACAGGGGAAACGAACACCCAAGCTTATGTGATGAACTGTGCATCATAACATCATTTCACTTCAGCAGTTTCTCCTGCCTCTCTGCCAGGCACTGTGTAGGATGCTTCAGAAGAGCAAGGAGGGAGGGAGAGAAATGACAATGGGTGAAGCACTGATAATAGCCAACATTTATTGAGCATTCTCTTTGTGTCAAGTTAGCTGGAAAGTTTTTTCATATGTATTAGCTCATTTAATCCTCTCAAAACCTTATGAGGAGGGTCCTGTTGACCCCATATTACAGAAGAGAAAACTGAGGCTTAGCGGGTTAGGTAGCTTGACAGAACTGATGAGCTGGTTAGTGGGAGAGACTGTCTAATCCCACAGCACTCACTTGTACTGCCAAACCCTGTGTTTATGTGATCTTACTGCATCAACACAACTAACTTGCAAAGTAGGTGGTGTCATCCCTGTTTCAGAGATGATAAAGCCAACTCAGAAACTTTGAGTGACTTATCTAATGTCACACAGCTAACCAACAATAACCAAATAATCAACCCAAGGTTGTCTGTCTCCAGAGTGTATCTTCTTTCCACCAAACCGTGTGGTCGCAGTCTTCAAATTTAAGGAGTTCTTAATTTACTAAGAGTGTTAAGACACACAAACAGCTGTGGTAAGTGTCTTCAGAGAAACAAGGTGTGGAGGAAGAAAGGCCACCTCTGGTTGAGGAGCAGGGAGTCCTCCAGGGGAAGGAAGTGTTGAGCAAGGTTGAGATGGATCGACAACCACGGCCCCCCAATGGCTCCACATCTTGGGGTGACCATAGCCCTAATCTCCTTTAGCCTGACTGCTATGTAGCCATCTTAGATTTAGTTTTGCTTGCTTCAGCTCTTTCTTCTGGTAGAAATCTTTGGCAGAAGGATATCCAAATAGAAAAAGTAGAAGGAATGAATATGAAACAGGAATTGTTTTCTAAGAATATTAAAATAGTGGTTTTCATACCATAAAAAAGCAAAAAAAAAATTTTTTTTTGATTAGTAACATAATAAGATAATAATGACTACTTGAACTGTGATGGCATTTTTCATCCAAACACATAGTGCTACATAGAGTCAACCTCATCATCAGTAATGAGATTGCCTCCTCTGTCCTAATTACTATCTTAGAATGGGGAAATGGCTTCCAGGGCAGCCAACATGGGTTTCCGCAAGTAGGTCAGTCTAATAGAGAAGATAATGGAAGGACTCCCAGGATCCTCTCCCCTTTGAGCTTCTTTTCTTGTCCCCCAGAAATAGCAAATCTGTGTTAAGTTCCTGCTTTGGACCAGGAGCTGTGCTGGGGCTGGGAGGTTTGATGCCTCAGTAGAAATGAGGCAGGGGTGCTATTATAATAGAAATAACCTCCAAATCTGCGCTCACAGTGAGGTCCCCCTGCCCATTGCACAATGTGTAGGTTACATAACTCACATTTGAGCAACCTAGAATCTTGCTTCCAATCAAAGGTTTCACAACAGCATAGTTGATTTCCAGCCTCTCGCATTGCACTTGGTCTAATTGTCAGAGACTGGAGAAGAAACCAGGTCAACTCCAAGAATTTGAGAAAACAATAATCACTTCCTGAGTACTCACTAAATGGGCCTGGTCCTGGGACTTGAAGCCAGGCCTGTTGGTGAGGTGGAGAGAGAGTGGGAATCAGGAACGTCTTCACAGAAGGATGCTTGAGCTAGGTTTTAAAAGATGAATAGGGAATGTACAGGGAAGCAGAGGAGGGATTGTTCCCCCAAGCAGAGTAAAGCATGTGCAAAGGTACTGGGGTATGAAACTGTATAAAGAGTTCATGAAACTAAGGTAGTTGGCATAACTAAGCCCTAGTGAGTCCTTTCATACTGTCCTAACACAGAGGAATTGCTGCAAGCCTACCTTTAAAACTCTGGAACATCTGAGATACTCTCCAAGAGCCTATTTGAATGAGCTTTACGTGGCCTCTTACAAGACATGGTGAAACTGATGCTTCAGACTGACTCGGGCATCCAGGACTATCAGGATTAAAATGCTACTTTGTGGACATTATGAAGGTTCCCCAAGTGCTTCAGTGGTTGTTCCTCACGTGAGCCTGGAACTCATCTTGGGTCGTGAGAAGTGAAAGAAATTGGCCTCATATTAGAATTCTGGTTGACTACCGGTGAGGGGTGTTTCTAAGATTGATGTACAATTGTGGTGCTTAAATGCTCTCCACCCAATCCCTGATGTGGAGAGGAATCAAGTCAACTGAGGAAGAGACCAAGTAGGAGCCACAGGTTGCTCTTGAGAACTTGGGAAAGGCTGTACCCAGGCCTTCTCTCTGTGCCATGGTCTCTGCTGCTATTATTTGGAAGAAAGTCACAGCCCTTGGATCTGCTCCTAATGACGTCGGGACTTATTTACAAATCTTTCCAGTAATTGGATGTCATCCTGGAGCCTATGAAACGTGTTAACGTTGCTGCTGCAATACATCAGCCCCAAACGCACCACATGGGGGCTGTTGTCATAGCTGGAGTTTAATCATTAATGACAATGAACATAATAATAACTAAGATGTGGATATGACTTTGCCGTAAAACCAGCCCTTCTCACATATAATTTTTCCTTTATCACCTATAACATCAACCTTAGGTAGGTATCGCTAACAATAGCTCCAGTTTACAAATGAGGAAATTTAACCTCAAAGAGATCATAGAATCTCTTTGCACAATATCATATAGGTAGTGAAGGACAAAGCAGAGATTTCAGGGCCAGCTCTTTATGACTCCAAAGCGTATTGGATTTTCAATGTATTTACTATTAAAGCATTTTGGCGCTCCATAAACTAACACCCTTCTGTCCTAGGCCTGGTGCTGCTAAATGTCCCTTAGTTTGACTGTACCTTTTACTCAAGTTCAACTGCTCATCTTGGAGTGGGAGAAAAGCACAGTAATATTGTGTACTCAGTGAACAGGCTCCAAGCCACAAGCAGCCCGAGTATCCTGAATCCCTGAATACTCACAGCAACCTCTTAGAAATGCACTTGTCTCTGAGTGGGGCCATTGTGTTTTCTTGTTCATGACTGTATCCCCAGAACAGTACCTGCCACTTGGAAGGCATTTGATGTGTATTAATTGAATTGAGATGAGCATCTCTATCCCCATTTCTTAAAGAAGGAACCTGAGGCTCAGAGGAGCTAGGCAACATGCTTGGGATTACAGAGCCCGTGAGAGACAGAGCAGGAGCTCAGACACAGGCTGCCTGTGGCCACAGATCCCACTCTTTGCCTTTTGCCAGGAGCCAAAGCTGCAGCATTTCCAGCTACCAACTTTTTCTTTCTCTGACCTAAAGAAAGCTGATGAAATTGCCCTTGCATTGCTCAGCTTGGAAGTCAAAGGTGTGTGCGCATGTGTGTACACGTTCCCTTACACATGCTTGCGTGTTTGGGGTGGGGTAGAAAGATTCTAAAGGATATAGCAGTCTTTTCTAAACTTCATTTCCTTATAGTCAGGAGAGTGTACATTTCTGGGAATTTATTGCTAGGAACATTTCTAGGAGCCTTGTCATTTTGCACACATCTAGATAATTCTACTCATCTTTTCATGCTCATTGGGATACTTATCTTAGAGTTAACTAAGACTATCCCCCCTTAAATTTCCAAGAAATATCCCTTCCCTACAAACTAGACAATAAGCAAAGTTAATATCTTAGCGTATGTAAGACCCAGCTCGCTAGGTTTGTCATGTGAAAAACAAGGATTTTACCATAGTGACGAGTCTTTCATCCTTGTGGGTAAGAGTTGGAGGGTGTACCTTCTCCATCCCAGAGGCTGCAGACAACTATGATTAACTACACAAAAGTGCCAGTTTGATGATAAAAACTGTACTTAGCCTAGACTCTTCTGCCGTAGCAAGAGTCTGGGGGGGTTCAGCTCTTGAGGACTTTTTTTTTTTTAATGGAAGCTTTTGTTAACATCAGATATCTAATTAACTTAGGTTTTAAAACTACTGAGGTGCTGTGTCCTCAAGAAAGATGGTTATCAAAACAGTTTCAACTAAGATAATTACCCTGAACGTGCAATGGAAGAAAGAATTTAAATTTTCCTTTTTTTTGTTTTTTTTTAAAGAAAAACCAATGTATCAAATAACGTGGAGGCATTTTGTTGTGGGATCCCTGTCTATGCAGTTGAGGCTAGATCAACTTACTCACCAATATAATGATCATATCCAGAGTTTATCTCGGGAAACTGCCTTCCGGAATAAGGAAAACACAGCATCTGTGCCCACGAGGCTGCTTTGGCTGCCCCCGAGGATGAAAGCTCCAGCTGCTCTGTTGTTATATCCAAACTGGCTCTCCCCCGGCTCATCCATCACGCAGTAATAACAGACTCCCTGGCTACTGATCTCCAGAATGGTGTTTAGAATATCAAATGCTTCAACTCTCACCTGTGCGCATGACGACTCCCAAGTGTGTGTCTTCAACCCAGGTCTTCCTCTTCCACTGCCCTAGACTCCAAGTCAAGCTCTTCAGCTGCCTCTTGGGCACCTGGGCTTCCCGCCAGACTCTCCAAGGCAATAGCTCCAAAACCAAACTCACCATCTTCCCCTCTTTACCTCCCACCATAAATGGACTCCTTTGCTCAGATTCCTTGCCTTCCTAGACTCATTATCCTGACAATCACTCACAACCTTTATTTTAAGGGTTAACATTATTATTTTTTAGTAGACTTTATATTTTAGAAGTTTTAGATTTACAAAAAAAAAATGAGATGATAGTACAGAGTTCCCTTATACCCCATAGTCAGTTTCCGTTATTAACATCTTTTATTAGTATGGTATATTTGTTACAACTAATAAACTAATATTGGCACATAATTATTAACTAAAGTCCATGTTGTATTCAAATTTCCTTAGGTTTTATATATAATACCCTTCTTCTGCCCCAGGACCCCAACCGAGATACCACATCACCTTTAGTCGTTATGTCTCCTTAGTTCCTCTTGACTGTGACAATCCCACAGGCTTTCCTTGTTTTTGATGACCTTGATAATTTAGAGGAGTACTGCTCAAGTATATTCTAGGACATCCTTCTTTTGGAATTTACTGATGTCTTCTCATGACTAAACTGGGAGTATAAGTTATTAGGAGGAAGACTGCAGAAGTTAAATGCTGATATTAAGAAATTTAAGGCATCGTTTGGACATCGGAGAGGGTTGGTCACCACCTTCATCTGATAGAGGAAAGGCTTATACTAGTTCAGATACCGCACTTATTAAACTGAATCATAATTATTCGTTTTCCTCTTTTCTCCTAGTCTCTAAACTCTTTGAGAGTAGAGACTGTGCGTGATTGATACCCATATCCCCAGAATCTAGCGCTGGGCATGAAACTGAGTCAGGGCTTGATGATATTTGAAGCTTTGATTTGTTTCCTCATCTGTAAAGTAGGATAATAGAACTTACTTCATAGGAATTTGATGATTAAATTAAAATATTAAGATACTGGGCACAGGGCCTTGCACAGAGAGTATTAAGTACTGAAATATGCACACATATGGTACTCACATATATGTGTACTCACATATGTTAGCTACCATTTTGTCACCATTATTAGGATGTACATGTTATACAATATACACTGGGGACCCAAAGAACTGACTGATCCACTCTATATCTAAAGTAGTAAACTTAGTGGTTAGATGGAAACAAGAAGGGCCAAGCTCAGCTTTATACTTCAGAGAATTCTCTTCTGTAAAATTCACGTTGCACTTAGTTCACTTTGACAAGATTCCCTAAAAATGGTCCAAATCCAAAGAAGCATAAGGCATGGCTCCTACTCTCAGGACCTTATAAATTGATCGTCAGATAGTAATACAGGGTAGCATTCGGCAAGGAGCCAAGCAGAAACCATGTGGGTATGGGAAGTTCTGAGTGGGGGCTCTGTCTATATGGGCTGCATTGTTGCTAAGGTCTAGGATGCGGGCATTAAACGATGGGTCAGGTTTGGATATTCAAAGAGAAAGGTGGCCAAGTCGTGAGCAAGGATCTGGAAAGAATGAGTATACAGAAATTCAGTGCCTGAGAGGAGTCCAACCTGCCAGGCACTTGGATTTACACACACAAGAGTAGGAGAGGGCATTGGACAGGATATCAGATAGAGCAAGATAACAGGGTGGGGATGGCTTGAAATCTGGCTTAAAGGATAATGGAGAGCCACTTATATTTTTGAGCAAGGGAGTAACGAGATAAAAGATGGAATTTTCAGGAGACAGTATGCTTGCAGTGGGCCTGACTAGCCAGAAACAGAAAGACTAGTGGTGGAAAGGCTAACATTACTAGTTGATTCAGTCATTCATTGGTCATATGTGCACTCAAAAAGTATTTATGGAATTCCTATCAGACTTGGTATATGAAAGATATAATCCTTGGCCCCTGCCCTCAAGGGGCTCACGGACTAGAGGGAGAGAGATTAAAGAAGCTTGTGCTGTAATCCAGACTACATCATAGTAAAATCAGAGAGAAAAGAATGGAATAATATGTGGGAGATGTCAGATAGATAGATGATAGATAGATAGATAGATAGATGATAGATAGATAGATGATAGATAGATGATAGATAGATAGATGATAGATAGATAGATAGATGATAGATAGATAGATGATAGATAGATGATAGATAGATAGATGATAGATAGATAGATGATAGATAGATGATAGATAGATAGATGATAGATAGATGACAGATAGATGATAGATAGATAGATGATAGATAGATGACAGATAGATAGATGATAGATAGATAGATAGATGATAGATAGATAGATGATAGATAGATGACAGATAGATGATAGATAGATAGATGATAGATAAAGATATACATCTATTATAAAAGCAAATGAAAGAAGTCCTGGACCAAGGAGTAGGAGGAGAACCTAATACAAGCAAGGTGTAGAAAGTCAACAATCAATAATGTCAAACACTACTGGTACCTGGCAGAAAACTTGCCCAGGAGCAATAACTTACAGCGACAACAATAACAACAACAGCAATACCACTTTTAAATGGTTACTATGTCCCAGACCTCGATACAATTTTAAGGTATTAATATATTTTTTCTCATTTTTCTTTGTGCCTAACATAGCATAAGGCAAGAGTAGTTCTTAATAAATGACTCATGTTATAGGCCAAATGAGTGTTCTTAGGAATCTGGATGTTTGGATAGTATAGCTGGTGCTGGAATGTTAGAAATGGGGTTCACAGGTTGATAGAGTAGGTAGTTTCTTTCCTCAGGTCACCCTCTCTGGGCTAAATCGTCAGTTTACTCCTAGTCAGTAAAATCCTGTATGATAAGATGCCTTCCCTTTGTCCTATATGAGACTGCATTTCTTACTCATGTGGGGTTGGGTGGAGCCCAGAATGTTCTTCAATCCAACCTCTCTGGCAAATAGAACCTCTGGACCTTTGGGAGATTGGTCATTCCTTTCCTAAAGCACTCATGTTCTAAAGTACATTACCGAAGAGAGGGCGTTTTCTGAGCGTGGGCTGGATTCAGACAGGGAAATTTGGGGGGTGGGGAGGAGATAGAAGTGGACTGCACGTCCAAGAAAAGTTGTCAGTGGAAATGAACTTGCTCTTACTTCTCTCTTTGGCATCTCAGAACTGCTTTATGTTCATCCAGAGACTGACCACAATTTAGAAAAACAGGAGATTTCTGCTGAGTGACTTTCAGTTTGGGGAACCAAGTCCCTCTCATACACCAGGAGAAACATCATCTTAGGAAAGATTGTTACCATTGGTGCACCTTCAGTTCAGGCTAGGACTCACTAACTTGCTCTGTAAACTGCATGCAGTGGCTTTCCACATATGTGTGAGTGTGTGAGTTGCCCACCCAACAAATGTCTCTGGAAAGAGTTTTCAGATGTACAATGGGGTATGTTCTAAAGTTTCAGAATACAACGGAGAAAAACTAACAAACACATTTATTTAAACACAAATTTTTTTTAAAGGGAGAGCAGGAATTCTGATGCTAAAATAAACCTTAGCAAACAACTCCTTTAAGCCAGCAAGCCTACCTCCTGCTCACAGCGTCTCCTCTAATAAAAAGCCAGGCCTCCAGCCCGCTCTGAGTCACAGACTCAGTTCTAAACTCTTCTCTCTGCCCTAATGTTCATTCCACATCTGGAAAGCATGGAGCATAACACAGGTATTTCTTAAAGTGGAAGATTTCATCCATAGTCACTCACGTAAGGGATCCAGGATTCAAACGTGGTTCTTTCTGCTCTCAATTTCTTCCAATCCATCTGGTGGCCTTCTATAATCCAACATTGACCCCATGATCAATCAAAGGTCACAGGCAAAATCAGGTTCCTTCAGAAAGCATGAACCGGTCTGGAAGAAAGAAGTGGAACAGTGACTGTGGGAATAAAGGAGTAAGTGATGAGAGTCAACATTAGTGGGTAGCTTGTTTGGGATAAACGTAAAAGATAAGTTACTTAGAATCGTTCTCCTTGTCCTTTCAAAGGCCTTTTTGCTCATCACCCTGAGTTCCCTATAAGTACATCCTCTTGTTCATGGTATTTTAAAATCATATGTCTATCAAGTGTATGATTTAAGTTTTGCTTTTCAAGTATGTATCAGGACATGAGTTTATATAGGAAAGCTGGTCAGGGGCCACGTGTGTGGGGATAGTAAGAGCAAGCTTGGAGGGATGTTCTGCTCCAGGTCTTGGAATATTTCACTCTCACAAGCAATAAAAGATTTCAATACTGACAGGGCAAGGGGCGGGGGGAATGTATGGATGGGCTGCTGTGGAAGAGATGGCACAGGGAAGGGAATGAAACCCTATGTGGTGAAGAAGCCGGACAGCCCTCAAGCAGCTGCCTTCAGGGCACAGGGGCCCCCTGGAATTTAGCCACCTGGCTCCAGGGAGGATGCCTTGGGGTGAGATAATGTGCCTTGTTCAGCCTGGGGCTGACTTAATTTACTTTTAATTACATAGCTTCACAAAAATATTGGGTGAATGAAATGGAGTCCCATCAGCAGCAGGTCCTTAACAATGAGAATCCCACATCCTTTTAACCTGCTTGGAAGTAACTTGCGGATTGCTATAACTCCTCATATCACACACACACATTTTCCTGAACCTCACTCCTCTCTCTATACTTTATCGTTCCTAAAACCTTAGCAGATTCCTCAGCAATTGACTTGGGATCGATGGGAAGAAAAATAAGGCCACAACACAGTAATTCAGTTTGACAAAATTCAGTGTTTATTCAATTGAACTCAAATGTTTATTTAGTACCCTACTGGGCCCTGGGTTAGTGAACCTGACAGAGTTTCTTCCCTCAAAGAATCACAGCCAAATGGACAACTTTCCAGGCTTAGATTCACCCTTGGGAGCTTATGAAAATACAGATTCCTCAGCTTCAGCCTGGCTTTCTGAATTAGAATATCTAGGGTGGTGGGACCCAGGAATCTATATTTTAAAAAGCCATCACAGGTGAAGGTGACTTTTATGCGCTATAAACTTCGAGACCATCTGCCTTAGGCTCTTAACTTACCATTTTGATTTCAGACCTCAAGCACAGAGAACACTCTGGTGGCCCACCTGGTGATGGTGAGGGACAGATTTCCTGAGCCTCTAACATGCAGGAAAAAACAGCTGACTTCACCTGGGACACCAGAACAAAAAGACACCCAGCCCAAAGCTCCTCTTGGCCCACATGTCACAGGGACAACCTACAAAGAAAAAGACACAACTGTGACTTGAGGAGCAAGATGGAGCGTGGTGCCCAGGGTCCAAGTTCAGATGTGCCCACTGTAGACGGACGCTACTGCTTCTAACCCCTACCTCAGAACTACCTTTTGAAGTGGGTATTTTAACCGTCTGTATTTAACAGAATGAGGAGGCCAGCTCAGCAATATTGAGCGGCCTGCCCATGCTACAGGAATTTTAATTCACTTTCCCTAAATCCAATCCGAGGTTGTTAGATGCTTCCAACTTTGGAAGACCTTTCCTATGAGGTTCATATCCCAGAGTACAATGTTTCAACAGGAACTTGGGCAGAAGTGAATGAAGCCCAGCCACTGGGAACCAGCTATGATGTTGTAGGACATTGATCTAAGCCTTAGATTATAGGCCTGGCTCTGCTGTTTACTAACTAGTGGCCTCAGACATGTTACCACAGTCCAT
Source organism: Lipotes vexillifer (assembly GCF_000442215.2). Classification (NCBI taxonomy): domain Eukaryota; kingdom Metazoa; phylum Chordata; class Mammalia; order Artiodactyla; family Lipotidae; genus Lipotes; species Lipotes vexillifer. The sequence continues at coordinate 461,317 of NW_006773642.1, read as the reverse complement.
GCAGTTCCCTAAGCCAGACCCCTCCCTCTCACTCACCCTCCACATGTAATCCATTCTTACTGGTTCTGCCTTCTAAGTATCTTCAAATTTGTATACCTATTTCCATCTTCACTGCTATCACTTTAGACCTGAACTGTTGCAAGAACTCTTAAACGATCACTCCCCTTCCATTCATCCTCTCCCAATCCATTTCCTCCACAACAGCCTAAGTCATAGCACATCAATCCTTGACTTAAAACCCTTCAACAGCTTCCATTTATCTTAGGATAAAACTAAATCTCCTATCATGGTCTAGACCTCTGCAGACTCATCCTGACTCGCTTTCTGCCTTGCTTTCTAGGCTCCAGGCACGCTGGTGTTTCTGTCTTTCAAACGCTCCACGCTCCCCTCCTCGCAAAAGCCTCCATATACTTTGGTCCCTCCCAGGGGAGTGCTTTTCACATCCTCATTCACCCACTTAACTCATTCTTCAGATCCCAGTTCATTATCATTGCACTCAGGAGCCTTCCTCATTCCTCCTCCCCCCACTAAATCAGTCCCTCCTGTTATACGTTCTCATGGCTCCCCCTGCACTCACCGCAGTTTGCAATTATACGTCCTTTGGTGATTTTCTGTCTCACCCACTAGAGTGTGAGCTACATTAGGGTGGAGACTATGTCTGTTTCTCCACCATCATCTTATTCCCAGCGCCTCAGTTCAGAGCCTGGAATGTAGTAAAAACAATAATAATGATGCTGATGCTAGTGGCTATATTACTGATGCCTAGCATGTGTCTTGCTCCTAAGTATCAATACTTTACTCGAGTTAGTTCTCTTAAACCTTGAAAACCCTATAAATTTATAGGCACTCCACTGAGATCGTTTTTTTTTTTTTTTTTTTGGCTCAACCTTTTAATAGAAAAAATTCACTGATGTACAAAAATGCGAAAGTGTGACAATGACAACATATGGAATTCTGTGATTGAAGGTCCCCTCGAGTGCACGCTGTGGTGCACATGCACCCGCCCACACGTACCCTGGCGTGGAAACATAAACTTAATGCAAACCAGGGCTACCAAGAAGCGCCAACATGTGTTCTCCATTCCACCAACCACAGATCGATATCTACTCCAAACATTCAGGAACAAAAAGTACAGCATCTTCCAGGAACAGCAAGGCAGACTTCTTACTCACAACGGACCAGCACAAATAAACCCAGCAAGAAGAGTACTGCACTCTGAAATTTAGGATAGTCACTCATGAGCATGGTCACAACCCCAGTGTAAGGAACAAATCCCCTCGCTGTCCTCACAACATCGTTCTTCTCTAGCCAATGTTGTCCTTGTTTATACAGGCCTCGGGCATCAACCACACTGTTATCTCCTTTGGTCAGAAACTTCACACGTCCATTTTGCTTTTCATGAATCTTCAAGACTCGGTGAACTATAGGAACCTCTCTTCCTTCTATCCTAAAAACAACAATTTCTTCCACTCCTACGGGATGATCTTTGACTCGACTTGCTGGAAAGAGAAAATCTCCTCTATGAAATGCACGTTCCGTGCTGCCGCCGAGCACCACGACAAACTGGACTTTCCCTTCCATTTATAACCGTTAACCCCTTCCAGAGCATTGGTGCCGAGGAGACAGTCTTTCCAAAATTTAGGACTTGATAATAGAGCTGCCGCTTGTTCATCTGCTGCACATCATCCAAAACATCGAGAGGTACCATGGCGGGGCCGGCGAGGGGACACGGGCAGAAGAGAGGGCGAGATGTGACCCGCGGGAGGAACGGCTGGCACACGGGCCAGGCTCACACTAGACAGGACCCCCCTCCACTGAGATCTTGATGAATGAATACACTCACTTCTCTGTGCCTCATTTTTCTTATTGACAAAACGGAGAAAGTAGTATGTGAGTGAATCACAACCAAAGTGGCAATACTTTATATTGTCTTTAATTATTTACAAATGAAAGAATTGAGCCTTTAAAAAATTTTCCATGGGTTTTATTTTTTTTCCCATGGGTTTTAAAAACATATGTGTGTAGGGCTTCCCTGGTGGCGCGGTGCTTGGGAGTCCGCCTGCCGATGCAGGCAGAGAACATCAGACCCCAAGGAATATTAATCAGAGTGAGGCCTCCCAGAGATCCTCATCTCGGCACCAAGACCTGGTTCTATCCAACTGCCTGTAAACTCCAGGGCTGGATGCCTCAGGCCAAACAACCAGTGAGACAGGAATACAGCCCTACCCATCAAAAAAAAAAAAAAAAAAAAAAAAAAAAAAAAAAAACATATGTGTGTAGACAAATTATGCTTATACCCCTCACCTTATACAATGTTTCTAATACGTCTAATACAATGCTTCTCAACCTTTAAATAAAATTATTGCCACCACCCCATCCCCCCCGCAAAGAGAAAGCTTAAATTAAAATGTAAATTATCCCTGACGAGAGAAATTAATAAGATTTCTTTGGGTAGGGTGGAGTTTTGGAGGGCCACACACCATTGTAATAGCTAAGGGGGTTTTTTCGTATTCTAAGAATTAATTTTTATCCCCTTGGTAGTAATATCACTGCTCCTTTCTTTGAGAATGAATGTTCTAAAAGAAAGAAAGGAAGGGAGGGAGAGAAGGAGGAAGAAAGAAGGAAAGGGAGAAAGGGAAAAAGGGAGGAAGGGAGGAAGGGAAGAAGGGAGGAAGGGAGGAACTTTTTTTAAATGGCCCAGAATAATTGCCTCCCTTAGCTCAAAAATAAGTAAAATTCCAGGAGACTTGCCTTCTTTTCCACCAACCTGCATGACCTTGCTCTGTATTTCCTATTGGGGCAGCTGCAGTGACCTCATGATGGAAGATGGAAGTTCAAAAAGCAGATGTAGCCGAGCCGTCAGCTTTCAGCACTGTGATCAGACCCCCTGTGCTCCTGCACGCTCCCCTCTGCCCCGCCTTGTGTGAATGCCCACTTCCTTCCGCGTTCCTCCCAATTCTCCCTTCTTAATGGCCACTCTGAAACACGCCAGCCGAGGCTCGGTGTCGCGGGGATCTAAGTGTAAGCAGCCAGGTGCAGCTGCTGTCCTCAAGGGAATACAACTTGGCGATGGTGGCAGCCCATAGAGAGAAGACTTGGGAAGAGTTAATGCCATTTGGGGGAATCAGGAAAGGCTTTAGAAAGTAAGATAGCCTTTGAGGTTGGGCTGGAAGGAGGGGCAGGATTTTGATAGACAGTGATAGGAGGGGTGAGGGTGAAGAGAGAACAATAAAGGCTTCAAGGGTAGAGGATACCGCCTGCGAGAAGACCAGGTGTAAGAAGTGTGGTATGATGGTGTGGCATGAAGGGAGGGAGTGGGAACTAAAACTAGAACTAATTTGGAGAATCTTGAATGACAGGCTTAGAAGTTTGCTAGGAACCATTGAAGGTGTCAGCAGTGGAATGACATCAGAAGATATATGCTTTAGAAACCTTAAGGTGGCAGCTGCATGGAAGATGAAGCAGAAGCAGAGAGGAGGAACCCAGTGAACAAGATTTTCCCATGGACCAGGCCAGGGTTTCTCAACCACAACACTTTTGACTTCAGGGGCTCAGTGTTGTAGGGGGCTGTCCTATACATTACAGGATGTTTAGCAGCATCCCTGGCCTCTACTCACTAGATGCCAGTTGTGACAAACAGATGTCTCCGGACATTGCCAACTGTTCCCTGGGGGGGCGGGGTGGGGTGGCAAAATTGCCCATCTGAGAAACGCTGATCTAAGCAAGGACCAATAAGGGACTGACCTGGGGCAGCCACGAAGGAAAAGGAGGGTGACAGCTAGGCAGCTGATGTTTCCAACTCTACAAACGTCATAATGAGGGCAAACGTGGAGTCCAAGGGAATTTTCATGTTTCAAGCATGAATGGTCGGAAAAAGAGCAGTAAAATTTTTTGAGAAGGAACATTTTAGAAGGGGTGAATAAGGAATTTCATTTTTACGTGTTTTGTTAGATGTTTCTAGTCACACATAGAGGTAGAGATACCCTGTAGGTTGCACAGTCAAGTTCTCATGAACTAATGAATAAGCAAATCAATGGTATGTGTCAAAAGAGAGGTTGGAAGCTAGAGATAGGACCATGTGAATGGAGGAAACCACTGTAACAAAATTTAGAAAAATATTAGACAAGAACTGAGTTTAGAACTTTACATAATGTTTTCTGCAAGGGGCGGTAGCGAGGTATAAGCAAAGTTTCTTTTCCATGGTGTAACCCTAACGGTATACAGAACCATATAGAACAAACTGATATTCTTAGGAGTCTAGGAACTTGACTCAAAGCTCCCTCAAAAAGCCCAAGATTTCATTGCAGTTTCAGTTCCATCTTTAAAAATTCTTTTGAAAATATGTATTCCAGCCCATATTATGAGCTAGTTTGTTTTACCATGAGAATATTTTAAAATATTTACTTCCTCCCCATAACGTTTAGGTAGTGTATAGTGTGGATGGTCCAGCAGATTCCCCATGACTGCTAACAGTTTTACATGTGCTCTCATCCAGGGGTACCCATACAAAGTTTGAGATACAGGAGGACAGAAAGTGATACAAAATTGGGAGTGTGACAAATCCAAATGCAATTTCTTATCCTGCCACTTACTAGTTGGTGTGACCTTAAGCAGGTATCTTGACCTCTGTGAGCCTTGGTTTCTCAACAGTAAAATGGGGCTACTGCTCCCAATTTCCATTATAAAGGTCAAATGAGATAAAATATATAAAGTGCATTGTAGATGTTTAATAGGTAGCAGCTCGTTTATTATTTGGTGGAGGCAGAAAGAAAGGGGGGGCGTATGGAGGCAGAGAAGTGGTGGTTGAGATACTAGGAATACAACTTTGGTATTTTAATATCCTGAAACCTTAAGTTGGTATTCCCAGAGTGAAATGATTTTGAAACAATTATCAACTGGCTCAAAAAAGGTAAAAGCATGTGAGAAAAATCTTTGCAATTAGCATTTGAATTTCTTAATTATGGCCTGAGAAAGTGGTGTGAGGGGGACCTGCTGACGGTGTAGTCCAATTACCTAGCAAGTGGAACGCGAACAAGAGGTAGAATAAAACCTAGAACATTCTTCCCACACACGTGATACATGGTATGGGAGATCTGAGACTGGAAAAAGTCATGCGAGTGAACTTACAACCGACCCACCCAAAGCTTGGAAAGATCTCTAAGAAAAGAGCTAATGTCAGTAGAACCTGAATGGGAAATCCACACCTAGGACAGAATATTGGTTGTGGTCATGTGCCTTGCATTTTTTAGAAACATTAGAAAATCATTCATTACAAATTCCTTGCACTGTTTTACACACACACACACACACACACACACACACACCATGGTCTCTATAAGCATAAGCAAATGCTATGTTTAAACAAAATCGGACAAAACACAGTTTCTTTGTTATATTATGAATCTCCAAGACAAAAAAATACCCACCACATCCCAAAGTTAGTAAGTACATAATGGAATTTTTTCTCCTTAAAATGACTCCTATAACTTGTGTTTCAAACACACTTTTTAAAAGTTCTGCCCTAAACAATCCTAACCACAATCCTTTTAACATATGTAATCTATGTGACAGTCTTTCAATGTACTGGAATCCTCCAACATTATAGCTCACATCCTTTCCTAATGTGGCAAAATCAGTGGAGTCCTCAGGCGGGTAAAATATCTCTAAGTCTAAAAACCTTGGCAGCTATATCTACAAGCATGTTTTATGTAGATAAAAATCACAATATACTGAAGCACAAAAACAACCAAGTCAATGACAGAGAGGTTTTGCCATGATCGCTGTATCAATAGCAGCTACTATATTTTTAGACATTGTGATCAAGAGTTGAAATAAAGCCAATATCCAGTCTTCCGGGTGCTTAGTAGAAAAAATATATAATTTCTTTAAAACCAGCAAGGGATACTGGGAGCGAATCACCTTCAGCCATTTTTCCTCTAAACTCTCCGATGTTGTCCTCAGATGTTTTACCATGAGGGCAATGGGGATGTAGATAAGGGTCAGTGAAATCCTCAGGTGAGGAGAGGTAAGGGAAGTTTATGAAAAGACAACTGATGAAATATCAGTTGATACTAATATTTACTTCTCAGATCATTTCCACGCATCAGCTGTAGAGAGAGATAATGGTAATTCCCACGCTTGCTTGTCTAAATACTAAAAGAACTCATCCCCTCTAACCAATTACAGGAATGACAGAATGATAATAATCCACCAAACACGTTAACACATTCTCCTGTGACCTCAGCATGTTTTTCAAACCTGTTGTGAAAGAACAGTGACAGACAGGCAGGAGAAAAATGCATTGACCTCACTCTGTGCCTGGGCTGAGGCACAGGCACTACCAAGAAGATAGCAGCCTTTTCCTAACAAGGCCTGAAGCCACAGCAGTGTCTAAGAGGCTCGGTCCCGGGAGCCCTTGCAACATCTGGCTGGAGTCAGAGGGTGGGGCAGCTGAGCCTTTGCTGACCTCCCTGGTTGCTGGAGAAATGGCCCCAGACACGCCTTAGGCAAACATGCTTAGCTTTTGCCCCAAGCAGCTGCTCTTCCTCTCCTTCCACGTGTAGCATCAGACACACCTTGCTCACCTGCAGGAGACGGGGGCCACGATGCCCTGCAGTCCCTCTGCATCTCCCGTCGGCGCCACTGCAAGTATTTCCTAAATCATGTCTCTACTAATTTTTCCCCTTCCCCTGTCCACCCTTTGCGTGAAGGATGTGACATCTGTAAAGCAAGTTTAGAATGTGTAATTCACTGGCTTAAAAGTCTCCACTTGCTCTCATTGGGTGGAAAACTCATTCCCCTTAACCCTCAGTAGAAGAAACCTTGCATCCTGGTCCCCGCATCTCTCTCCAGTTTTACCTCCCATCCCTTCTCTGCTACTCACAATGTGCCAGCCACACTGAATTTCACAGTTTCTGAGACAAAGAGGCCCTTTCACAACTCAGTGGCTTTGCACGAGCTGTTCTCTTTACCTTTCATACTCCCACAATTTCTCCCTTGGGGGAATCCCCCCTTCCTATGATCCAAGCTCATATGTTATCTCCACAGTGAAGCCTTCACTGAATTTCCCTTCCTCCACCAAGGATGGAGGGAATAATTCCCTATGTTCCTATCACTTTCCACACAGCTCTGTGAGGGAGGCAGTATAGCATAGTGACTAACAGGATGCACTCCATAGTAGATTAACAGGCTCTACACATGCTCATTCTCTGACCTTGGACAAATTACCTAATCTATGCCTCAATTTCTTCAGCTGCAAAACAAAGGGAATAATAGTAAATACTACATAGGATTGCTATGAGGAGTAAATATGTTAAGCTCTCAAAACGTTCAGAAGAGTACCCCATTCACAATAAGTGCTCAGTAAGTATTAGCTATTATTATTGTGTCCACTAAAATTTTAATACTGTCATCATCTGTTTAGGTGTCTCTCTCTCCCTGTCTAGAGAACAGGGTGGGGACTATTTCTTATTCATGCTTTTATTCTTCGTGCCTAACAGTTCTAGGTACTAGCCTCTCAATAAATGTTTATTGAATAAGTTGATTATTTTCTAGGCGGTAAAATATCCTCATGACTCCAGAGATTATAACTCAAGGAAGTTACTTTCTTTCTTTCTTTCACTCTATGGAAAGAAAACATTATGTAAATCCATAAAACAATATCCTGAACAGAGATGCTTGAAGTTAATCTTATGAGTCCCTCTGTGAAGTAGGAGTCTAGAAGCCTGAGTAGAGTCTTTTTCCTCCTAGGGCTGTGTGTCTTTGGACAAGTCACCTTCATTCATTTACTCAGTATATTCTTGCTGAATATCAATCATGTGCCAGGCACTATTCTAGGGGCTGGGGAGAAAGCACTGCACAACATAGACAAGGTTTCTATTCTCATAGACCTTGATTAGAGGGAGAAAGTGCATTCAACAATGAATAAGAGAAAGAAAAAAGAAAAGTTGGAGAGTTGTAAGTTCTATGACTGAAATGAAACAAGAAAACGTGTTAGAAAGTGTCTGGGAAGGCTACAAGTGAAAAGTAAGTCAAGGAAGGCTTCTCCGAAGGTCAACAATAACATTTAGACTTGAGCTTGAGACTTAGGGGAAGAACATTCCAGGTATAAGGGGCAGCTACTATAAGGGTTCAATGTGAAACTGAGCTTGTAGTGCTCCGGGTATCAGAAGAAAGCCTTTGGTGCCTGGAACTTGGGAAGTGAGGATAAGAGTTGTACCATCTGAGGTCACTGAGGAAAGTAGGGACCCTATAGGCCAAAGGAAAGAATGAGGATTTTATACCAAGTGCAGCAGGGGGTTATTGACATGTATTGAGCAGGAGAGGAATATGGTTTGATTTACACTTTTAGAAAATTCTATTGTAGAGATAATGGATTATGAGGGAAGGAGAGGCATGAGAAAAGGCAATGAGACTAGTTGAGAAGAGGCAATGAGACTAGTTGAGAAGAGGCAATGAGACTAGTTGAGAAGAGGCAATGAGACTAGTTGAGAGGCTGTTCCATTAGTGTAGGTGAGACACGAATAGCATAAGTTCAGATGGCATCTGTGAAGAAGGATTTGATGAACCAGAGTCCTGATACTGATCAACTGAATGTTGGAGCAAGAGACAGAGAAGAATCCAGGACGGCTACTAAGTTTTTGTCCAGAGTATTTGAGGCAATTCTGTTGGCCACACATTCCACAGCCAGGAATACTATTCTAGTCCATATACAAGGTGACATGGAAGGCTGCAGTTACTGGATAGGACAGATGGACAAGGTATACACTGGAGGTGAGAGATTCAAGAGGTCTTCAAAACGTTAAGTTTGAGACGCCCAGCAGATATCCAAGTGCAAAAGACAAGAAGTTGGATGTACAATGCTTGAGTCCAGTGGGAGAGGTCTGGACTGCAGATATGCAAGTAGGCATCAGTGGCACTCAGACAGCATTTAAAGCAATGGGAGTAGGTGTGATCACCCAGGAAGCACGTGCAGTTGAAGAGGAGATATAGTCCCCGAGCAGAGCCCTGGAAAGAACAGCATTTGGAAATGAAGCATTGGAGGCCCACAAAAGAGACCAAGAGGTAGAAGCCAGTATCAAAGGACAAATTCTAGAAGCGTATGTTGTCGTGGAAGCCAAGAGAAGAAAGCGTTTCAAAATGGAGGGAGTGGTAAACTGGGTCAAACGCCGCCAGGAGGTCAGCTGGGAAGACGATTGGATTTGGCAACTCGGAAGCCTTCAGTGACCTTGAAGCGATCAGTTTCATTGTTCACCTCTTGGACCCAGTTTGTCTATGTCAAAAAAAAAAAATGAAATTGTATTCAAGCATTTTTTAAGCAGAACTACCCCTTTTCTTAAAATAAATCATTAAAAGGATCCCAAGAAACGAAAGAGAACAAAATCAGAACTGTTGTAGGTGAAGCAGGGACTTCAAGAATTTATGTAGTCCCATCTCTGCCCTTGCAGCTGACACAAAGGCAGCTTTGGGGAACTTTAGGGCTCCTTGGAAAGAAGACCCAAAATTACTAGGCTGGAAGTTCTGTAAAGGGCTCTTTGGCCAAGGGACTCCAAGTGCGAAGGTATGAGTAGCTCTCAGTCTGGTGAGCAACAGGCTATCCACTGGTTAAGAACCTCCTTACATGGTCATGAAGAATATAACATCCCTGGATTATAGGTAGGAATGCTTAGGATCTTCCATAATCACAGTTTGAACCCAATTCCTTCCACGGCAGGCCATTGGCTGCTTAGGGGCGCACCCATTTGACTGGTTTGCCCAGATCCTGCCACTCGGCCACACCTCCAGAAAGCATCTAAAGCCCTTCCTTTGTTGCAAAATGATTCAGTGTCATTTCCATAAAATGTGGGGACCTGAGCATATGTTCACACACGCACTCTCTGTATTCTGGGAGTTTTAAAGGGAGACATCCTTTAAGGGAACTGGCCTGCCAGAATAAATTCTTGGTTGTCTTAAAGGAACCACCAAGCATAACATAGTCTGCACGGTCCATGTTCTCTCAAAAGTGAGCTATAGTGTTGCTCTGTTGGAAAGAATCGCAAAAAGGATGTTTAAGCATGGTTAGTGGGAGTAGAGGAATATAAGATAATGTGAAGGATCTTTACAAAGTATCCTAAACAAACAGACAGACAGAATGAGATAGATTCTTAATTCACAGGGTGCCCACTTTGTGTCAGGTACTCTACTAGGCCTGGGAAAAGGGTGGGATAGATGCAAAAAGAGAATTTCTTGGGGATATACCTTTTGCTTCTCTGAACTGAGTCATCTTCCTTCAATTAGTTCCAAGACAGCTTACAATCAGGCTGTTCATTAGAATTTCAGGGTTTTCGCACGCAGTGCATTCATTCAGAGTGCCAAAATATGAGACCCAAAGTGCCTAAATCACAATGGTAAAACAACATCTACCCCAACATCTACCTGCACAGACAGACACTCAACAGTTTACAAAACTTTCTTATACATTATGAGGTAGGATATTCCTTTAACCTTTCTTTTGCATAGGCTTTATGTTTTCCTCTCATTTTCTCATGAAACTGTGTTGGCTGCTACCCTATTAGCCGTTTTAGGGTTGTTCTGTTGTGGTGGTTTGATTCTCAACTTGCCTCAAAAACAAAGGCCAGACATAAGAAAACATCATGGTGGGGTAGGTACAAGGGTGACTATTCCAGAAGTCTTTGCAAAATCACTGATACCCACCAGCTACTGGCTGATGTTTGGCCTAAAGGAAAGCCAGGGCAGTCAGGGAAGCTTTTAATGGGGAAGCAACAGAGGTAAACAAATACTTTGATCTAAATAGCAAATGTCAAGGAATCTACATTGGGAAAGACCCTTGGAGTGTTAACTATCTGACCTTCTCACATCATCACCCACCCCGAGGAGCCCGAAACTTAAGCCAGACCATTTCCCCCAGGCTAGCCCATTAGCATGGTCACAATCCTCAGAGCAAGTGGAGCTGGGTGATCGAATCTCGGGAGGAGGAAACCCTACTGAACCTTCCTGGGAGCCTGAAGAGTGGGCAGAGGTGACAGGCTTATAAGTGTGACGCATTTGCTCCCTTTATCTTTGCTCTGAGCACACAGACAGCTCCCATCTGTGAGACACCTTCCTTACAATTTATACTTAATGGCTATAGAAATACTGTTATCTCACAGCCACTCTACAGAGGGTATATATATTAATATTCTTGTTTTACAGAGGTGGCATGGAGAAGTCAAGTTATGTGAGCCAGGTCAGAGAGCACATAACAGAACCTGGGTATTTACCTGTTTCTAAATGCTGTGGTCCTGACTGCCCCACCATGTGGGCATACATGAAGCAGGAGGAGGGCTAAGACCCGAACCTGGGTCTCTTTTCCTGAAGGACTGAAGCAATCACCTGACACCCTTTTGCCGTGTGTTTAGATCTTGGGTTCATGCCTGGAGTTTTCATGTTTGAGTACCTCCCCCCTCTTCTTTCGTCTTTTACAGATTTTGTCGTGGAGATGTTCCTCTTGGAAAGTATCTTGTTTGGCAAGTTCCCATGGCCACTGGGGTTTCAACTTGAAGGGAGGCACTAGGAAAATATTTTTGATGACTCTGGAATAGAAGGGAAAGTATACCATTCTGGCTGGATTCCACCCAGAAAACCCTCCCCAGGTTTTGTGGGAGCCAAGGCAAGGGGGCAGGAGTGGTGCATAGAGTCCCCTCCCTGGGTGGAAGGTGAAATGCCATGTGTTCATTTGAGGTCACCTCTGCTCATTTGTAGCCTGAGATGAATGGACCACAGATCCTAATGCAGTGGTGATTGAGATCACACCCAGATTTGCATCTTAATCCTTGGAGTTGAGCAAACATCAAAAGGCTCAGCAGGTTGGTTCAGATCATTATGATAATGATTAATAGCAGGCTTGTTTATGGAGCTTCCATCTCCAGAGCTTGTCATTGCCTTTACGCAGGAGACACTGTTGCATGAGGATAAAAACAACATTGAGAACTGAATGAGTTTCCCCCAATAAATCAATCTCTCCCTAAGCTTTCATTCCAACTGTCCTCCTGAACACCTCTGCAATGTAATCTCCTCTTTACTCCACTGATTCAAAAGCCATTTTGTCCATGTAAATGGATATAATGGGAACATTTCATAGACTAATGGATTGTCTAAATTTCAAATCCATATTATGTCAACGCTAACTGTATCTGCCTCTCCCTCTAGATCCAGAAAGCTCAGGAGATAAGACCATTTATGACTCATCTTTTTATTTGTGACACTTAGCCCAGTGTCCCAAACATAGTATTGATGCTCAAGTAAATGTTGGCCATATTGTTAAACTTATGATGTCATAAATATCATAACTATGTCATAACTATGAGAGTTTTCTATCAGGCACAGCTCCTTTCCTTTACAGAGTAGGAAACTGAAGTCCAGAGAGTAGACATGAATTATCCAGGGTCACTGAGTTAGTAACTGGAGCAGACCTGAATCTAGAAACATTGTCACTTGACTAACCTCCCATTTCTCTTTCCATACTATATATATTAAAGCCCAGAAATGACAGGCCTATCTGAGATCCCAGCCTCTCAGAAAATCTGCTTTCAGAAAGGTCTGAACGATGTGACCCAGTGTAACCTTGTTGTCAAATCTCTAAGCCTCTCTGATAACCTCCCAAGGAAAAGCTCGACAGTACTGGAATATTCCTAGGATGGAATTATACTAGTCAGGTTTTTAAACTTGAATCAGAAGGAGCAAGAACTTATTCTCTTCATATTCCAACTCACTTTGAATTGAAATAGAGAAAAGTCAAATGAAAGTTCATAGTTTTTTTAACATCGCCTAGGAATAGAAATGGTTCTAAATAAGGACAGATATTAGCATTGCTTATGATGTTAGAAAGTAATGAAAGCAACAGTAATTATTGCCTTTGTTCATTTGGTAACAAAAGGAAAGTCTCAAGTGAAAAAAAAAAAAAGATTTCTGGGCAATTATTTACTCATTCGAAGAGCTTAAAGAAATGAACTCTTATCCTTCCAATCTGATCAAACTGAAAACATCTCCAATTGTTCCTAACATCAAAGACGCAAAAGACTACCAAGTTTTACTTTGGAAGTCTCAAGCCTTGAAAACTAGTCAGATGGTCCACATCTCTGTCTTAAATCATTAGGCCTGTGCTGGGGGCTAATATCTTAGTCATTGACCTCAAGCTCAGAATGATTATTCATGTAGATGGATGGCTTTGTGCACAGCAGTATACTTTCTCTCCAGCCTCTCTCTTGCAATCTAGCAAAGGAACAACATGGTGAGGCTAACTGGATGAAGAGAAGATCAGGCTCATCATGTATTTGGCCTTCTTAGCCGCAGAACCTCCTCAGCCGAGGATCCACAGCAGGTCTCCTTTCTAAACGTCGCTGTGTATCTGTTAAGGTGGTAAGCAGTGTGGCTCAGGACCAGTGGTAAACATATTGGCTGGTTCAAACATGTCTCATTTGGGCTCTAGTGGAAGGAAGGCAATGACACATACCTACTATTCTGCAGTTCTTATGGGCCATGTCTCAATCAGGCCCATGGTTGATTTATTTGATGAAAATAAATAAATTATTAATTCGATGAGACACTGAATGATTTACTTAAATGATTTATTTGATTTTTTTAATGTAATTATATTGTTAATGATCTTAAGGAACTCTAACCAGATATTCTGTTTTATCCATATTGAAATTCTACTGTGTCACTACAAATGTTAGTGGTTAGGTATCTCTCACCTTGAGAATTCTATGATTCTACATTGTTGCTCAAAGTGCTGGAGCTTGCAATTCTTTTGTTTACACACTGCTGAGATTCTTATATAATGTGCTTTGACTGCCATGACTTCATGAAAGAGACACCTTCAAGAAAAAAGAATTGCTGTCTAGCAGAGAACAGAGAGAAAGTTTTCAGTGTTTATTAGGGGAATGTGTGAATGAGAGAAGAAAAGGAGAAAAGAATCATTTCAAACAGAGAAAAAACAAGACATGTCATTTCCAAAGTTGTGTCGTTTCTCACTTGAGCACTCAAAATAGTCAATGAACAGTTAATATGGTAGCTAACTATTTCTGATTTTTAGAGGCTCATTTATTTCACATAAATATCTGAAGGAAATGAATAAATAAATAATGTAATTATCTTCCTTCATTCTCATCAGAAGAGAGAGCAGCATGTTACTGCAAGAGTCCAGGTGTAGCGGTCAGACTTGGGTTCCAGTCATTGATCCAAGTCTCTGGGTGATCTTGGCTAATTCTTTAAGCTCTCTGATTAAAGGAGGCATGTCCCTCTGACATGGAAGCATGTCTTCATTTTTAAAATGGAATAGTAGTTTCTTCACTATAAGTGTTACTTTGAAAATTAGCTTAAAAAATGTTAACAGCATGGAACATCAAGGGGATGTAATGTCTCTTTCCACTCCTCCTGAAATCTTTGGTTTCATGTTCTTTAAAAAAAAAACCAGGGCTTCCCTGGTGGCGCAGTGGTGGAGAGTCCGCCAGCCGATGCAGGGGACGCGGGTTCGTGCCCCGGTCCTGGAGGATCCCACGCGCCGCAGAGCGGCTGGGCCCGTGAGCCATGGCCGTTGAGCCTGAGCGTCCGGAGCCTGTGCTCCGCAACGGGAGAGGCCACAGCGGTGAGAGGCGCGCGTACCGCAAAAAAAAAAAAAAAAAACACAGAAGTCCTAAACTAAATGGGTTCAAATGTGTGCTGTCTTTGTTTTTAGAATCTTTTTTTTTTTTAGTGTCTTAGCCAAATTGAAGGATTACTCAAATGTTAATGAAAACAGGTGATTAAAAGCAGCACGGCACATTTAGGCCGTGCTAGGCAATCTATCAGCTAGTATGATTGATCACTCCACTTATTGTATGGGAAAACTTCCCTTGCTGCTAATGAACCCCAGATCAGACTTGGTTGTGAGATGAGGGTGTACCCCTGAGGGTACAAGGGTCATTTTCTGTATGTGTAAAAGGGTACACTTCATTTGGTTGCTGCCACACCCAGCAGGAGGACCTGTGTGCTTTGTGGGGCAAGGTGATAGTGTCTACGTGTGTGATTTGTGTCGGGGTTTGGGTTTCTGGAGTCTGCTTGATTGCCACCATATGTTTGTGTAGGTTCCTCAAAATATAGCACTTGGTTCCTGACCCTCTTTCTGGCGGGGAGGGGGTTGGATGGTACTAATATGACAGATGTCCTATTACTAGCTTCCCTCTCCTGGGCCTCGTCACAGCCTCTGTCCAAGCACTTGTGTTATATGTACATGTATGTGTACATATTATTTTTAAAAATCACAGTGAACTATTTAAAATTTCTGAAATACTGTATGTAGTGCTCTTTCACTCTGTCACACCTTGGCTGTGCTATTCCCTCTGCTTGGGACACTGGACAGTCTCTCACACTCACTCATTTTTAGAATCAGCTGGGGTGGTACCTCCTCTTGAAGCCTTATCTGACTTCTTCAAGTTAGGTGGAGGCATTCCTTTTTCTATTCTTCTTGAAAATTTTTTTAATTATAGCACTTTTACATTGTAGGTTAATCACCTGTTTATGAGCCTAACTTCCCAAACCAATGGTCAGCTCCTTGAAGACCCAGAGCATGTCTTATTTGTTTATCTCAGCATCCACAGTGCCCAGCACAGGACCTGGCATACTGTGAATCTCAACATATATTGAATGAATGAATGAGTGAATAGATGGTTTTGGGTGCAGGGCCAGGTCTAAGTGTGGCTACAGCCCCAAAAGGGGCTGTAAGGCAGTGTGGGATCTTGTTCAGCAACCCCTAAAGTATTAGGACTTCAGAGAGGAAACAGCTCCCTAAGGCAGGTGCGCTGGCTTGTATAATATGTGATAGTTGAGTGGCTAATAGGTCAAGTAATTTGTCCACTTTCCTGGGGTGAAGTTTTCAGCTTGGGCTCACCTCAGTTCGGAAAGCTGAGTGCATGATGCTGCACGCCTCCTTCAGTGGAGTTAAATTAAGCTTAATATCTTATGACTCAAGAGTTTGCACACCAAGGCTTGGTACTTAATATTGTAATTACCCCTTTTGATTAGAACTACCTTTCATAAGCAAATCGATGCAATGATTTGACAAGCTTGAGGAGTTGTGTTTGGAGCTCGCCCTACGAGTTCCACAGGGAACTGTAATCATAGTAATTACTATTGAAGCAAGATTCCAGTTCTCGATTTACCAGGAGGTAAATGAATAAGAATCACACACTGCATCCTTTCCTGTCTCAGGATAGGCTGTTGGGCTGAAAACAAGGGACGTAAACACAGTATGATCACCATTCGGTCCACAGGCTGTGGTATTTCTCCTTTGACAGGGCTCAGCCTATGCAGATTCAGTACATTGACAAGGATGCTTTAGCTGCTCTGTGTGTGTGTCTGTGTGCATGTGTGTCTGTATCTGTGTGTCTGTGTGCGTGTGTGTGTGTGTGCATCTGTGTGTGTCTGGGTGTCTGTGTCTGTGTGTATGCATGTGTGTGTATGTGTGTATGTGTATTGTGTGTGTGTGTCTGTGTCTGTGTCCATGTGTATGTGTGTGTGCGTGTGTCTGTGTGTGTCTGTGTGTATGTCTGTGTGTGTCTGTGTCTGTGTGTATGTGTATGTGTGTGTGCGTGTGTGTCTGTGTGCGTGTGTGTGTGTGTCTGTGTCTGTGTGTCTGTGTCGGTGTGTCCATGTGTATGTGTATGTGTGTGTGCGTGTGTGTCTGTGTGTGTGTGTGTCTGTGTGTGTTTTCCAACTCAACACATACTTGGTGGCACTTACTTTTCCGGTCCATGCTAGTAACTTTTATGAATACATAGATAAGGCAGACGTGAATCCACACACTCTGTCCTTTGTGGAGCTCCCAAAGTAATATTAGGGTGAAATGTGGAAAACGAAACCAGTTAGAAGCAGGGTCTGCAATGACCCAAAAGGCTTGGGTCGGATTCGTTGGAGTTCCAGTCAATTTAAAGATAAAACTTTCCCTGAAGGAAGAGTTCAGAGCTTCACTGGAGGTGTTCAAAGCGTTCTGGGCTAGTTTTTGAAGGACAAATGCCCCGCCAAGGACAGGAGCCTTATTCCAAACCACAAGAGAGCCTTGCAGCCACAAAAGCATTCAGCTTACAAATGAGCGATGCTGCCCTTCTGTTCCGTGGTCCCAGTGCTGGCTTCCCTAGGAGGCTGCAGCAAGTTCCAAATGCTAAAGAGGACCATTTCCCTATGGGACTCACAATGGGGGCTCCAAGAAATGGTTATTTCTTTTCTTTTCCTTGTAGAAATTGTTTATGTTAGGGGCCCTTACTCTCTGGAAACACGATCTCTTATGCATACACCCCACAATTATGGCTCCAGTGTCCATACTTCATGGGTCCCCTTCCCACACCCTCTGCTCTTCCCTCCATCATCCACAGCCTGAAAATTCATTTAAAAATTAACAGCACAAGAAGGAAAATGCCACAAGACCCAGATTGCTAGCAGATGCTCAGTGGGTGCTGGCAAGGGGAAAGGCAAGTGGAATAAGGCATTTGGAGGCTAGGGTTTCCTTCCCTGCCTTTTTAAAAGGCTACACAAATCAGATGAGGCAGAACACACCTCCATTCACTTACTCACTCATTCTTTCAACAGAAGTCCTTTGAGTAATAATAGAGTGTGCCAAGCCCACTGCTGGGTTCTGGAGCCACAATGGTGATAATAATTAACATTTGTTGAGTGCTTACTACATGCAAGGCACTATTCTAAATATTTTATGTTTAATAACATGTTAACTCAGTTGTTTTATAACAGCCATATTTTTAATCTTCCAATGAGGAAACAGAGGCACAAAGAGGTTAAGAATTTTTCCCAGTGTCACATAAGCAGTAGGAAGAGGGGTCAGGATTGGATCCCAGGCAGTCTGATTCCACAGCCTAAGCCAGGAGTCGACAAACATTTTCTGTAAAGGGCTAGATAGTAAATATTTTCGCTTCATGGGCCATCTGGTCTCTGTCGCAACTACTCAACTCTGCTGTTGTAGCATAAGAGCAGCCATAGACAGTACGAAAACCAATAAGCATGGCTGTGTTCCAATAAAACTATCTTTATGGAGCCTGAAATTTGAATTTTATAGAATGTTTATGTGCATAAAATATTTTGTTGGGTTTTTTTCAACCATTTAAAAAAATGTAAAACCATTCCTACCTCACAAACCGTACAAAAACAGGTGTTGGGCCATAGTTTGTTGATCCCTGGCCTAAGCTGTGCTGTCTCTCCATTAGTGAATAAGGAAGAATTGTTATCCTGTTGGGGGAGACATACAAACTTAAAAACCTTTCAAGAATCCTTCATCTACACATGTGCTGCCGGCTTTGTCTGATTCACTCTATTTCTCATCCTCTGTCCTCCTCTGGCTAAATCCTATATGCCTTTCAGACTCCAGCTTAGTCTCCACCTCTTTCAGAGAGCTTTCCTTGACACTCAGCTTATGCCCAGCCTCTCTGTTTTTCCCAACATTCTGTCCTCTCCTCTGTCACAGCACTCTTACAGACACCTAGTTACACATCTGTTCCGGGAGGGCGGCGGGTTGCACTCATCCCTGATCCCCTGGATTCTGACACACAACGCATGTTGCAGAATTTACTTGTAAGTGGAGGAATCTCTAGAAAGGTCAACAAAGAAGGGAACTTTTGAACTTCAGGCTGAGTAAAAGAGCTCTCCAAGCCAATAAGATGAGGAAGTTTGCTCTGAGGAAAAGAATGAGGTGTACGTGAGAAGACAAGAGGCAGGGATGAGGAAAACATGCGAACATGCGTGTTCAAAGAATCACCAGGGATTGGCAGAAATGCCAAAGGCAAGTGATGAGACAGAGAACATCCCTATTGCCAAAGCTCTGATCCCTGCAGGCAATGGGAGGACAATTGAAGGGCACTGAGCATGGAAGTGACATGCTCAGGCTTGTGCTTCAGAACAGGGGTCAGAAAACTAGAGCCCATCAACCAATTCTGGCCCAACATTCCACAGTGAAACAGAGAGGGAGCTGGAGAAGGAACTCGGGTGTGTGAGATCCAGTGTGTGTTCTTTCCCTCCAACACACTGCTCTTCCCCATCCGGGGATCTAGACTTGGGCTAGGACTGGCTAAATGTCTTTGGGGACCCTGCCAGCCTAGACCCAATCCCAGCTCCCACTGATGGAGATGAGAAAGGAGTGAGGGACAGATGGTGTGGCCTCTCCAATCTCGTTCCTGAGTGCCTGGGCTGTGTGTAACTCAAGGCTCATGGCCTCTGATCCTGCCATGATCTCTGGGCATGTACCTATTTCGCCTTGAGCCCTTTGTCCTGATCTAAGCATGGGCTACACGTTCTTGAAGGGCCCTTATCATGATAAGATTCTAAACATTAGAAGGATTCCACATGCCATATTAAAATACCTGTGGCTCAAGGATTAATAAGGGAAGAAAGTTGGAGAAAGCAGAGAAGACATCACTCTCACCCTCAAGATACAGAGGTGAGCAACTATCCAGGGCTTTAGGAGGGAAAGGAGGATCCACAGCAGATTAGCTCTGAGGGGAGGGAGCTTGTTAAGGGGACTTAAAGTCTACCTGTCTTAATAACCCTTTGTAGTTCTTTGGCGCTGGGCTTTTCTTGAAGCTCAAAGTATTTTGCAAACATTAGCTCATGAATACCGACAGCAGCCCTGTGAAGTGGGTAGTGTGAAAGTCTTATCCCCACTTGGGAACCTTGAATTTGAAGAGAAAAGGGGCTCTGGCTGGTGACTAGTGCAGGGTTGAGGAGAGGCCCCAGGGGCTGGACTAAATTGAACAGTCATTTTTGTTTTTTATTCTACCAGAGGAACAGTGGATGGTGGGAGAGGCATGAGCTCTGGAACCAGCCAAATCTGGATAGCAGATCTAGCTAGGCTTCTACCGCTTTGTGAATTTGGGCAAATCCCTCAACTTTTGTGAAATTCAGTTTTCCCTTGGGAAAGGGGGCTGATGATGAGAAATGTAAATGTCACGTGCATGTCAAAGTCATTTGATTATTGGAAGTTTCAATAACTAGATCTAAGAGATTTTTGTTAAAACTCACCAGACATTTGGCACAATATGGGGTGTGTGTTCTGATGAGTGACGCTCAGGTATGGACAGATGGGGACGGCTCTCTGAGGTGGGCTGGCAGGAGCAGGAAGGAGGTCCTGGAGACTGCACCGTCTTGCGCTTGTGCAGAAAAACCAACCAACCAGCCTGAGCAGAGCTGTCTTGAGCGAAAACCGAAGAAGGGGCTACGAGGGAAAGGAGTGCAATAGGTGGTTCATTTCACCTCAGAAGGGAGCCTCGGAAGGTTTGAAGAGGGGACCACCCTAGACAGATCTGCAGTGTGAAGCTTGCTCTGGCACCAGCATAGGGAACCAACGAGAGCAATGGTCTTGGCAGCCAATGGGCAAGATTATCCACTGTGTCATGGGAAGAAAATGTTTATAACATCTCCTTGCTATTTTCTAAATCTCATCCTTGTAAAAAGTATTTTTGTGTATATGTTTTAAAGGCAAATATATTTTTTAAGTATTATATTTATGTTCTCTCTCTCTGTCTCTGTCTCATAGAGAGAGAGACAGAGCAAGAGAGACAGAAAGATATCAAAATTCTTACTGATAGGGGCACATGATCTAAAGTTTGGAGTCCACTCACTGCATTAGAAAGAGAGAAACTAGATGCAGAATCCCATTTGAAAGTTCTTTTAAGGCATCTGGGGTGAGCTAATGGAAGCCTGGATATAACAGTGGTTTAAATGGGAACAAAAAGGAAAGAATGTAAGGAACCTATCACACAGGAAGAAAAGGCAGGACTTGGTAATTTGGGGACATAAAGAGCAAGTTACTAGAGAAAAAGGAAGAGGCAAAACTGACTGTGAGATTTCAATCCTTGGCCAAGAGGATGCTGGCTCCACCAAAGAAAAGGAAGAGGGCAGAAAGGAAACTGTATGGAGGCAAAGGTGAAGGGTTCTGCCTTGGCCAAGTGGGATTTGAAGTAAGGCAAGAGAGACTGAGGAGTTGGAGATATGAGGCTGGCGCTTGGAAGACAGTCCTGGCTAAAGGTAGAGGCGCTATGTGTGGAGATGAGTGGGGACTGGGATCTCCTAGGAAAGAAGGTGGGCAGCAAGGAGTCAGCACAATGGGAGGAGAAGTTCTTGTCCTGTAGCCAAATTCAGTCTTAAGAGAGCCTGCTCTCAGAGGCCAGCTACCATTTCATGTGGTCTCAAGTTTATAGACTCATAGAACACCAGAGCTTGAATGGCCCTTAGAGACTATATAGTTTATGGTTGGCTTGGTCTAAGTAACTTTTAAATCACAATCTTAATAGACCCCAAATGTGTCAGTGAGTGTTCTTAGTTGCAAACAACAGAATCCACTCTGGCTAATTTAAGCAGAAAATGGATTTATTAAAAGATATTGAAAAGGATGTCAAAGAATCCTTAGAAAAGCTAGAGAAACAGATTCGTGGCTGTACTTCCAGGAACAGTGTTCAAAACCACAATACAATGGATTATTGTTTGGCAGCAAAAAGAAATAAAGTACTGATCCTGGCTACAACATCAACGAACCTTGAAAACTTTATGCCAAGTGAAAGAAGCGAGTCACAAAGGAACACATATTGTATGATTCCATTTATATGAAATGTCCAGAATAGGCAACGAGACAGAAAGTTGATTCATAGTTGTTTAGGGCTGGGGGGATGGGAAAGTGGGAGGTGACAGCTAAGAGATGTGAAGTTTTTGGGGGGGGCTAATAAAAATGTTCTAAAACTTATAATGATGGATATATAACTCTATGAATATACTAAAAAAAAAACGCATGGAATTGTACATTTTAAATGAGTGAATTGTATGGTATGTGAATATAGCTCAATAAAGCTGTAACACTCACACACACACACACACACACACACACACCACACACACTCTCTCTCTCTCTCTCTCCATAGAAAGGCTGATGGGTGGATGATCTTTACTGTCACCACTGCCGATGCCAAAGAGGAAACGCCAAGACCTTAGCTTTATCGCAACCTCCACTCTGAGCATTCCTGATGCTGACTCAGCCGAGCAATCACTGGCTCCCGTGAAAACTTTGCACCTCTGCCACCACTCACATGAGTACATGGGATGCCTGGGAAGATTCCATTTCCTCAAAACGCTCGCTTCCAATTTGAAGTCCTGTATGGATGTATCCAGCTGATGAAACCAAGAACACACTGTGACCTAGCTGCCAGGGCCCCTGAAAATTTGATTTCTGATCACTACGCTGGGAATCAGGAGAATGCCCCCAGAGAAAGGCTAGTCACAAGATGATGTGGGGCTTTCCGGGTGGCACAGTGGTTGAGAGTCTGCCTGCCGATGCAGGGGACACGGGTTCATGCCCCGGTCCGGGAGGATCCCACATGCCGCGGAGCGGCTG
>NW_006773642.1:421046-438714 GCF_000442215.2 Lipotes vexillifer | reverse complement strand
CAAAAAAAAAAAAAAAAAAATGATGTGGAGGGAGGGATGAATAGGCAGAGCACAGTATACTTTTAGGGCAGTGAAACTATGCTGTGTACCATCATGATGGCTACATGTCATTATACATTTGTCCAAACCCATAGAATGTACAACAACAAGACTGAACACTAATGTAAATTCTGGACTTTGGATGGTAATGATGTGTCAGTGCAGGTCCACCAATTGTAACAAATGTACCACTCTGGTGGGGAATTTTGATAATGGAGGAGGCTGTGCATGTGTCGGGGCAGGAGGTATGTGGGAAATCTCTGTATCTTCTAATCAGTTTCGCTGTGAACTTAAAACTGCTCTAAAAATTAAAGTCTATTTTTTAAAAAAAGATGAGGGACAGCCACAAATATAATAACCAGCCACTATTAAAATATATTATAGAATTTCAGAATAAAACTTAATGGAACTTGATAATTTTAAAAGTTCCCCTGGGCTTCCCTGGTGGCGCAGTGGTTCAGAGTCTGCCTGCCGATGCAGGGGACACGGGTTCGTGCCCCGGTCGGGAAGATCCCACATGCCGCGGAGCGGCTGGGCCCGTGAGCCATGGCCGCGGA
This sequence comes from Lipotes vexillifer, assembly GCF_000442215.2. Lineage (NCBI taxonomy): Eukaryota > Metazoa > Chordata > Mammalia > Artiodactyla > Lipotidae > Lipotes > Lipotes vexillifer. The sequence goes on along the minus strand of NW_006773642.1, from coordinate 438,118 downwards.
GCCTGCGCGTCCGGAGCCTGTGCTCCGCAACGGGAGAGGCCACAACAGCGAGAGGCCCGCGTACCGCAAAAAAAAAAAAAAGTCCCCCGAAGAGGAATTTTTTTTTTTTAACTCTAGAAGTAAAAAGCTGCCACATAGTGTTTAAAGAGTGGCAGGAGTGGTGAGGTGGAATGCACAGGCTTTGGAGTCCACCAGACCTGGGTCTAAATCCAGGCCTGCCCCTTATCAGCTGTTTGATCTCTGTAAGTCACTCAATTTCACTGAGCCTCACCTGAAAAGTGACTACGCAATGCCTACTTCCCAGGGTTTTATTTCTAGGACTAAGGCGATGAATACTAAATAAATCTTAGCTTCTGCCAATAAAAAAGGGAAAACAAATGTAATTGTTTCTGTTGATTTTTATTAGACTCAACTGTTATCTTGATTCCTATATTTTCATAATTTTTTAAAAGATATGCTATTACTATATTTTATGCTTATGTTGCGCTTGTTATTTCTAGGTGTCCTCTTATAGCATACGGGAGTTTTATAAGCTCAACTACAGGAAAATTGTATAGGAAATGTGCAAGAAGAAAATACTACAAAATGTCAGCAGTGGTTGCCTCTGGTATGAAGGTAAAAAAAACTGTCCTTTTCATTCCTACTTTTATTACTTTCCATTTTGTTGTGCTCTTTTTAAATAGAGTGAACTACTTTCAAAAGTAGATACAAATAAATAATCAAACAAAACAGAAAGAGGAGATGAAAGCTCCATGAGCCTAGCATATAAAAGACAGAATAGGGCTTCCCTGGTGGCGCAGTGGTTGGGAGTCCGCCTGCCGTTGCAGGGGACGCGGGTTCGTGCCCCGGTCCGGGAGGATCCCACGTGCCGCGGAGCGGCTGGGCCCGTGAGCCATGGCCGCTGAGCCTGCGCGTCCGGAGTCTGTGCTCCGCAACGGGAGAGGCCACAACAGTGAGAGGCCCGCGTACCGCAAAAAGAAGAAATAAATAAAATAAAAGACAGAATAGTTCTTTCTCCATTAAGTACCCATATTACCTGATGTGCAGAGGTGAGCTCTAATTAGCAGCCAAAATATCATCTCAGGGACCCCACCAGCTCCAGGGGTGGCACTGGACACCTCATGATCTACTCATCCTGTTGTGGCGTTCCAGTTCCCAACTCTGGTGAGAAAAAGAGGAGAACTTACACGTTTTTCAGAAACTTCTGGATTCAGTAAACTTCCCAGGATGTTGTCTCTCAATGCATGGGGCCCAAGTGCCATGTTACTCTTGGGTAATTTGGATTAGGATAACTCGAGTTTTCTGATTCCCTAGCTAGTATCCTTAGCATTCTCCTGCCACCTTGTCAAATCTGACCCTCAGAAAATTCATTTGCCACAGGGTATAAATAACCAATAAAAATGCTAAACCTTTCGGGGGCCCCCAGGAGTGGTATTACGTCTCTCCTGATTGATGTGTTCTGAATCTTTCTGATGCTCAGTCCTTTCTTAGTTTCTGATGGCCTCATTGGTAGGCCTTCTTATGCTAAGTCATGACCACCCTACTATTCTGGTAGTATTTGAGGGTGGCAAGGACCAAGACATGAAATGCTAAAGTGTTAGGAGTCAAACTTATTCAAATAGCCATAAAGATAAAAACATTGTACCACAACAGAGCAGAAAAATAATTTGATATGTCTCTATCTGGCTCATACTTAGCTTCTCAGAAATACATGCTTGATGTATTTGACCATGTCATTGATTTTCTCACTGTCTTCTCTTGGTGAAAGTGATTTTCTTTGCTCTAAAATTCACATTCCTTAGCTTGTCAGTTAAGGCCTTTTATAGCAGGACCGCAGGTACTTCTCTCACTCTCTCTCCTGCTTCCTCTCAGTCTCATTCACACAGTGATCCAACCACATCAAACTTCTGTTTTTTTCCAGACACTCGTACTCCTTCTTATCTCCTTACCCAGGGGCACAGCCCCCTCTGCAGAAAATTTCCTTTATTTCGTCTTTGCCCTAAGACCCTCTCCATCCTAACTATTCTGGAAGACTTCCTGATTCCTCCAGGGAAAGGCAAGGCTCTCTCCTGTTGGTTTCTGAAGCACAGAGGCTTCATTCAGTAGTCAATTCACGAACATTTGCTGAAGGCCTAGTATAAACTCTGCACTGTGCTACCACAGTCCCTACACTTACATCTATTACAGCAAGTGTCACACTGGGCGTCATTATTTTTTTACCTGTCTGGAAGGTACAGCCTGGCGACAGCCAGCCATGTGGATTGTTTGGTTAAGACAATGGCACTATTTCCTCTTTCTCCAGACCCACCCAGCTACAGTGACCTCTGCCTTCTGTCTCTGAGCCCAGCCCAGAACACACGAGAGCCTTGGATCCAGCCTCAGGGAACCCTAGGGAAGGTGACATACTCTTGTGTCCAGTGCCTGCCTGTCCTGTGCCTCAGCCCTTGTGCATTAGCCTGGTTCACATGGCTGGGTCTCTATCTCAGTCTCCCTGCCAAGCATGCTATTTCACTGTTACCATGGAGTCTATGTGTCTGGATTTTTCCAATTTACCTGGCTCAGGCCAGAAGTAAAGACTTGTTCCAGAGAGTCCCAGTGGTGGATGGGGTTCTGCTTGCTAAATATCTGTGACCAAGAACCTTCCAGCTGATACTGTAATTGCCTGATCCAAGGGCTCTTGTGACTGAACACTCAATGAAGCATCGTACCTGAGCATCCTTAGCCCTCCTTCCCCACTTGTTGACCTGAACGTCCCTCCCGGACTAGTCTGCCCATTTGGACTGTAGACTACACCCTTAGATGTTTCCTCCAACTAAGAAGGTAGGCTGCCCCCTGGCCTCTGCCTTGCCCAGGAAGCCTCTTCCTCCCCGACAAACTTTACTCAATAAGGACAAATAGAAATTTTGAGCTGAAGATTTGCCATGCCCCAGGCAGAAACCGAGATAACAGGAAAAAGGGGCAATTAGAATAGCCACAGAGAAAGACTTCAGTGGAGTCCCATTGAAAAGATAGGGGAAACATAAGAAAAGAGAAACCTATAATTGGGTATGAGAACTCTAAGAGAGCCAAAATATCAACGTCTTTCAATGTTTGACTCTAAAAAAATAAAGGGATCGCTGGCTCTATTAAAGCATTTTGTGGAAAATAATAATATTACCTAATATTTATTAAATACTTAGAATGTGCCAAGAATTCTGCTAAGTGCTTTACATGCATTTTCTTATTTAATCCTTAGGCTCTATTAGTAACCCCACTTTTGGGCTTTAACAGTGGGTTTATTATCCATTAAACACTGTAAGTTTCTTTTCTTTTTTCATCCCTCTCCCACTCCCTCATCCTTTTGGCAAATCATATGGTTGTTTTCTATGTCTGTGAGTCTGTTTCTGTTTTGTATATACGTTCATTTGCATTATTTTTTAGATTCCACATATAAGTGATATCATATAGTATTTGTCTTTCTCTGTCTGACATTTCACTAAGCATAATATTCTCTAGGTCCACCCACATTGCTGCAAATGGTGATATTCTTTTTATGGCTGAGTAATATTCCATTGTGTATATATATATATGTATCTCACATCTTAAGCCCATCATCTGTTGATGGGCACTTGAATTGCTTTCATGTCTTGGCTATTGTAAATAGTGCCGCTATGAACGTTGGAGTACATGCGTCCTTTCAAATTAGAGTTTTTGTTTTTTCCAGGTATATACCCAGGAGTGGAATTGGTAAATCATATGGTATTTCTAATTTTTAGTTTTTTTAAGGAACCGGCATACTGTTTTCCATAGTGGCTGCACCAATTTACATTACTACCAACAGTGTATGAGGGTTCTCTTTTCTCCACACCCTCTCCAACATTTGTAGATTTTTTGATGATGGCCATTCTGACACGTATGAGGTGATACCTCACTGTGGTTTTGATTAGCATTTCTCTAGTAATTAATGGTGTTGAGCATCGTTTCATATGCCTGTTGGCCATCTGTATGTCTCCTTTGGAAAATGTCTATTCAGGTCTTCTGCCCACTTTTTGATTGGGTTGTTTGTTTTTTTGATATTTAGTTGTATGAGCTGTGTGTATATTTTGGATATTAACCCCTTGCTGGTTGCATCATTTGCAAATATTTTCTCCCATTCCATAGGCTGTCTTTTCATTTTGTTGATGGTTTCCCTTGCTGTGCAAAAGCTTTTAAGCTGGATCAGGTAGAAGAAGAAATGGCATAAAGAAATGAAGTAACTTGCCTCTCGCAACTAGAAACTAAAAGAATACCCATCAGTAGGGAAATGGTTGAGTAAATCATGGTTTCTGTCAGCCATAAACTTAACAGTCATTGCAAAGAGTAAATTCAAACTATACCAGTTGAGTTAGGAAGAGATTTTTCTAGAGGTCTTGTTGAGTGAGGAAAGCCAGATACAGGTAAGTGTGTATAATATGATCCCACATTTGTTTACCAATGAAATAAACCTCTTACCTGTATATGTGCATATATATTCATGTATATACTAACAAGCATAGTATGATTCCATTTCAGGAAAAAAATAGAGCCCTATATATGTGTCTTTATATTTGTGTGTGAATGAGAAAAGAGAAAATAATGGAAGGATTCACCTTGGTCTATTGACCTTGGCTGTCTGGCGGGGAAAAGAGAGAGTAGGGTGGGCAAAGAGAGCTTTTGTGAGTTGGTCTTGTTATGACAAGCATGTGTCTCTTTCATACTAGGAAGCAATCAAATGAAGAAAATGATTTATAATAAATAAATATGTCCCACAGTTATGTGTTGCCCACACAGCTTCACCTCAGTGTTAAACAGTGAAAAGGGGAAGAGTGGTTTTTGCTTCCCCCTCAACCACTCATACACACTAGTTTGGATCCATAAAGGCCTTTCATAGACCATTCGCTTCTGGGATATTCTCAGCTTCACTGTGATGTAGGGTCATTTGTATTTTAATTATTTTTCCAGACACTATAGGTCACATGTTAAAGCCACACAGCAGGCACCAAGAGAGAAGCCTTGATGGCAGCCCAGAGTTCTGGACTCCAAATTCAATGCTCTCATGTTGAGGGTCTAAAATTGTGTAATGTAGAAACATATTTTAAAAGACTAATTTTTAAAAAACTGTAAGAATCAATCTAATGAATACATTGAAAACTTCTAGGGGTACAAAGTATGATTATTCTAATTATCCCTTAGCTTCCCTTTTGCCTATCATTAGGGTAGAATGCCATCAGTTACGTGAGTAGTGGGTCCTTGATTATAGCCTGACACATTCATTTCACAAACAGTTATTGAGCACCTAATATGTGCCCAGCACTCAGTTCGGTGCTGGGTCAGGCTTATAATCTGAACAAACAAACTTCCCACAGGCATTTGGCCAGGAGTGATTAGTACACACCTCCAACATTCGTCCTTTTAAAATTAGAGAGACTATTTTATCGAACATGAAAGTTTAGTAAACATTAAAGACTTTTTATTTCAGAAGGACTCTGAATCAGAAAATACTTAAAAGAAATAAGTACCACTTAGAGAAATACAGACTCTAAGTAAGTTCAGCATGAATGAGCATGAGGGATGGCGAATAAAACTAGCATTTTGAGTACATACTATTGCCAGACACTTTATATGTGTCATTATAATAAGTGCTCACAATAACCCTATATGGAGGGGACTGTTATTATGCAGTTTGCCAGAGAGGAGACTGTAGCTCAAGAAGATGTGAAAGAATCTTCCCAAGGTCCTAGAGAAAGTTTTAGAGCCAGGATTCTAGTATAGACTTGTCTAACTACAGAAATCATGGATTTATTTTATTACTTTGCCCCACTGGCGAAAGAGACTGTTCTTCTAAAGAGCACATCAGGTTTCCATGGCAAAGGTGAACCAGTGGTTGAGTGTATTCATCACCTGGATGGAGACCAGGTACACCAGGTAGTGGTCTCTTATTAACAATAGAATAATAACGTGGTCTCTTATTAACAGTAGAATAGTCACAATAACATTTACTGATACCGCATCAGCTGCCAGGCTCCATTCTCAACACTGTACCATATTCTCTGCACGGATCATTTCCAGCCCTCACTGGCTAAGTGGCCTCCTTGCTACTTTACTTGTCAGCCTACAGCCTCCTTCACTGCAGCAATCAGAGGAGTCTTCTTAAATCTCAAGTCAGATCAGTTCTCTCTTCTGAACAAAATGCTCAGATGACTTTCAGGTCTTATGCATTCTGCCCCCCACCTCTTGGACCTCATGTCTCACTTCTCTCCCTTTACTACCTTGCCTCTGGCCCTTTTATTGCATGAACTTGGATATCCTAATTGATCTGAGTTTTTAAATTGAACTTTAAAAATATCTTTAAAATTTTGGGGGGGTTAGGTAATTGTACATTCATATGCAGTTGTAAGCCTCCTTGCAGTTCCACAAACACTCAGGGACACTCCAGTCCCAAGGCTTCTGCACTTGATATTCCCTCTGCCTGGAACGCTCTCCACCTCCTTACCAACTTCAAATCTTTGCTGCAATGTCATCTCAGTGAGCCCCGTGGCTCACTGACCACTTTATTTAATACTGCATACCCCCTCTTCCCAGTACTTATATCCCTGCTGCTGTAATTTTCTTCAGCATCACTTATCACTTTCTAATATACTATATAATTTACTTATTGTGTTGTTCCCTGCCTGTCTCCCCCTTCTAGAATATAAGAACCATGAGGACAGACACTTTTGTTTAATGTGTTCCCTGAAGTATTCCCATCACTTACAGCAGTGCCTGGCACATAACAGGCACGTAGCAGTGTCAATAGACACTGCAGAGCTGATAGATAAACCCTCTCCCCAGCCCTATAAGGATGACTGTTATTATCCCCGTTTGAAGGCTTCAGAAACTCACAGTCAGACTTTTCTGCACAAAGTCAATAACTGGAGAGTGACCAAGCTGGGATTCAAAACCACAGTGTCTCCTCAGTGGGGAAGAAAGGAAAGAGGAAGAGGTAAAGGATGCCTCTCCCGTACTGGACTCTCCCAGATCCACACTCCCCACCAGCAACCGCAACCGGCATGGCCTCTGTCTTCTACCAAGACATCAGAAAATTGTGGAAGTAACTGGGTGAAGACCTCCTCTGCCACTGCTGTTGGTCCTGCCAACAGTCTAGGAGCTCAAGCTGAGAAGCAGGCTGTGATTCTGCTTCTAGGAAGGAAATAAAAAATAGATGCTAACAACACAAGAGAATGTTACAGCGGTGAGCCCAGGTGTCAGAGCACTTTGAGTCTCATGTGAAAAGTTCTTTATACATACTCAATGCCAAATATGAAAATTAACAGGTGTGATAAGATAACATCGGCTCTGCTGGAAAGGTTCCTGTTTGCCCAACACAGAATGCCTGCAGTTGGAGCCAACCCACATCCCCATTCTCCCTCTGACATCAAACACCACCAGGGCAGTGAGTACCGACATTAATCACTCTAAAGCAGCGGTCCCCAACCTTTGTGGCACCAGGGACTGGTTTCATGGAAGACAATTTTTCCATGGACTGGGGTCAGGGGTTGGTTCAGGTGGTAAGGCGAGCGGTTGGGAGCAATGGGGAGCAGCAGGTGAAGCTTCACTTACTTGCCTGCTGCTTACCTCCTGCTGTGCAGCCCGGTTCCTAACAGCCCGCAGACCAGTACCGGTCCATAGCCAGCACAGCCTCCGGAAGATCATATGTGTGCTTGTCATTTGTCAATTTCTTTTTAAACATGCATTTCCTGCCTTCGCTTTTCTAGGCCCTGTGCTTGGCCTAAAACCTGTCAACACTGAAGCCAACAACGGCTTTCAGGGCCTTGGCATCCTTATAGGGGGGCAGACACACAATGAATGCCATGTGAGCTTGGCTTGAGAGAGAGAGGAGCAAAGAGCTGAGGGATCCCAGTTCTGGAAGGCTTCTGGAGAAGACAACATTTCGGTCAGTGAGGTTCCCTTTGGAGCACATGGATTGGCAGAACCTAAGAGAGCTACGTTAGGCTCTGAGGCTGCAACCTCCGAAGAGGAAATGCGGAGGCTCCTACCCTGTGTGTTCCTGGAACAGATCCCTGAGAAGCAGGTGGCCTAGAGGTACCTGTTGCAAGCTAGGGGTTAATGATTAACTAGAGCCAGAGTGGCTGCCCTGCCCTGTCCTAAGCTCAAGGAATTCCTAACAGCAACTGCAATATCCATCATGTATTAAACTAGGGGCCAAGCCCTATACTATACTTCTCATTTGTTACCTAATTTAATTGTTGCAGTAAGTATTTCACAAACGAAGAAATGGAGGCTCACAGAAGTGCAGGGCTTTATGTAAAAGCCTCAGAGCTGAAGGCAGTACAAGAATCTGAAATTTAGATCTCAAAATCCAGTGCTCTTTTCATAATACAAGGCGCTTCCTTTCTATTTAATGCTGACTGTGCTCATAGACCTGCTGTTATTCTCAGCTCTGAGACCAATGTCTTAGAGAAGTTGGAGGAACACCTGCTACCACGGGGCAAAAAAAATGACCAGTAGAATTTTGTGGTGAGAGCAACTTAGGATCAAATTTCAGCTCTCATTAACTCCACTTGCAACCTCAGGGAAGTCGCTTTACTTTCCTGGAGCCTTAGATTTTCCTTCTGGAAAATGGATGTCATAATAGTGCTGTGAGGCTTCAATGAAGTCTGTGACATACTCTGAACCCAGCAGGCAGTCAACCAAGCAGTGCCTCTCTTCTGGAGAACTCTGTGCTAAGGATTCCTGCCAAAGTTCCGCTTTGGGAGACAAGTGATGATGGGCAATGACCATATGCAAATGAGTTATCATCATGTCCTCCTTGAGCTATTTTTTTTTTGCCAGGAATAGGGAAATTAAGCACTATCTGGGATGTACCATTCTTGAAAACAAACTACACACTTATTATTAGAACACTCTTTGTACTTCCCCCAGCTATTTTAGTTGACATATAAGGAGTGTGGACCACTGCCCAACTCTGCCTCCAAATTAAGCTGAGTTTTTGATTTCTTGACAGTTTGTCAGCCATCAATTGCAAACCCTTCACTGCCAAAGGTGTTTGACCCTGAGTAATTACTCAGGGAATTTGGTGATTTCTGGCATGGGAAATATAGTGTGAGTCCCACTGTAATTACGATGGAATCCATGAAGCATATATAATTAGCAAACGGGCTGCACAAATGACATCTGTTGGCACTGTCAGATCAGTCCATGTACTTGTTGTCAAGCAGCAGCTGGCAAGTCCTTTTGTCACATGAAGTTGGGTATCCTAATTGATCTAATTTTTTTAAAAACTTTTTTTTCTTTTCAAAGGATTGTAGATTCATAGGCAATTGTAAGAAATAATACAGGGAGATCTCTAATGCACTTTTTACACTATTTCCCTCAATGGTAACATCTTGAAAAACTATAGTACGGTATCACAACTAGGATATTGACCTTGATAGAATCAAGACACAGAACATTTCCACTGCCACAAGGATCCCTCATGTGGGCCCTTTATAGCCACACTCACCTCCTTCTTGCCCCTATCCCTTTTATCATCCCTGCCAACCTCTAATCTATTCTCCAGTTCTATAATTTTGTCATCTCAAGAATGTTAGATAAATGGAATCAAACAGTATATAACCTTTGGAATTGACTTTTTCACTCAGTGTGATACTCTGGGGGATTCATCCACATTGTTGCATGTATAGGTAGTTTGTTCCTTTTGATTGCTGGGTAGCAGTCCATGGTATAGTTGTACCATAGCTTGTTTAACCGCTCACCTGTCGAAGGACAATAGGGTTATTCCCAGTTTGGAGCCATTATGAATAAAGCCGCTATGAGCATTTGTCTACAGGTTTTTGGGTGAACATAAGTCTTCATTTCCCTGAGAAAAGTGCCCAGGAGTGCTGAGATACATAGTATTGGCATATTAGATTTTTTTAAATTGCCAAAATATTTGTCAGTGTGTCTGTACCGTTTTATACTCTCATCAGAAAAATATGAGAGATTGGTATCTCCACGTATTCTGTGTATGCCCTTTATTTCCTTTTTTTTTTTTTTTCTTTACTGTGCTGCCTAGAATTCCAGCACTATGCATATGTTATAAAATGAATTGAGAAGTATTTCTTCCTCTTCTATTTTCTGGAAGATGTTGTGTACAACTGGTGTTAATTCTTTAAATGTTTGGTAAAATTCTCCAGTGAAACCATTTGGGCCTGGAGATTTTTTTTTTTTAGTTTCTAAATTACAAATTAAATTTCATTAATTGTTGTAAAGCTACTAAAATTATCTATTTCCTATTGAGTGAGTTGTGGTGCTTTGTATTTTTGAAGGAATTGGTCCATTTCATCCACGTTGTCCGATGTATGTGTATAGTTTGGAGTATTTCCTTATTATTCATTGGTTATTTGCAAGGTCTGTAATGTTACCCCCTGTTTCATTCCTGATATTGATCATTTGAATCGTCTCCTTTCTCTCTCTCTCTCCCTCTGCCAGTTTTGCTAGAATTTTGTCAATTTTATTGATCTTTCCAAAGAACCAGCTATTTGTTTCATTGATTTTTCCCTATCATTTTTCTGTTTTCAATTTCTTTGATTTCTGCCATTGTCTTTGTTATCTACTTCCTTCTGCTTGCTTTGGAGTTATTTTGCTTTTTTCCCCCTAGGCCTTTGAGATGGAAGCTTAGATTATTGATTCGAGCCTCTTCTTTTCTAATTTGTACATCAGTATTATAAGTTTTCATTTCAGTACTGTTTTAGCTGTGTCCCACAAATTTTGATATGTTGCATTTCCATTTGCATTCAGTTCGATGTATTTTTTAAGATATCTGTTGAGAGTTCTTCTTGGACCCATGGATTATTTAGACGTGTGTAGTTTAGTTTCAAAGTATTTGGAGATTTTCCTCTAATCTTCCTGTCATTGATTTCTGCTTTGAGTCCATTGTGGTAAAAGCATGCATTCTATATGATTTCTGTTCTTTAAAAATTTTTAAGGTTTGTATTATGTCTTAGGATATATATTGCATATGTTCTGTGGGCCCTTGAAAGGAATGTGTATTGTTCTATAAGTGTCAATTGCAACATGTTGATTGATGGATATTTTTGCAGAGTGTAGGATTCTGTGTTGACACTTCTTACAAGACTCCAATTAGGTCTTTTGTTATCATCCCAGAGCTTCTGTTCATTTTCTTTTTCAGTCTATTTTTCTTCTGTTGTTTAGAACAGAGATGATTTTACTTCTTCCTTTTCAATGTGAATGCCTTTTTTTCTTTTCTTTTCTTTTCTTTTCTCCCTTCCTTCCTTCCTTCCTTTCTTTCTTTCTTTTTCTTCCTTTCTTTCTTTCTTTCTCTTTCTTTCTTTCTTTCTTTCTTTCTTTCTTTCTTCCTTCCTTCCTTCCTTCCTACCTTCCTTCCTTCCTTCCTTCCTTCCTTCCTTCCTTCCTTTCTATTTTTGCCTAATTGCTCTGGCTAGGACATCCAGTAAATGAGCTGTTAAGAAATAAAGGAATATTCATATGAGGGATTGAATAAAGGTGGAAACTCAGAAAGACCGGTAGAGCCCTGGAACCAGCTTTCACTTCAAAGGCATTTGCCAAACCTGATGAATATGAGCATTATTTTGCTGCCTCATGGTAAGTGAATGAAAGAAGATAAGCCTAGGGTTCTAAGGAGTCTAATAGAAGTCCATGAAGTTGGGCTTCCAGCTGTCTACACCCTCACTGTAATGGTCAGCTAGACATCCACTTGGCTTCCATTCCATCAACTTGGCTTCAAAGAGGACTGGAAAGAAAACCACACATCTTATATTCTGGTAGAAGGTAGAGGGGAGGATCTCCCTTAAGAATTCATAATCACAACCCTCCCATGGGTTGTATCCTTACATGGACCAATTTCTACATGAAATTGTATTCAGTAACAGCTTTAAACTCTAAAAGCCTTAAGAATTAATGCAGATCTGCACTCTAGGTTTTCTCAAAGGAATCAATGCAAAGAGTTGGAAGAATACAACAACAAAAAAGCAAAATCTTCTTTAGACATGATTTCCTTTTCTCCATCTCTCTCATTTTTTCCCTTCATTCCCAACCTGTGTATCTCAGTGCCATGCTGTTTTAACCCCTTCATCATTATGTTGACCATTGGGCTATCCCATCTTGACACTTGACCAGCAGTGACCACCAGAATTTCTTTCATCATGCACAAGATATGCTGAGCTGATCCAGGATAACTAGAGAACCCCAAGGCTCCATGTTCCTGGTCCTCTCTCCTTCCACTTAAAGGGAAGAACACAGAACCCTCAGTAAAATGAATTTCTTCTCTATGGTTCTTAAATTTTTGTACTGAATACAATTTTCATTTTGTTCTACCACAAAATCTACGCTATCACGTTAATTAAATAACCCACACAAATCATTAGCCATACAGACAGAACCATGATTTCTGCTAATTGTACAGACAGAACCACACTGCTGCCAACATTCAAGACAATTCATGTGCATCCTTGAGCAGTCTGTTGAGGGAAAATAAGGCCTACCATGAAGGGAAGGGACATTTCACCAGGGTTCTTTGTGGGGGAGGGAGAAACACATACCATTGTGCGATGCTTTGCTATGTTAAAGTATCTCATGAAATGCAACTATCCCAACCTCTGCCACTTTGTGAGAATTCCAGAGTGCCAGGAAATGTCCTGTCCAGGAATACCTGCAATTATAAGACATAGTAATTATCCCTGAAATAGTCACCGGATGTTTCATCCTTAGGATTACAAAAATTCTCATTGCTGTAATCAGTTAGCTTCACGGTGACACGGAGGCACTCCCTCATGTATTTCCTTTCTCTGGGGTCACTGGTGCACTAAGATGTCCAAGCACAAAAGTGTAATTTTGTCACAAAAACATCACACAGAACATGACTTAACTATCAGATTCAAATTGGACAACCTGTATTGAAGGTCTACTCATATACAATCCTTGCAACAGCATATGAACTGGCTGCTTTTTAGACATTTTACATATAAACAAGTTAAGTCTTCAACAGGCTAAGTCACTTGTCCAAAACTAGATATCCAGTAAATGTCATATAAGATCTCAGACCCTGTTTCTCTGACTCTAAGTACTGTGCTCTTTCCACTGACCAACCTGAGAATTAAAGCAGGAGAAATTCGGTTCCTTACAAATGGGGAAATTGTACAGCGCCAAGGTTGTGGACCTGGTTTGGGGCAATTAGATATTCTCTGTCCTAGTGGCCTGAGTTCTAAATCCTGCCGGAGTTTAGCCAAATTGGTTACAGTAGCAACTGGGTAAGAATTTGTTGATGGCTATCAAAATTAATAATGAGTAAGAACATCTATATGATATTTCTGCATTTAAAATTTTCCTTTCATGTTTATTATCTACTTTCCATCTCCAAAATAAAATAGGATGAGTTTTACCTTTCTCACTCTACAAAGAAGGACACTTAGGTTCAGAGAGGGAGTGTGCCATGACTACCTACGACCATACAACTAGTAAGTGAAGGAAACCAGAGCTGGAACCCTGACTTCAAGTTCAGTGTTCTTCCTGCTGCCTCGAAATAAACCCAGACTCTTCCTAATGTTAAAGACATTGTCTTAAATCCCTTAGGCTCTTGAGGGGCAGTGGGGACACACCGTAGGGAAGACCATGCATTCATATCTTCCCAGCTGAGTCTATGTTGTCATCTATCACCCTGTTGCTCATCTGGCTTCTCATTCATTTCCTTCCCTAAAATGAATGCCAAATGAGTGATGCCAAATGCCTGATCTCTCCACTCCATTTCCTCAGTCATTTACCTATGTAAGATGTAAAGGCTGTAGCCCCACTCATGAAGCATGTGTAAACATTTGTTGGTTGTCCCCATCATCCATCCCTCGTCCCCTCTTCTTAACTCTACCCTGAATTCCCTAGTAAAGTGTTTTGAGTGGAATGAATCCTGAATGCTGACTCCCTGGAAATATCACCAAAATAAACAGTGGATAAGACAAAGCTGAGTATATTCTTATCAAGGTAAGGGAGAATACCACCACGAGAGAGTCTTACTAACATCACCGGGACAAAGTTGGGATGTTTATAAGATTCTGAAGTCTGGTTTAAGATAGGCTTTCAATGTGGGGGAGGCTTGATTAGGATTAGATAAGGATCATGATATAAGAGTTTGGGATTGGTGGACAATCAAGTATTTTGAGGCAGAGTTTCGAAGAGTCTTAGAGAATTGACAGTCATTTGATGCTATTTATTGAAAATTCAAAGTTTGATGTTTATTTAAATTGTGTTTGTTTTGCTTGTTTGTTTATAAAGACTAGGCAGGAATTTCCTGAAATGAACAATAAACTGCAACTTTTATCTTCATCACTACATTGATGAAGACAGTGGAACAGTAGTCACTTTAGTGAAGACAGCCAAATAGTAGTCAGGTTAACATGGACAGTAAGCTGTGTGGATGTAGATGGATTTGGCTCTGAATCCATTCCCAGGAGGGTGCCCGATTGACTTAAATAAATCAACAAATCCCATCCCGCTGGTCACAGTGACTGATTCAGCAATGGGCACAAAAAACAAATCAGGCCAATGGGACCAGTGGAGACTTATCATGGAGCTACATGCAAAGCACACATTCTACTATCTACTGAATTTGAACCCTGGAGTCTATAGCCCCACAAGTTGCTGTCAGCGATTCTGCAAGCTTAAGGGAAAAGGTCTTCCTGGAAGAGAGCCAGTGCTAAGAAAGGAGGGCTGAGAAAGAAGAGAGAGAAGCCAAGTTCCACTCTAATTACTCATTTGAGCCACTGAATCAAACCTTGAAGCCAGCCCTACTGGGACCATACGTAAATGTGTTTCCTTTATAAACGAAGCCACTTGAAGATGGATCTTCTATTACTTGCAATGCAGAGTGCCCAGTGCCTGGCAGACAGTTCTTGTTAATGTTAACACTATAGCCAAGACAACTCTAGCTTGACTTTGCAACGAACCAGCCACGTGACCCAAGTAAGTCATTAATCCTCTCTGGGCATCTTATTCTTCATCTGTTTTATTTTGGGACCATTAACTGGTTTTTAAACCCACAGTCAACTCCTAGATTTCATTGTTTTGTAAATTATCGTTCTACAAACTAGAATGAATTAAACTGGAAACCTCCCTTGAAGGCCTTGCCATATGACTCAACAATCCAGTCCTGGAGGGATGATATACTGGTATTTCATACCAGCCTGGGTTCTTGGCTGTGATAACAAACAGGGCTCTGAGGTAACCAATTGGTCACTACTGAGCAGATTCCAAGTAGCAGGTCAGATTTGGGAAGCTGGTTGGATAAATATTAGCCTTTATCACAACTCAAACAATCACAACTGCCAAACCAAAGAGTTCTTGGGGAGGAATTCTGTTCCCTCTTCCTCTTTGGAGAACCAGAAATCACAATGCAATTTTGTCACACTGCCCAGCAGATAACTCTCTTTTCTAGCTAGTAAATAAAGGTGTGCACCACCCTATGTGTTTAAAGGTATTGCGTGCCTATGCTCATTTCTCTTTCAGGTAAAGAGGAACAGGGTTGGTTAACAAGCGCTGGGTTTTACTTCTAACCAACCTGAGAACTCTGGTCATAGGAAAGCCAGTCTGAAGGATTATTAAAAGATACTCTGCAAAAACTCACATCCAAGAAAAAGAAGTTTCCAACTTTATGTTTGCAGCAGAATTCCTTTCCAAATTTCAAAACTGTGTCAATACAAAAACAATGGTTGTTGGAGAACTCAAGTAATCATCCGGGCGATTCAAGTCAAAATGTTTTTCCTTAAATTATTCCATTGAGACAAGAGAATTTCCCTTCTGAATTACCTGGATAATTATCTTAACCTTAAGAGCTCATATTGGTACAGTTCTTCATGGTTTTCAAAGTACAGCCCAGAATGACTCTTGTTCAGGAGATCAGGACACCCATAATGATAGTCTTTTTAAGTGACAGTGAGATGAATTCTAATGCCACAGTGGTATCATGGACCCTGGCAAGTCTGCAGCCTAATAAGGGAGTTTGTGTCTAGGTTTTATTGGGAGAAAGAGAGAAAGAGACAGAGAGAGAGAGAGAGAGAGGAAGAATGTGTATCTGTGTATATGTATGTATGACACGAACTTACTTTTTAGACCCAGAGTGTCCAATAATCCTTTTGTATGGCAGTCAGCTTTAGGCCATAAATCACCAGGGCCATCATTTCTTTAGGGAGATATTTGCAACAAGCCTTGGGTTAGAAGGAATATAAATTTTCTGAAGCCCGAGCATTTCTTTTCTGGTTATTCATGCAGGGTGAATTGCCCCTCTCCCTCCTGAAATAAAACAGGAGTGTCAACCTCACATGCTTCACTCTAGATTTCTGGAAAGGATAACATGTCAGGGCCCAGGAGACAGGCACCTCCACTGCCCCTCCCTGCGGGATTGGTAACAGGCAGCCATCCTGGAGTGGAGATTGTCGGGCACAAAGGAGCAAGTCTAAGCCAAATGAGAAGCCAGGTAGTGCTCAGCGTGGCAAGAGGAAGAACCACGTGTAGCCATTCACCTCTCCGGCTGGGACCCCCGAGGCTGAGAGCGTGAGCGAGAAGGCAGTGAGAGGGTTCCGACCATGAGAGGCCGTGTGTGTCCTCAAAACAGGCGCTGGACGAGGGGCTCCAGACCAGCTCTGCTAATGCTGGCCCTGAGACTTCAAGCAAATGACCTCTCCTCTCTATAAGTCATCATACATAAGGTAACAAAGTGGCCTGGTTCAGCTTAGAGATCTAGTCCCTTGAGAAATCTCTACGGATCAATTCGATTCAACGCACAATCAGTGAATACTTTCTGAGTGCCTGGCCCTGGGCTAGGTGCCAGAGTTATGCATGAGCATTGCACCCAGTGCCTGCCTTTAAAGAGCTCCCACTTTAGTGCCTAAAACAGACCAAAAATTGGCCTACCGTTGAAAAAAGGGATAACAGATCTATGGAAAAGGGAAGACATGGGAAAAGTGATTAACATCTGAAAAGTAGGGAGGGGGAGCTCTGGGGAAACTTTTGGGGGATGGAAAGATACTGGACAGGACTTTGGAAGGACCAAGCAGAAGGACCAGCAGGAA
>NW_006773642.1:418900-420367 GCF_000442215.2 Lipotes vexillifer | reverse complement strand
AGCAGGAATAAAGCCTGTGGGGAGAAAAGCGCCGAGTGTGTAAAACAAAGGAGAAAAGCCTGCTGTGGCTGGAGCATCCGAGGAGGTTCCCCATGTCCAGGGCTGTGTCTTCCTTCCCTGTCCTGCATGTACTCACGTTGAGCAACGTGAGTACTCAACGTGAGAGCAACGAAGTGGAGCCCATTGAGCTTCCTATTCTGGGCTTAGGGAAAGGCGGGGCAAACAGGAGTGAGGGAGAGAAAGGCTCCTCATAGCGCCACTGCTGGAGAGAAGGGATAGGGACAGGGGAGTACGTTTTAAATCCTCTCCTTTTTAATTATTTTATTAACTTCATTCTATATGTCCCCATGATTTACATAAACTACTTGACTCCATAAGTGTATTTTTCTCTTTTTCTTTCTGGCGTGACTTCCCCATCTCTCTCTCCTCTCCCCTCCATCACTGTCTCTCATGTCTACCATCCCTTCCCCTAGACACCCCATGTTAACAAGATGAGTCAGGGCCCTTGCAGGGAACAGACGGCACACTCATACAGACTATTCAAGGAGATTTTATTAAAGGGACAATTTTAAAGGTGTGAGTGGGGTCAAGAAAAACTAGCAAACGTTGGTGAAGCAAGAGCAGATAGGCCTCTAGGCTTGAAGGGCCAAAAATTATAAAACAGATTATTAAAAAAAAGATTATAAAACAGAGAGAATGGTCATCTGGAGGCCCCCCGCCAGGCACGATGGTCTTCAATAAAGGGGTGGCACCTACCTGCAGCCACCACCACTGGCAGAAACGAAGCCAGGGGAATATACCCTGACCTCACATTCCTCCCTCTTTCTCATCTTTTGCTGGTAATCCCCATACCAAACCAACCAGAAGCCAAAGGGTACACTGGTCCCTAGATACAGCCCATCAAGGTCAGGGTCCAGGGCACAGAGCTGGTTGGGGAAGGTAGGGAATGGATTTGC
Organism: Lipotes vexillifer; assembly: GCF_000442215.2. Classification (NCBI taxonomy): domain Eukaryota; kingdom Metazoa; phylum Chordata; class Mammalia; order Artiodactyla; family Lipotidae; genus Lipotes; species Lipotes vexillifer. The sequence continues at coordinate 419,411 of NW_006773642.1, read as the reverse complement.
GAGACAAACAGAAAAACCCAGCACAACCTAATATGCATTCTCCCAAAGAGTTCTCTGCAGACATATAATTCTCTAGATATCCATATATACCATACATGAGATTTTTATCATTTTTTACCAAAAAGGCAGCATATTGCACACACTTTTGCTTATCTTGCTTTTTACATTCGACAGTGGCTCATAGACTAACCCTCCAGGTTGTTTTGTAGAGCTGCATTCATTCTTTATTCTTCTTTTTAGTCTTTATTCTTCTCTTTAAGTAGCTGCAAAATATCCCATGAGATGAATGTATGATTAGTTACTCAGTAATTCTCTTATTTTCCAGTTATTTTGTCAGTTTAAGCAGTGCTTCAAAAAACATCTGTATATTCATGCCATTATGTATTAGTGTTTTTTCTATGCTGTAAATTCCCAGAATGGAGACGGCTTGGTTTAATAGTATATCTGAGAATCTCTGTCCCCTCTTCTCAATTTTGTTGTAAATCGAAAACTGCTCTTAAAAAATTGTCTT
>NW_006773642.1:351912-418890 GCF_000442215.2 Lipotes vexillifer | reverse complement strand
AAGAGTGTATTTGAGTATGTCTGTGTATTTTAAATAGAAGTTGTCAGAATGCAGTCATGCCATAACTTTTCAAGTGCTCAAGAAGAACAGGCAAGGAAGGGAAAGAAATCTCGTGTCTCTATTCGTGTGTCACCTGCTCCAGAAGGCCATCCGTGATCTCCTGACTCTGTCCCCTTCACTGTGACTGCCCCTGGTCCACCCCTCCTCGTCCATACCCCCAGTGCATCCCCCAAACTGTAAACTTCTGAGGTTAGAAACTGTGTCTGAGACACCTCTGAACCTCCACCATCTAGCATGGAGCCTGCAATATGTTAGACTTGCCATGCTTATTAAATGAAAGAATGAATGAACCAAACAAAGGTGACAAGAACCTTCCAGTATCTTCTCTGCCATCCCAGGGTGGGGAAAGGAGCGTGGACTCAGGGACTGAGCTTCTGCTTCAGTGCAGAGCTTGCCATTGAGTGGAACATTCTCTATGGTCTACTTCTTGGGCCCTGAGCTTGACAGATAAGGTGCCAGTGCTGAGGAGCAGACCTCAGATGTGGAAGAGAGCTACGAGATGACCACAGAGTGTAGATTAGACATTTCCCTGGTACACAGTGCTTGTCTCCCTCTCAAGAAGGGAAAATAAAAACAAGACTGCAGTTCATTAAAAACCTTTGGGAAGGGGCTTCCCTGGTGGCGCAGTGGTTGAGAGTCCGCCTGCCGATGCAGGGGACACAGGTTAGTGCCCCGGTCCGGGAAGATCCCACATGCCGCGGAGCGGCTGGGCCCGTGAGCCATGGCCGCTGAGCCTGCACGTCTGGAACCTGTGCTCCACAACAGGAGAGGCCACAACAGTGAGAGGCCCACGTACCAAAAAAAAAAAAAACTTTGGGAAGGGACTTCCCTGGTGGCGCAATGGTTAAGAATCTGCCTGCCAATGCAGGGGACACGGGTTCGAGGCCTGGTCCAGGAAGATCCCACGTGCCATGGACCAATTAAGCCCGTGTGCCACAACTACTGAGTCTGGGCTCTGGAGCCCTCGAGCCACAACTACTGAGCCCGCGAGCCACAACTACTGAGCCCGCACGCACCTAGAGCCCGTGCTCCACAACAAGAGAAGCCACTGCAATGAGAAGCCCGCGCACCGCAATGAAGAGTAGCCCCCGCTCGCCGCAACTACAGCAACGAATATGCAACGCAGCCAAAAATAAATTAAAAAAAAAACAAACTTTGGGAAGATGTCTCATAACAAAGCATAGATCCCAGTAACAATAAGGAGAGCCTTCTTTCAGCGTCTTCTGTTTGGGCTCATTAACTCCCTTCCTGCCCTCAGGTTACTCACTAGAGACCCATTGTCTCAGTCCACCAACTGGTGTGGGTGTCGGCAGAAGTCATTCTTCTCAGAGTTGATGCTTTCAGAAGAAATAAAAGGGAATGGCAAAGTTAACAATGAACTTTTCTGCTTTTAACAAACAGAAAAGGTTGATTTGAATGTTTTTGTATGTTTCTTTTTTTTTTTCTTTCTTTTGCGGCATGCGGACCTCTCACTGTTGTGGCCTCTCCCGTTGCGGAGCACAGGCTCCGGACGCGCAGGCTCAGCGGCCATGGCTCACGGGCCCAGGCGCTCCGCGGCACGTGGGATCCTCCCGGACCGGGGCACGAACCCGTGTCCCCTGCATCGGCAGGCGGACTCTCAACCACTGCGCCGACACCAGGGAAGCACTTTCTTTTGCATTTTAATGTTGTCTTTCTGATTTCTCCAGAAAGCCTGGCTACATTGTGTTCTCCTGGAAAATACATTTGTCCTTGCCCGAAACTATCAGCACAGTTCTCAATGGGTCTGAATTGAGGCCGCCGTGTGGAGGGCTAACTGAAAACAGACCTTCACTCAAGGGACTGACTTTTGGCGGACCGACTCAAATGGGGCTGAGCCCTCCACCACCTTGGTGCTTCTCAGGTTCCCGGAGAGATGATGTTTGTGAGAAGCAGAGAGAGGAGACTGCGTGTGCTTCCATCAGTAATGGGTGCTGTTTGAGAATGCTGGTTGGAGAAGATGTTCTCCTGGGGCCAGGCTGAGTGGGGACGATCCACGTGCTTGGGGCTGGGAGTGGGGTAGCATGTGTTGGTTGGGATGGATGCTTCACCAGAAGTGGCTAAAGGTAGAAAAGTCAGAGGGAGAATCTGGAATCTGGTCCACCAGGGAAACCAAGGTCATAGCCAGGGAAGAAAGATCAAGTTCCAGCCCAGGGTTTCTCAGTGTCAGCACATTTCACATTTTGGACTGTAACCTCATCTCAGCAGTGGCATCCCCTCAGGTTTACCACATTCTAGCTGTTAGAAACAAGTCCCTAAGTCTAGGGAAGGGTTTTATACAGGCATGAATACCAGGAGGCGGGGATCATGGAGAGCCGTTGCAGAAGCTGCCCACCACAAGGCATGAGCAGAGAACCTTGATCTTCAGAACCGTTGCCACCAGGAAAAATTTACTCCTGTCTCAAGGTGTAGACTGTGGGCAGCTAGGGCAGATTGACTGCACAAAGAGGAGTTGTGAGTTTTTGTTCCTCCCATTTGATCTACCCCGAGTTCTAGGTGTAGCCATGTGCCTTCACTCTCTCTGGCTTACAGCCATCATAGCATTTATGTAATGCACTGTCTCTCTCCTATTTGACAGTGTTTCAGGGCCTAGGACAGAGCTGGTCCTCAGAGCCTGTCATAAGTGAAACTGAAACCACACTTGCCGTCTATTGGTCTAGCAAGGTGACAGTGCTACCACTTTTCTCACTGGACTCAGCTTTCTTTGATAAGAAAATTTCCTACTGGGTTGAAGTGGCATTAGATGCCGTCTAAGTAGAGCTTAAGCAGGGAAAGGCACTGGGCCCTGGGTTGGGCACAGATGGCTTGGCCTTTCCTGAATAGAACAAAGAGAACATAAATACTGAACAGGAATGACTCGATTATTGGCATAACTTCTACTCTCAAAGGAGTAAACGTTGAATGTCTAAGTGGTTTCGTTTTGCTTTGCTTTGCTTTTTTTTTTTTGGAGGAAGTTCTTTTATACTCGGAGTTTTATGTAGTGCTGAAAAAGGATCTGTTTAGAGAATTACCTTCCCGCATCATAGTAGATACTTGCAAACTTCACGTTACCCTTCTTATATTTAAAAAGGTTGGAAAGCCAATTAGATGCACTCCTATGATTTGAAAGAAAGAAGTGAGGGGCTTCCCTGGTGGCGCAGTGGTTGAGAGTCCGCCTGCCGATGCAGGGGACACGGGTTCGTGCCCCGGTCCGGGAAGATCTCACATGCTGCGGAGCGGCTGTGCCCATGAGCCATGGCCGCTGAGCCTGTGTGTCCGGAGCCTGTGCTCCGCAACGGGAGAGGCCACAACAGTGAGAGGCCCATGTACCACAAAAAAAAAGAAAGAAAGAAGTGAGTAGGGGTCATTTCTTCAGCCCCTGGTTGTCACTACTGTTAGGAAAGTTGTAATTTTCTTGCAGTAGGTTGCAGTGTTTACTCTCCAGGCTTCTGGGTATTGACAAACAGTGGAGGTAGTGCTGGCTTCTTGATCTGACTTCCTGGTCCCTGGGTTGCAGCTTTGGGCAGCCGTTCTCCTGTTTCCTGCTATGGTGGTGGCTGCCACTCAAGGTCTGCCTAGCACCAGTGGCACCCTCAGAAATACTAGCTCCTCTGGAGGATCAGTTTTGTCTTACCCAGCTTAGAGCCTGCTCCTTCAGCCCTTACAACTATTTTGTAAGCACACAATTGTTTATATTAAACCTTATTCTGCTTAAAATACCTAGAGTGATTTCTGATTCCTGTATTTAAACCAATTGATATATATTTTGTCATCTGAAATCCACCATTTTAAAGCCTTCTCTTTGGAACTCAAAACCATTAACTTGTCAACATCTCCTACATAAACACAAATAGAGTTCTAGGAAGTGCAGTGCTTTGGGTGACAGCCCAGCCCCAAAACTAACTTCCTTGGGACTTACCCTTATGACTTGTGAAATGATTCTCACAAGGCGGAGCGGAGATTGTGATAGACCCCAAACTTCAGCTGCTGTCCCAACCACTCCCTTCCCCAGATGTAAAATCATCTTGGAGAGTCTGAGCCCATGCCCTAGGGCACCCGCCAGCTACTCCCTTTGCCAAGTTCACGGGGCTGGATGCAGCTCCATTTTCAGGTATGGGAAGGAATCTGCCCTGGTAGGAGAAAGCAGCAAAATCAATCAGAGAGAGCAACTCAATCTCCATTTTTACCTGAAGACAGAGTTGTGTCCCAAATTTCTTAGAACACTTGAAAATACTAAGAATGGACATGAAAGTTTAGTTGTCTTAGGGAGTCAGTGAGCCTCAGCGAAATGACCAGTGGAATCTGAGTTCTAACCCAGTGCTACCTCTTAGAAGAAATGTAACCTTGCAAATACCGTTCAACTTCTCTGGGCCTCAGTCCCTCATCTGTAAAATGGAGCTAGCACTTTGCAGAGCTTGTACAAAGGGCAAAGAAAATCATGTTTCTGATTCCTAGTAAATGTTAAATAATTGTTGTCCCTTTAAGAACAACATCCTATAAGAATATAACAATCACAGGACCAGAGTTCTCATAACATGCAAGAGTTGGAAAGGACCGGTATGGTTACTGGCGGGGAGTTGGCAGGCAATAAATGTTTGTTGAACTAATGAATTAATTGCTGAAGGATGTAGTTTAATAATTTTACAACCCCCTATGAAAGTCAGAAACTTGGGGCAACTTGCCAAAGTCACATAACTAATTGGTGACAGGACCAAGGATCAACATACAACCCTCAATTCCCAATCAGTCTTCTCTGCCCAGACTCATATTTTTATAAAACCATATACAGTTCTCAAAATGATTTGTAGGCAAAATAGCACTGATTTATGGAAAGCAAATCATAAATTATTCTCAAATACTCATTTCTCAGCATCTGAGACCCATTTTACATGGAGCAGGAATTCAGATTTCCTATTGAAAGTCGCTTCAGGGACCAAGGATCACAGAGTCTACTTCCCAAAAGCTAATGTTCCCCAAGTCTCCGCATCACAATCTAAATAGGATGCTGAGAGTGAGGCAAAGAGGAAAGCTCTGGATGCTGGAACGTGGAGGTCGGAGAGAAGCCTCCTGTGCCGTGTACTCTAACAATCGCTCAGAAACTTTCTCCTCCCGGGAAGTAAGAGGAGTGAATCTGAGGTCTGGACAAGGACATGCTTAGGGATACAAAAGTCATATGAGTCGACATCCTGAACTACCACGATTCGTAGCAGAAAGTCCCATTAAGCAAATGAAATCACTGAGAGAGAAAGAAGAGACAACTGAATATGAGAAGCAACTCAGCAAACACTCTAACCGGAGGAATCACGAGGTTCAGAGAATGGGCAACTCTAAAGAAAATTGCTATTGATTTAAGTGAAAACAGTCCAGAAGTTTAGGAATAATAGGATCGTTGGACTGGCTTATTTCTCTGGTCTGTAACTCCACATATCTCTTCTCCCTGCAACTCCCAAGGCAGATTCTTCTCGTGGATGAATTAGGCCGGGTGAAAACAGGATTCTTGCCCATAATTTTTTCAGCATATCTAGTTGATTTATCTGTTGATACCACTGTGTTATGGCAGTTAAAACAGTGCAACATTAGAACAAGCTGGAACAGACTTCGGGCATTCATAAAAGCCATATGAAAACCACATGGAGGAGACGTGGGAGAACCGGTCCAGATAAGAAAGTGGATGCAAACATTTGCTATCCTTTGCTTAAAGCTGAAGTAAGCCGAGTGCTTGGCTGCAGAATTGTAAACACCGCAGTGGAATTTGGGAATCGTCACCATGTAGAAGCCTGGAGACGGAGATGGCCCTGCTCTGGGACAGGTGAATGGCTAAAGCTAGTAGGAGAAACCTCCTTTCATTCTCCTACTAGGAGGACCCTACTGACTCCCAGGAAGATTTTAACATTCCTCATTTGCAATCCCTCCCACTTTGAATCTGTGCCCCTCTAGGTCTTTTAGGGAGAAATTGGGGACTTTTAATTATCCTTTGACTAGAAAACTGGATTTTTTCATTTTCCTAGGAGGTAAGCGTGGATGGATTTGGTGTCAGAGATTGGAGCTAGAATTTGTTAGTTCCTGGGTATGTGACCTTGGGTACAAATATAAACCCCTCTTCTGATTTCTAATCTTCAAAATGATTGTGGTAATCACTCACATACTTCAAGGAGAGAATGTTAAAATGTTTCTACAACTCAACAGGGAAGCTGGGACTCACAGTTCAGAGTTCCTGAAACTTGTATAATATATAAACTCTTTCGTATGGGAAAAAACAATCCCACCTCCTCATAGAACCCTAAGAAAATGACTTCAGGCATGGGACATAGTCTCTAAGGACCTCAAACTGAAACAATGAGTGTCTTATTTTGTATATTAAAAAAAAAAAATTCTTACATTTCAAATGATCATTAACATTGTTTAAAGTCGTTTTTAATGTATAATGGGTAAAATTATTTTCAAGACCATCATCAAAACAAAAATGCAAAATGTTTAAAGCGGTGTAACCGTGGGCTCTCCAAGAATGAGCCACAAATCAGTCCTTTTTTGAGAAACACTGACAAGGCAGTTAAGAAGTCAGATTTTAATCCTGGCTTTTGCCATTTACTAGCTGTGTGATTTGGGGCAGGGAACGTAATCTCTTCTAAAGCCTCAATTTCCTCATTTTAGATTACTGGAACCAAAAGTACTGATTAAAGGTGAGAAAACCTCCTGGAATCCTACTCTGAAAACAGAATCATAAGGGAAAGGAATTCTAGTCAAGGGTCAGGGCCAACTGTGCAAGGTCTAGCACACCCTTTACCCTCGCTGGGCCTCGGTTTCTTTTTGGAGGAAAGAGGGCAATAACCTCTGAGGAGTTTGTCTACCTTACAGAGCTGCCAGGAGGATCAAAGTGTTGATGTGAAGGAACCTGCCCTGCAAACAGGGAAGCACCACACGGAACAGAACTTCTCCTGGAAACAGGACGCTGCGACATTGCTCAAGGCTTAGAAACCACCATCCCTATCTGGAAAATTGAATCCATCTTGAGGTTAGAATTCTGGTTTATGATCCTCTGCATTTCGTGCCAGAAATGAGCTCAGCCGAAAGTGCCATTCACTACCCGCTGCTGGGGTGGGTTCACTGCGAAGACCCTTTTTATCAGTCAGCTGGCTGTGAAAAGCCAAATAGTGCTTAAATACAGCCATTACCCAGAAAGCCCAGCAGTTCTGCTTCCCAGGGCTCTGGCAAAGCCCGCCCCTCTCAGGACCACGGTAAAACTCTCATAAGGTCATGAATGAATTCTATTCGCCCTCCCCAGTTGCCCTGCAAACCAACGTACCCAGAGGAGTAACTGAGAAGCAAGGGGCATCCCTGAGTGGCTAATCTACTCCCTTTTTATCTTTCCTCCCCTACCCCTACCCAGAGGCCCATATGATGATGAGTTAGTCTTTATAGAGAAGAGCCCAAAGCAGTCTCTTTCCAGCCTTCTAAAAATCATCTGCGAATAGTCAGCTAATATTCAGCCCATGTTAATGCAGGCATCTCCTCTGTGCCAGGAGCTGAGCCAGGGGCTTTCTCGTTGACATTGTCTCTGGTTCATCTTCACAATCAGCCTGACATGTTAGAATTATTATTCCCATTTTACAGCCAAGAGGTAGAGGGGAAACTGATACTCTCTGCACAGACTCTTCCAAGTATCAATTTGCTGTCTATAGCACCTGTCCTGGCTTTTATTATTATGACTGTGGCTACTCAAAGAGGGGACCCTAGATGGTAAGAAGATGGTTCTAGTCCGAGCACCACCCCAAACAACGGTGTGCCCTTGGACGTTCGCCTTAACCTGCTCTGAGCCATAGTTTCCTCCTGTTTAACTTCTGCCTGTGTGTAATGTGTTTGTGCGGTTTAACTGAGATAATACGTGTGTATTCTCTTACATCATGAGGCACTCAGCACCTGGGAAGGCTGTTATTGCAGTCATAGAGAACACCGTAAGCTCTTCACTCAGACTCCAAGTCATCTTCTGAAAGAGGCAGAGGCATCACGCTGCTATTCAGTGAAGAACTGGAGATGCCCAGAGTGTGACCTAGTTACTGAAGTCCAGCCTGACCAGATCCGCTCGCCTAATACAGAACTTGAGGGCAGGAATTGGGTGGTCCACTATGATCACAAGAACTATGATGGCGAGTTCATGTCTCGATCTGGCTGCTGTGCCTTCTAGCTGTGTGATTTGGTGCACCAGCTCTACGAACCTCAGTCTCTTCTCTAAAATAGAGCTGGTAATTGCTACCTTACCTTACAGGGCTGTTGTAAAGATTAAGTAAGAGAAAATGTGTGAACACATTGGCACAGTGCCCAGACATCACAGAAGTTCAAGTCCTTCATGTGTTAGTCTTGAAAACTTGATTTGGTTTGTGCACAGTGTGCTGTTGCTTTTCACAAGGAAAGATCCCACCGGGGCATAGAACAAGAAGGGCTTCACATCCCATGTGTAAATCTATGGGAAAACCTTCATCAGAAATGCTGCTGAAGAAGAATGTCTGTCCCTAGGAAAAGTATTGAGAGATCACCAGTAGGTATTCTGCATCTGACCCCAAAAGTATAAGAAATCCAAGAACACCGCCATTTTTAGCAAACTAGTTGGACGCCAGCTCTTGCTATGATTAATAACCAAGTTTCATTTGGATGGTAAAGCGATGGCACTTTCCAAAGGAAATTTCGTGATTGCCAGGAACTGCTATATTGATGCTGAGCTGGGTCTCACTATTTGGCTCACCGGATTAGTAGTAGCTGGCTGCCAGCTGTCATCCATCCTAGGTATGGAGCAGACATCAGCCAGATGAGTTGACTGACCTAAGTGATGCAATCTTAAGTCAATCTTAAGTCAAGGAGGAGCTTCTTCAGGGAAGCTATACGTGCTTCTCTGCTCATTCTTTTTTCGATTTCCAGCCAAATTGGGACTTTAAAAGGCAGGCAGAATCTTACCCATGTAAAGAACACAGTTATATTTCCTAAACTACAGACTTAAGGTTTTGATTGTAATTCCAAGTTGCACATGTTCCTTTTCAGTACTCTGTTTTGGTTCATTCAAATGTTTGAACAAGAAATTAGAGAGTGAAAACAAATGGGTCGGAGGATCTCAAGAGAAGCATAACATGCTGTAGGAGAATAGATGAAACACAAGGAGATGAGGAATGAGGAGGTGACAATTAAGATGGAACTTTGAAAAATGGGTAGAATTTGAAAGTGTAGAAATGGAAGGAAGTGTTTTCTGGGGCCAATGGAACAACATAAACAAAGACATGGAAGCAGAACACTCAAAGGATTTTAAAGAGTAAGGAGTTTGATGCACATGGACTATGTAGTACACCCTGTATGCACACAGCTTTCTTGTGCCCTTGTTCATGGAAGACAGTCATTTTATAGTGGAGTTTGGGTAGAGAACAAGAATGTGACAGATCTTTCTTTTTCTTCTAGACACAAGAGGGGATTCTACTTTTCCACCAACCCTGTAATTAGGTAGGGACATCTGACTAGTTCTGGTCAATGCATTGTGTATAGATGTGGTAAGTGTCAATTCCTGGCCAGAGAAATCGCCAGTGCAATAATATCCAGCACCTTTTCCCCTGCCATGTCAACTGAAAAGGTTGTGTTTTCCGAATAGTACAGCTACAACACAGTGGAGGCTGCTGCCATATGGATTACTGAATTGTTAATGTGGAGTGGAAGTGGCTTAGAAAGTCTCCTAGATCTTACGTGCCCTTTTCATAAACAAGAAATAAATCTCTGGTGTTAAGTTATTGAGATTTGGGAAATGTTTGTTATGGCAGCATAACCTAGTTTATCCTGACTAATACAAAGAATTTTTGAAAAGATACCATGAGTCTTCTGAAGACACACCCTGATCTAATACGTTGACTTGCTTTTCTGAGGATACCAATCCTAAGCATTCTTATGGTCAGAGAAAGAGATAGCTATTCTATTTGTTTGTATGATGCTTCTGGCACATATAGTTGCCTTCCACATTCCAAACGGGAGCTGTTCAAGATAGCAACGCAGAGAGGGCTTTGTGGCTTTATTTTGAAACAACAGTAAAGGAAAATATACTTGAAAATCCCTAAAGCTACACTGAGAATTGGATAACTTAAACAATGACCTCATAGCAGCTTTTCATAGTAATTACTACCATTTAGGAAATTACTCAGATTTCAGCGTGTTAGTTGACATCTTACAGCCTTGGCCAGTTTCACCCTTACACTAATCCTGCAACATTTATATTATTATCCCCAATTTAGAGACAAGAACACAGCCTCAGAGAAGGAACATGACTTGCCCAAGTTCACCTAAGTCAGAGGAGAGCTAAGACCCAAACCCAGACACGTCTGACTCTAAACCATTTCAGGGAGCTATCTTGTCTATGAAAGCTCACAGGAAGGATAGATAAAAATAGAATCTTACCCAGAATTGTTCATCTTTACTCTAACAAGGGGGAAAAAATGAAATGTGGCAGAGACAGATAGTACTCTCTAAATATTCCTTTCCTCCTCTCTAATATTCCTTTCCCAGTCTCTCCAGCAATTAGTCTGGGGCCGTGTGACTAGTTTTGGCCAATGAACTGTGAGCAAACATATGTGTTATTTGCAGGCTGAGATTAAAAACCAGTGTGGGGGCTTCCCTGGTGGCGCAGTGGTTGGGAGTCCGCCTGCCGATGCGGGGGACGCGGGTTCGTGCCCCGGTCCGGGAGGATCCCGCGTGCCGCGGAGCGGCTGGTAACCCGTACGCTAACACTAACCCGTGCCCTAACACGTTCCCGCGTGCCGCGGAGCGGCTGGGCCCGTGAGCCGTGGCCGCTGCGCCTGCGCGTCCGGAGCCTGTGCTCCGCAACGGGAGAGGCCAAGACAGTGAGAGGCCCGCGTACCGCAAAAAAAAAACCGTGTGTTTCTTTATCCTTCTCTGCCCCGACTTACCTGGGAGGTCACCTAGTCCAGTTGGTGTGACTACACGATGGAGGAGCGCCTCTAGACTTCATGAGATTTTATGCACAGAAGCAAGCCTACTATGCAAAGCCAGGGAAACTGCCTTTGGGAGACTCGTTTTGTTCTTAGGGGACCACAGGTAAATACAAACTGAATTAATCCTAATGGTTCATGACACATTTTGATCATTGATCTTTGTACAGCCCGCTTTTATTTCAACCGCTATTTAATTAGCTATTTTAAATAATGTATGTATTCATGAAACCGCCTCTCAGAACTGGAACCTTGACAGTAACATTCATCTAACTACATTGTCCTTCTATCAATTCCTTCCCCTCCCTTCCCTCACGTATAATAACCATCCCCCTAAGTCCTGTATTCTTCATTCCCTTACTTTCCTGAATATATGGTTTTATTGTATATATGTGTATTCCTAAAAACTGTGTGTATGTGTGTGTCCAGTGCCTGTTTTCCCATCTAGTAAACAGTTGTTATGAAAATTAAATCAGATGCTGTAAGTTGAGGGCTAAGAACAGGCCCTGAAGTAACGTAGATGCTCATTTAAAGGCTAGCTTTCTTTTCATTTGCCTTTTCTTGGTAGTTTTCCCAGAGGCATTTTGGTAAAGGAGCAGTGTCATAGTATGATTTGAAATACCTGAAAGCAATTATGTAACTTACCAAAGCAACTGATAAAGTGGCAGAATTCACATCAGAAGGAAAAAACACTTCAGGCCTGAGAAAGCTTCTGGCTTTCTCAATGTTTGTCTTGGCAAAAGCAGAAACTCTAATTTCTTGCCTGGTTAGAGAGCAGAAGCTCACGGGGAACTGACGCTGCACCTCCTTCTGGATGATAGGGCAGCTGGTCAGTTGCATCAAGTAGTATCCTCAGGTACCATCAAGTTAGCCCTCATAATAGTGCCGGAAGAGACGTCAGCTTGACACTGAAAGGAGACACATTTTTAAATGTGGGAGAGGAGATGCTGCAGGAGAAAGTAGCTCAGAAGGGAGGGAAGATTCCCTGAGACTTAGCTTCAGATGATAGTAAATAGTAGGTTATTCCAAGGAGGAACATAAATATTGGGAGAAGCTAAGGATGCCAACTACCTGCCCTGTGGATTATCCAGTGAGCTTACTCTTTAAAAGCAAGGCAGACAAGAGCTGCCAAGTATGAGAGAACAGATTGGATCTGAGGGACCCATCCAAGGAATACTGCTGTGGCAAGGAGTGAGCTCTCCATTGGATGTAAGCAGAGTCTGGCGAACCATCTAGTAAGGATGTTGCAGAGAAGAAGCCAAGTACCAAAGGAAGCTGGGGAAGTGGTGGGATGGGATATCCAAAGGACTTTAAGATCCCTTTCAGTCTGAGCATCTAACATGATGAATGCCCTAAAATGATTTTCATAAAAGTCCAAAAACTTTTGGCCCAAATCCTAACCATCAATTTGCTCCCTGCTCAATACAGGGCACTAAAAGGTGTGATTCGCACAAGTTGCCTTGTAATAACCCTTCACATTTGCAGTGGGCTTTGCAGTTGACAAAAGTCTTCACTTGCTGTATTTATTGTGATCCTCTCAATTGTCCCATGAATGACATACTTCACAAAGACCCAAGAGGCAATTCGAATTACCCCAGATGATGCAGCTGGTAAATGCTATATCCTTCTGGCATCAAGCATGGTGTTCTTTCCACTGCATCTCAGCCACCTCCCTGCCGGTCCAGGGGTTGCGCTAGTACCCAAAATCCAAAGCCCAGCTCTGACATCTACTTACTCCTCCTCCTTGTGTGGCTTACGTGTAATGAGGCTGTTTATCCAGCTCAGCTCCTGCCAAGGTACCCAGTGCAATGTTCCTGCTCACAGAGAGGAGTCTCTTACCCCCAGTCCCACTCCCTCACCTGAAAATTCCTTCCTGGGGAAACACTGGACTCTTGAGAAGCCCGAACTGTTCAACTCGCCCGGGCATGCTAATGAGCTGTTTTAAGCTGTGTGTGAATTTAAAGGAAACCCAGGAGCTCAGCAATCACAGTCCAGGAGTGCAGGCACGAGGTGCCACCCATCTCTGTGCAGCCCGCCTTCTGCTCAGATGTTACCACCTCTTTTGAGTGGCACTTCCACCCGCCTTCAGTCATCCTTTGTTGGGCAAGGGTCCCATCAGATTTACAAGCCAGGCAGGGTCAGGCCTGGTGAAAACGTGAATGGGAATGCCCAGAACAACAAAGGCAGCAAGCGGTTTCCCTTAGGACGGAAGGGGGGATGTCGAGCCAAGTCACGGGCTGGGAGTCATGGGGAAACAATGGGCAGGACGGTAGCAGCAGACCCCAGTGAGTAAGGGGGGGAGGGGTCCCTCCTGGGGGCAGACCTATCGGAATTAACCCAGGGCCTACAAGGACTATTCTTGTAGAAAGATGTTAGTTTTGATTCTTTCAAACAGCTGGATTACCAGGATGCAGGCTTGTGAGTTGTAACTATTTCTAGAGCAGGGGTGGGCAAACTTTCTCTGTAAAGGGCCGATAGCAAATATTTTAGGCTTTGTGGGCCCAAAGGCCTTTGTTGCAACTACTCAACCTGCTATTGTAGTGTGAAAGCAGGAATACACAATATGTAAATAAATGAGCATCACTGTGTTCCAATAAAATTTTATTTATGGACACTGAAATATGAATTTCGTATAATTTTCACATGTCGTGGAATATTCTTTTTTGATTTTTTAAAACCATTCTTAGCTCATAGACTGTAGAAAACAGATGGGCTGAATTTGGGCTGCAGGCTATATTTTCTCAACCTCTGTTCTGTGGCAATGCTTCTCGAGCTATATATGGTAAAGGACGAATTTTTCTTTTAATTTCCAAGTTTTCTAAGTTAGATACTTTTGTAATTTTATATCAAAATTGGCTGCTAGAAAAGAAAAAAGGAAACAAAAGAGCTCTAAAGTACAAGTCCACTGACAATTGACACCACCGTCTCTAACGCGTACTCTCAATGTCTGAACTTAACTTACCAAGGACTGGACCATCTGAGTGTGTGACCCACACTTTGGGGGGCCCTATAAATCTTAAGTAACTGTTTTGTAGATCTAAAAATCAGTTAGCACATCAGTTATTTAAAGTATCATCTAGTGTTTCTGAACTGCTTATAGTTTTCAGACAAAGGCAAACAGTCCTCCTTTCAGTCTTGTTTGCCTGTTCTCAAGGAATCTCCTGTTGCCCCATCATGGGTTGGCAAAAGCACACTCACCTAGGAGCTATAATTCTATATAATAAATATATTGTAAAATATAAACATTGCTATCAGTATTTCTCAGGCTCTGCTCCTAACCTCTCAGTCCCCTTCAAATTCCCACCGACCATCTGGGAGGCCCTGTGTTGAGTCTGTCCAGTGCCCTGTGGTCTGCCGTTCACTTCCTTGTCTGCTCTGAGGTCTGGGCTCAGACATCTGCACAGCTTCTGCCATTATCATACCTGTGACAGCATGATGGCTGTTCTTCCCTCCTCTCTGGAGATGACCATTTGGTTCTTCTCTTCAGCTGCCATGTCTACCTTACTTTGGACCATCCTAATGTGCTCCTCCAGCCTTCCCAAGCAGAGAAAGCCATAAACACCAATGCCCTATGGTTCATTTTCACACAGGAATCACAAAGACCAGTCTTGTACGATGTCACCCAGGTGTACTTCAGCCTCATCTCTCTAGACTGCACAAGAGGAGGTCTGAGTGGCATCATCTAAGCTGTGTTCAGAACCCCCTTCTCTCCAGCCTCAGATTACTCAGTTTGTACCAAACTTGGGCACCTATTCTCTCCTTCCTGGGGCATCCATTTTAACTGTGCAGTTTAATGAGTTTTGACAAAATGTACATACCCATGTAGCCATAACCCTAAGATAAAGATACATAAAAGTTCCCTTGTGCCCCTTTGCCATCAGTTTCCATTTCTACTTCTGGCCCCAAGCAACTATTGATCTGCTTCCTGTTGAATACATGATTTCTTTTTTAACATCTTTATTGGCATATAATTGCTTTGCAATGTGTGTTAGTTTCTGCTGTATAACAAAGTGAATAAGCTATATGTATACATATATCTCCATATCTCCTGCCTCTTGCGTCTCCCTCCCACCCTCCCTATCCCACCCCTCTAGGAGGTCACAAAGTATGGAGATGATCTCCCTGTGCTATGCAGCTGCTTCTCACTAGCTATCTGTTTGACGTTTGGTAGTGTATATATGTCCATGCCACTCTCTCACTTTGTCCCAGCTTACCCTTCCCCCTCCCCGCATCTTCAGGTCCATTCTCTACCTCTGCATCTTTATTCCTGTCCTGCCCCTAGGTTCTTCAGAACCATTTTTTTTTTCTTAGATTCCATATACATGTGTTAGCATACAGTATTTGTTTTTCTCTTTCTGACTTACTTCACCCTGTATGACAGACTCTAGTTCCATCCACCTCACTACAAATAACTCAATTTCATTTCTTTTTATGGCTGAGTAATATTCCATTGTATATATGTGCCACATCTTCTTTATCCATTCATCTGTCGATGAACACTTAGGTTGCTTCCATATCCTGGCTATTGTAAATAGTGCTGCAATGAACATTGTGGTCCGTGACTGTTTGAATTATGGTTTTCTCTGGGTATATGCCCAGTAGTGGGATTGCTGGGTCATATGGTAGTTCTATTTGTAGTTTTTTAAGGAAACTCCATACTGTTCTCCATAGTGGCTGCACCAATTTACATTCCCACCAACAGTGCAAGAGGGTTCCCTTTTCTCCACACCCTCTCCAGCATTTATTGTTTTATAGAATTTTTGATGATGGCCCTTCTGACTGGTGTGAGGTGATACCTCACTGTAGTTTTGACTTGCATTTCTCTAATGTTTAGTGATGATGAGCACCCTTTCATGTGTTTGTTGGCAATCTGTATATCTTCTTTGGAGAAATGTCTATTTAGGTCTTCTGCCCATTTTTGGATTGGGTTGTTTGTTTTTTTTTGAAAAAAGCAGCTCTGCGTGAGCTGCTTGTATATTTTGGAGATGAATCCTTTGTCAGTTGCTTCGTTTGCAAATATTTTCTCCCATTCTGAGAGTTGTCTTTTCGTCTTGTTTATGGTTTCCTTTGCTGTGGAAAAGCTTTAAGTTTCATTAGGTCCCATTTGTTTATTTTTGTTTTTATTTCCATTTCTCTAGGAGGTGAGTCAAAAAGGATCTTGCTGTGACTTATGTCATAGAGTGTTCTGACTATGTTTTCCTCTAAGAATTCTATAGTGTCTGGCCTTACATTTAGGTCTTTAATCCCTTTTGAATTTATTTCTGTGTATGGTGTTAGAGAGTGTTCTAATTTCATTCTTTTGTACCTGTCCAGTTTTCGCAGCACCGCTTATTGAACAGGGTGTCTTTTCTCCATTGTATTTTCTTGCCTCCTTTATCAAAGATAAGGCGACCATATGTGCTTGGGTTTTTCTCTGGGCTTTCTATCCTATTCCATTGATCTATCTTTCTGTTTTTGTGCCAGTACCATACTATCTTGATTACTATAGCTTTGTACTATAGTCTGAAGTCAGGAAGCCTGATTCCTCCATCTCCGTTTTTCTTTCTCAAGATTGCTATTTGGGGTCATTTGTGTTTCCATACAAACTGTGACATTTTGTGTTATAGTTCTGTGAAAAATGCCATTGGTAGTTTGATAGGGATTGCACTGAATCTGTAGATTGCTTTGGGTAGTATAGTCATTTTCACAATGTTGATTCTTCCAATCCAAGAACATGGTATATCTCTCCATCTGTTTGTATCATCTTTAATTTCTTTCATCAGTGCCTTATAGTTGCTGCATACAGGTCTTTTGTCTCCTTGGGTAGGTTTATTCCTAGGTATTTTATTCTTTTTGTTGCAGTGGTAAATGGGAGTGTTTCCTTAATTTCTCTTTCAGATTTTTCATCATTAGTGTATAGGAATGCAAGAGATTTCTGTGCATTAATTTGTGTCCTGCTACTTTACCAAACTCATTGATTAGCTCTAGTAGTTTTCTGGTAGCATCTTTAGGATTCTCTACGTATAGTATCATGTCATCTGCAAAGAGTGACAGCTTTACTTCTTCTTTTCCGATTTGGATTCCTTTTATTTCTTCTTCTTCTCTGATTGCTGTGGCTAAAACTTCCAAAATTATGTTGAATAATAGAGGTGAGAGTGGGCAACCTTGTCTTTTTCCTGATCTTAGAGGAAATGATTTCACTTTTTCACCATTGAGAACGATGTTGGCTGTGGCTTTGTCACATATGGCCTTTATTATGTTGAGGTAAGTTCCCTCTATGCCTACTTTCTGGAGAGCTTTTATCATAAATGGGTGTAGAATTTTGTTGAAAGCTCTTTCTGCATCTATTGAGATTATCATATGGTTTTTATCCTTCAATTTGGTAATATGGTGTATCACATTGATTGATTTGTGTATATTGAAGAATCCTTGCATTCTGGGGATAAACCCCACTTGATCATGGTGTATGATCCTTTTAATGTGCTGTTGGATTCTGTTTGCTAGTATTTTGTAAAGGATTTTTGCACCTATGTTCATCAGTGATATTGACCTGTAGTTTTCTTTTTCTGTGACATCTCGTTTGGTTTTTGTATCAGGGTGATGGTGGCCTTGTAGAATGAGTTTGGGAGTGTTCCTCCCTCTGCTATATTTTGGAAGAGTTTGAGAAGGATGGGTGTTAGTTCTTCTCTAAATATTTGATAGAATTCGCCTGTGAAGCCATCTGGTCATGGGCTTTTGTTTGCTGGAAGATTTTTAATCACAGTTTCAATTTCAGTGCTTGTGATTGGTCTGTTTATATTTTCTATTTCTTCCCAGTTCAGTCTCGGAAGGTTGTGCTTTTCTCAGAATTTGTCCATTTCTTCCAGGTTGTCCATTTTATTGGCATATAGTTGCTTATAGTAATCTCTCATGATGCTTTGTATTTCTGCAGTGTCAGTTGTTACTTCTCCCTTTTCATTTCTAATTCTGTTGATTTGAGTCTTTTCCCTTTTTTTCTTGATGAGTCTGGCTAATGGTTTATCAATTTTGTTTATCTTCTCAAAGAACCACCTTTTAGGTTTACTCATCTTTGCTATTGTTTCCTTCATTTCTTTTTCATTTATTTCTGACCTGATCTTTGATTTCTTTCCTTCTGCTAACTTTGGGTTATTTTGTTCTTTCTCTAATTGCTCCAGATGTAAGGTTAGATTGTTTATTTGAGATTTTTCTTGTTTCTTAAGGTAGGATTGTATTGCTATAAACTTCCCTCTTAGAACTGCTTTTGCTGCATCCCATAGGTTTTGGGTTGTTGTGTTTTCATTGTCATTTGTTTCTATGTATTTTCTGATTTCCTCTTTGATTTCTTCAGTGATCTCTTGGTTACTTAGTAGTGTACTGTTTAGCCTCCATGTGTTTGTATTTTTTAAAGATTTTTTTCTTGTAATTGATATCTAGTCTCATAGTGCTGTGGTCAGAAAATATACTTGATATGATTTCAATTTTCTTAAATTTACCAAGGCTTGATTTGTGACCCAAGTTATGATCTATCCTGGAGAATGTTCCATGGGCACTTGAGAAGAAAGTGTATTCTGTTGTTTTTGGATGGAATGTCCTATAAATATCAATTAAGTCCATCTTGTTTAATGTGTCATTTAAAGCTTGTGTTTCCTTACTTATTTTCATTGTGGATGATCTGTCCATTGGTGAAAGTGGGGTGTTAAAGTCCCCTAATATTATTGTGTTACTGTTGATCTCCCCTTTTATGGCTGTTAGCATTTGCCTTATGTATTGAGGTGCTCCTATGTTGGGTGCATCAATATTTACAATTGTTATATCTTCTTCTTGGATTGATCCCTTGATTATTATGTAGTGTCCTTCTTTGTCTCTTGTAATAGTCTTTATTTTAAAGTCGATTCTGTCTGATATGAGAATTGCTACTCCAGCTTTCTTTTGATTTTCATTTGCATGGAATATCTTTTTTCATCCCTTCACTTTCAGTCTGTATGTGTCCCTAGATCTGAAGTGGGTGTCTTGCAGACAGCATATATACGGGCCTTGTTTTTACATCCATTCACCCAGTCTGTGTCTTTTGGTTGGAGCATTTAATCCATTTACATTTAAGGTAATTATCAGTATGTATGTTCCTATTCCCATTTTCTTAATTGTTTTGGGTTTGTTATTGTAGATCTTTTCCTTCTCTTGTGTTTCCTGCCTAGAGAATTTCCTTTAGCATTTGTTGTAAAGCTGGTTTGGTGGTGCTGAATTCTCTTAGCTTTTGATTGTCTGTAAAGGTTTTAATTTCTCTGTTGAATCTGAATGAGATCCTTGCTGGGTAGAGTAATCTTGGTTGTAGGTCTTTTCCTTTGTGGTATGTCCTGCCACACCCTTGTGGCTTGCAGAGTTTCTGCTGAAGGATCAGCTGTTAACCTTATGGGGATTCCCTTGTGTGTTATGTGTTGCTTTTCCCTTGCTGCTTTTAATATTTTTTCTTTGTATTTAATTTTTGATAGCTTGATTAATATGTGTCTTGGTGTGTTTCTCCTTGGATTTATCCTCTATGGGACTCTCTGCATTTCCTGGACTTGACTGACTATTTCCTTGCCCGTATTAGGGAAGTTTTCAACTATAATCTCTTCAAATACTTTCTCAGTCCCTTTCTTTTTCTCTTCTTATTCTGGGACCCCCATAATTTGAATATTGGTGTGTTTAATGTTTCCCAGAGGTCTCTGACCCTGTCCTCAATTCTTTTCATTCTTTTTTCTTTATTCTGCTCTGCAGTAGTTATTTCCACTGTTTTATCTTCCAGGTCACTTCCGTTCTTCTGCCTCAATTATTCTGCTATTGATTCCTTCTAGAGAATTTTTAATTTCATTTATTGTGTTGTTCATCATTGTTTGTTTGCTCTTTAGTTCTTCTAGGTCCTTGTTAAACGTTTCTTGTATTTTCTCCATTCTATTTCCAAGATTTTGGATCATCTTTACTATCATTACTCTGAATTCTTTTTCAGGTAGACTGCCTATTTCCTCTTCATTTGTTTGGTCTGGTGGGTTTCTACCTTGCTCCTTCATCTGCTGCGTGTTTCTCTGTCTCCTCATTTTGCTTAACTTACTGTGTTTGGGGTTTCATTTTCACAGGCTGCAGGTTCATAGTTTGCGTTGTTTTTGGTGTCTGCCTCAAGTTGGGTAAGGTTAGTTCAGTGGGTTGTGTAGGCTTCCTCGTGGAGGGGACTGGTGCCTGTGTCCTGGTGGATGAGGCTGGATCTTGTCTTTCTGGTGGTCAGGTCCATGTGTGTTTTGGGGTGTCTGTGAACTTATTATGATTTTAGGCAGCCTCTCTGCTAATGGATGGGGTTGTGTTCCTGCTAGTTGTTTGGCATGGGGTGTCCAGCACTGGAGCTACTTGTTTGTTGAGTGGAGCTTGGTCTTAACCTTGAGATGGAGATCTCTGGGAGAGATCTTTCTGATTGATATTACGTGGGGCTGGGAGGTCTCTGGTGGTCGTGTTGTGAACTCAGCTCTCCCACCTCAGATGCTCAGACCTGACACCTGGCTGGACCACCAAGACCCTGTCAGCCACATGGCTTTTGGGAAATCTAAGGTCTTCTGCCAGCGTTCAGTAGGTGTTCTGTAGGAGTTGTTCCACTTGTAGATGTGTTTTTGATGTATTTGTGGGGCAGAAGGTGATCTCCATGTCTTACTCCTCCACCATCTTGAAGGTCCTCCTCAAGATATTTTAGACATGCCCATCTTTTGGGGCCAGCAACGTAGGTAAAAGTAAAGGTGGAGTCTGAGTATCTGAAATCAAGCAGGGTGCAGTCATTGATATACATGCTTTTTACCAGCCCTAGAGTTTAAGATGAATGGAATCATATAATATATATTCTGTTGTGTAAGGTTTCTTTTACTCAGCATAATGTTTTTGAGATTCATCCTTGATTTTGCTTCCCTCAGTAGTTTGTTTCTTTTTATTACAAAGTAGAATTCCATTATATGAATATGTGACAATTTGCTTATTTATTCACCAATTAACATCTGTATAGTTTCCAATTTTGAGGTCTTGTGAATAAAACTGCTATGAACATGCACTTACAAGCCTGAGGTATAAGAAATATTTTTATTTCTTTTGAGAGTGAAATTGCTGAGTTGTATAGTAAATGTATGTTTAACTTCGTAAAAAACTACCAAAGAGTTTACCAATATTGTTTAATCATTATGTTTCCACCAGCACCATAAGAGAATTCCTATTTTCTCCAAAACTCACCAGCACTTACTATTGTTTGTCTTTTTAATTTTAGTAGACTTGTAGTGGTCTCTTATTGAAGTTTTAATTTGCATTTTTCTGATGGTTAATGTTGTTTTATGCTTATTGGTTATTCTTATATCTTATTTTGTGAAGTCTGTTAAAAGCTTTTGCACTTTTTGAATTGGGGCTGTTTGTCTTATTACTGACTTATGAGATAGATAGATAGATAGATAGATAGATAAATAGATAGATGATAGATAGTTAGATAGACAAATATCCTAGCTATAAGTCTTTTGTCAGATATATGTTGTACAAAAAATTTTTTCCAGTATGTGGCTTGCCTTTTCATTTTCTAAATGGTGTCTTGTGACAAAAAGAAGATTTTACTTTTGATGTAATACAAGTTTTTATGTTTTCCTTTATGGTTAATGCTTTTTTCTATCCTGTCAAAATATTTTTTACCTACACCAAGATTAAAAAGGTTTTCTCTAATGTTTTCTTCTGGGGAGAGTTCAAGTTTTAGCTCATGTTTAGGTCTATGATCCATCTCAGATTAATTTTTAATTGTTGTATGAGGTAAGGATCAAAGTTTACTTTTTTAATGTGGCTATCCAATTATTCCAATGCTGTTTATTGAGAAGATTATCCTCTCCCCATTGAATTTCCCTATTGAAAATCAATCAACCATATATGTTCTTTTTCAAAAGTGTCCTGGCTGGTCTAGATTTTTGCATTTTCAAATAAATCTTAGAGTTGAATAAAATTAAAGTGTGGCAATTTTATTGTTTATGTTGAAGCAATAGATCAGTTTTGAAAGAACTGAAATACTATATTGATTCTTCCAATTAATGAGCATGGTATATCTCTTGATTTTTTGGTCTTCTTTAATTTCTATCAGCAATGCTTGCTAGTTTTCAATGCAGAAGTCATGCACATATTTTGTTATATTTACTGTTGTATTTATTGTAATAGTTATCTGTTATATATTTATAAAAGACTGTCAGTACAAGTTTGAAAATAGTGGTGATATCCTTACCTTGTTCCCAGTCTTAGGAGAGAATGCATACAATCTTTCACAATTGATTATGATGTAAGTGTTAGGTTTTTATACATGGTCATTGTCAGACTGAGAATGTCACCTTCTATTCATAATTTGCCAAAAATTTTTTAAATCATAAATGAGTGTTGAATTTTATCAAATATTTTTTCTGCATCTACTGAAAATCATATGATATTTCCCATTTATTCTTTATATGTTAAATACCATTTGTTGATTTTTTTAATTGTTAAACCAATCTTACGTTCCTGAAATAATCCCTAGTGGGACATATTGCTGAATTTAGTACCCTACTACTCTGCTAAGGAATTTGTGTCTGTTGAGGGGTTTCCTGGGACATGTGATTTTTTTTTTTTAACATCTGAAATGTTCCCAGTTTATTGCTGCCAAGAAAAATGACTCTTATGAACATTTATATACATTTATATGAACAGTTACACAAATAAAAGAGTTTCTCTGGAATATATACCTAGGAGTAGAATTGCTGCTGTAAATATGAGCATTTTCAGTTTAACTATCAAAGTAGTTATCAAGCTGCTTTCCAAAGTGCAAACCATGAGAGATTAAATAGATAAACCATAAAAGAAAAGGTTAGTAAATACATTAATTTAAGTCAAGAACTTTCTCATTAAAGACAACATAATGAAAGGAAAAGACAAGCAACAAACTGGAAAAAGGCATCTGCCTACATTTAATTAACAAAGAATTAGTGCACTTAACACATAAAGAATTATGAATCAATGGGGAAAAAGATAAACAACTTATTAGGAAAAAATATAAACAAACATATCACAGAAGGAAAAAATAAAATGGGACATGTGATTTTTAGTGATAAAACTGGGAACAGCCCAAGGCAAACCTAGATGGCTAGTTACCCCAGACATTACTCTCTAAATATTAGTCTCTTTTCTCTTAATATCTTGTCTGGTTAATATCTTTGCCTTAATGTCAAGGCAATACTGGAGTCATAAAAATAAGCTAAGAAGTCTCTCTACTCCTCCTTTCTGAAACATTTTGTAGAATTTGTATTTCTTCCTTAACTGTTGGATGGAATTCCCTAGACAAACGATTTATGCCCAGACTTCTTTTGTGGACAGGTTTTTAGTCACTAATTCATTTTTTTAGTAAATGTAGGGCTATTGTATTTTCTATCTCTTCTTGTTCCATTTCTTCTCGTTCTATTCCACATGTGAATTGTAGACAGAATGATGGCCTCCCACAGCTGTTAACATCATAATCCCAGTTCCTGTGAATATGTTGTGTTACACAGCAAAGGGCAATAAAGTTGCAGATGAAATTAAGGTTGCTAATAAACTGACCCTGAGGTGGCAAGATGACCCTGGATTAGCCGGGTGGACCCAATCCAATCATAGGAGTCTTTATACGTGGAAGAGGGAGGCAGAAAAGAGAGAACCAGAGAGACGGCAACATGAAAAGGAAGTGGTTCAATGTTGCTGGCTTTGAAGGTGGGAGAGTTGGGCCATGAGGCAAGGAATGTAGGTGGCCTATAGAAGGTGGAAAAGACAAATATATGGATTGTCCTCTAGAGCCTCCAGAAGGAACGCAATCCTGCTGGTACCTTGAATTGAGCCTAGTGGGACACATTTCAGCCTTCTTACCTCCAGAACTCTAAGGTAATAAATTTGTGTGTTGTCAAGCCATTAAGTTTAGAGTAATTTGTCACAGCAGCAATAAAAAAGTAATAGAGCATATTATAAATTTGTCCATTTTATCTGAGGTATCAAATTAGTTCCATAAAATTGTTTATAACATAAACTTATCAACACTTGAATGTTTATAGGATCTGTATGGACAGCCTCTCTTTTATTGCTGATTTGATAATTTCTGTCTTCTCTCTTTATATCTTGATCATTTGAGTTTGAAGCTTATTAATTTTACTGATCTTTTCAGAGAATAAGCTTTTAATTTAGTTTTTGTTATTTTTAGTCTGTTTCTATTTTATTTACTTCTATTCTGACCTTTATTATTTCCTTCCTTCAACTTGTTTTGGATTAAATATGTTCTTTTTTCATTTCTTAAATGTAAGCTTAGATAATTGGTTTAGACCCCTTTAAAGACAATTCTCCATGGATATCTCATGTTTCTGCACATTTTACGAGCAGAAGTACTACCTGTCCTGGTGTGGACCATCTTTTCCAGGATATTTGTATGGTAAACAGTTGTGGAGAATATAGTGTCTCCTGCCAAAGTAAAAGACAGGTGTATTTACTGTTCAGTATTATAAATATAATGTCTCCCTCTGGGGCATAGGCTACTATCCATTATAAAAGGTGCAGGTTTCCTAAGCTTGGGCTTCTTCTCCTGTAATGTAACTCACAGCATGTTCAGGTGTCATCTCACCCTTTCTTCATCACCCTGTGGGAATTGGGACTCAGGGAATCATCACAAATGCTGATATTCTGGCTACTGCTATTGCTGTATACTATCAAGTTCTTTGCCTCTGACTCAGGAGTGTTGTGTCTTGCACCAGCCTTCATGAAACCGTGGGAGCTAATTTGTTAGCTTGCAAGGAGGGAAAAATCTCAGACCACTCACCACATTTATGGTTGGTCCTTTCTTCTTTTAATATAAACATTTAAAGCTATTACTTTCCTTAGAAGTACTGCTTTAACTGCATCCCACAAATACTGGGTTTTTGAAATTGTATTTCAGTTCAATATATTTTCTCATTTTTCTTGTGATTTCTATATTAATCCACGAGTTATCTAGAAGTGTGTTTACTTTTTCTAAATATTGGAAGATTTTTAGATATCTTCTTGTTGCTGGTTGCTAATTTACTTTTGTTGAGGTCAGAGAATATTCTGTAGGATCGAAATCTTTAAATTTATTGAGACTTGCTTCATGGTCCATAATACAGCATATATCAGTGAATGTCCTATGTGTCCTTGAAAGGAAAGTGTATTCTTCCATTATTTGACATAATGTTCTATGAGTTTCAATTATGAAGTTGGCTGATAGTATTGCTCAGAATTTTAAAACTGATTTCTTTCCATATATCCTACCAATTATTTAGACAGAAATGTTCAATTCTGTAATGATTATAGATTTGTCAATTTCTTTTTTCAATTCTGTATATTTTTGCTTCATAAAGTTCTGTAATCAGGTGTATATAGATTTGCAAATGTCAGGTCTTCCTGACAAATCCACCGTTTTATCATTATGAAACATTCCTCTTTATTTCTGTTAATAATCCTTGCGTTAATATAGTAAATCCAGCTGTTTATACTTAGTGTTCTGGGTACATTTTATCCATCCTCTTACTTTTTTAACTTTATGTGTTTTTATATTTAAAGTGTGTTTCTTGAAGATAGCATATTGTATCTTGTTTTTTAACACATTGTGACGATCTTTGCTTTTTAACTGGAGTGTTCAGACCATTTACATGTAATATAATTACTGATATGCTTGAGTTTAAATCTACCATCTTGCTCGTTGTTGTTGTTGTTGTTTGTTCCATCTGGTCTCTGGGTTTTTTTCCACTCTTTTCCCGCCTTCATTTGGGTTAACTTAGTATTACATTTTATCTCCTCCCTTTGCTTAATTTTTAGTGGTTGTTCTAGGGTTCAGATTATAATTTTATCTTAACCTATCACAGTCTATGTTTGAAAAATGTTGAATCATTTCATGTTTAATGTAATAACTTTATAATAGCATATTTCCATTTCTTCATTCTTGTCCGTGGTTCCCTACCACTAAGAAGTGACCCTTCTGGGGCCTCTATTGAATGTCCCAGGTGTGCAGTGAGGTCTCTCCACTGTGACTGGTTGGAACTACAATGTCTCCCATCCTTGTGTGAGCTCTGGGATTGTTTAGTTTATGCTCCTGCATAGTTTTTCTTTGCTTGGTCTCGTGCAGTTTCACCCTTTACATATGTAAACTTATATTTAGTCATATATTCGAGGAAACATCTATGCATCTTCAAGATGGAGACATGATCACTTGATAACCCAAATTACACCTGCAGTGGATTTGAGTGTCTTTGGGATGAAAGACACATCAAATAATAGTCTGCTGCCGGAGCAGCCATTCGGGACCTCGGAGGCCTCTTTTGTTGGAATTTGTACAGAGTCTTGGGACACAAAATGCAATGGAAATTCATAAGCATCTGCTTTTAGTTGGGGGCTCAGGTTTGGCCACCCAGGGATAAATCTAGACACTTAAATCATATCAACCAAATATTGTTGAGCTCCTGATATGATCCAGTCTCTGTACTAAGCATCATAGGTAGTGAGTTGAATAAAACATAGTCCCTGCCCTAAATAGAGGGAGAAAAACACCTAAAATGAATAAACATACAAATGAACATACAAATAAACATACAAATGAATAAACATACCAATGAAATTCTGTGATCATCACTACTGGATTGGGTATTAATAAAGCCTTAGGAAAATACAAGTATCTGAATCTTTTGTTTTGTTTTGATCGAACAGGGGAGCCAAGAATAGCTTTAGAAAACAGAAAGCATTTGAGGAGAGCTTTGGTGAATGAACAAAAGTCAAAGGCAAGAGGCATTTCCAAAAGAAAGAAACAACATGAAAAGGGGCACATAGACATCATGCTCATGGTCACAGTGCCCATGAAGGCCCTGACCTTCCCAGTGACTTCCCAGAGAGGCTGAGTAACACAACCCAGAAAAGTGGAGGAGTTAATGCTGCTGGGATAGATTTTGTCTGTAATTAGAGTCAGGAGACAAGAAAGGATGGGCCAAGTCACAGTGGTTCCATAAGCCTTTCTGAGATTTCCCACGTCGTCAAGCAACCTACTATGTTGTCTTGAGAAGCTATAGCCAGCTCAATAAAGTATCATATATGCTATTCTTCTTTCTCTGTCTCATTTCCTTTTTTTCCCTCACTTTTGCTTCCCTGGATTATGCTTGTCAACGAAACATTGCCAAGTGAGCTTTGCCTCTGACTCAACACTGTGGGAAATCCAAGTGATATCAATGTGACCTATGTTGGATACATAGTAGGCACTTAATTAATATCCTCTTTCTTCCCTCTTAGACACATATCTTGTTCTTCCTGTACCCTCATATGTTTTATGAGGCCCAACTGAGATAATACATGAGGAAGTATTTTGTGAATTCTTTTTGTGAAAAGCAGTTATGCTGCACAAGTATAAAGCATTATTACAAAGTAGCTGACACAGTGAGGATAACCAATTCAGTGACTTTGCTTTCATGTGGGAGACCGGCTTACGTGCTCTTACTCACCACCACGTCTTTTTCCTAGCTGGGCTACCTTGGGAAAGTGGCTTCTCTTCTCTGAGCTCCAGTTTCCTCATCTCTAAAATGGGGATAACCATATCTAATTCACTCATTGTTATGAGGTTTTTTTTTTCTTTGTTATGAGGTTTTAATAAAATCATACATATGAACGTGCTTTGTAAACTCTAAAGTGCTATGGAAATGAAGGAAGTCATTGTCATTACCGGAAAGGTAGCAGCTCGGTAAATACTTGTTGAATGAATAACTAACTGCTTGTGAAATATAAAAAATTCTAGTAGTGCCCAGGTCTTGATGTAAATTAGCCATGCATCCTTGTTCTCAATTTACAGATCTCCCTGAGAATTTGGAGCAAGAGAATGGGAGTCAGAGGCCTTATTCTTGGTGAATGCATTAACCATTGCTTCTCTGGGTGCTGTGAATGCAGTTCAAATGTAAGGTAGGAATAACAGTGTTTGGGGAATGGTAAAATATAATAGAGCCACTTATTCAGTTGACATGGGAGTGAATTGGCAATCACTTCAAGGATTTATACTTATAATTTATATTTGTTGTTTGTATAGTTTTTATATTACTTATATCGATATATTATTTAATTTCCCCAAACATCCCGTGAGGTAGTTGTGAATTTCCCCATTTTCAGGTAAAGAAAAACTGAGATTTAGAGAAGTTTGACAGCTTGCCTCAAATGCAAAAACTAATAGTTTTGTGGAACCAATGTTTGAAACAAGATCTGTCTCATTCCCAAATCTGTACTTGTTCCTCTGTGCCAGACTGCTGTCTCAAAGTATTGTCCTCCCTCTCACAACTTTCTTATTCCTTTTTCAAATTGTGCCCTCCAAAATCTATATGACACCAAAATTGAATTCCTAGAACCCCAGGGACAACTACAAAACCAAAAAATGCATTGATTACCCATCGGTAGCTCTCAAGAAAGAAAAAAATTGCTTTGTAGTGTTTGCCAATTTCCATGGTGTAAATATTTCTAGCATGTAAGTAAATCAGCATGGCTGATTTAAGCTACCGATTTATATCACTGAATGCAAAGTTAGAAAGAGACGTACACAACCAGCTGTCACATGCTAGCTGTCACATGCTAGCACATGCTAGATCCAGCACACCACCACCTTCAGCCAGGATCTCAGCATTCCACAAAGCACTTTGGGGCAAGAGATGATCACAGTCCCTGTTTTCAAGTTTGTTTGTTCATTGTTTACAGTTTATTTGGATGACAAAAATGCCTACTTAGTAGAACACTCAGTAACCTTTTTTTACAGTTTGTGCTAAAACTCAGCTAGAGAAAACGTAGAGGTAAACAGATTAAATCTAAAGCCAGTAGTAATATAATCAGGTGCAACCCATTGGGGAGGTAATAGAGTAATAAATACCAGGCTGTAAATTTGTCCATAATTTGGACCAGTAATCCCACGCAGGTCTTTACCTATTGAAACAAAAACCAAGTGTCAGGAGTATTCATTGCAGTGTTATCTACAAAAGTAAACAAAGAAATAAATAAAACACCTGCTGCTGTCTCAATATCCAGCAAAAGGTAATGGTTAAGTGTTAAAGCTTAAGTGTTTGGAGTAAACAGAATAATGGCCTCCCAAAGATGTCCATGCCCTGTTACATGACATGCAAAGGGGACTTACTTTGCAGGTATAATTAAGGTTAGGAACCTTAAAAGAGAGAGATTATCCTGAATTATCTAGCTGGACTCAGGACTATTATATGAGCCCTTAAAAGCAGAGAATTTTCTCTGACTGAAGCAGACAAATGTGGGTGAGGGGAAGTCGGAGAGATTCCAAGTATGAGAAGGGTTTGATGCACCGTCGCTGGCTCTTGAGATATAGGAGCCTGCAGGCAAGAACCCAAGGAGGCCTCTAGGAGTTAAGGGCTGGCCCCAGCTGAAAACCAGCCAGGATACGGTACCTCAGCCCTACAACGGTAAACAACTGAATTCTGCTAATAACCTGAATAAACTTGGGACCAAATTCTCCCCCAGAGCCTCCAGATAAGAGCCCAGACCACTGACATTGATTCCAGCCTGTGAGGCCCAGACTTCTAACCTTGGATCTGTGAGGTAATATATTTATATTATTTTAAGCTTCTAAATTTGCAGCAGCAACAGAAAGAAACCTAATACAGTGCTATCCATCTATGTGAGTAATTATATTCAAATTTTAAAATGATCATTGTAAAGATCTTGTAGTAACAAAGAGAGCGCTTTGTGAGATAATGGTAAATGATAAAACAAAGATTGTTCCATGAATTCTTCATAACCTCTCACAGTAAAAATATATGCACATGAAGTCCAGAACAAAACCACAATATGCAAAGATAGAACTTGGAGAGGGGTACTTCCTTCTTCAAGGGTCTAAGCATCACTTCTCAGAAGAACTTGCATGGGTCTCCTTGATGAAAAGGTACTCACTTTTTCCAGCGAACTGGCATTCCTCAAGGGACCAAGGTACTCGGGAGCTGCAGCTGAATCTCTGACACCTTTTCTCCAACTACAGAGACAATGAAGCCAATGACAGGGTCTTCTCAATGCTACATTTTTCTGTGATCTTTTCTTTCTTAAACCCCTGGCACATGCTACCACCTGGCAAACACTCACAGGTGCTAAAAAAGTGTACAAGCACAAATGAATATGAAAGGAGAGCTTGGAAAAGGATAATTGTGTTACCTTTGGCAGTTATTTTTTTCATTTGTGGTTGTGATTTGTCTATCGTCTACTGATCATACTTTCAAGTCTGGAATTTGTCCTCTGTTTGAGTTAATAGAATTAAGCACACTTTGCCTTCCCAGGAAAAGAGCAGGAACCAGCAGCTTGTCTGCAATCCTGGTTGCCATACAAACACTGGTGATCTCCCCGCCCCACCCGAGCTGCTTCAAGAAGGAAGAAGGGAATGGTGGGTGCAAACGGTGTTGAAATATCATGTTCTGAGGTGAACAGAACTGTCTAACCGAAAGAGAAATTTCAGTTTTCACAAAATGATTCAAAGATCGCGTATACTCCCCACCCAGCGGGGGCTGGGAGAGGGTGTCCTATGTTGCCGCAAACCAGTGCTGCCTCGAGTGCTTGTTGTTGGAGTAATATCTCCAAAATGACAGAGGCAAGTGGTGTCCACTACTGGATCTAACGTAGGCTCCCTGGAAGCGGCCGCTTTCACTTCCAAGTCACGCTTTGAGAGTGATGTGGGCAAATCATCCTTGTCCGAAGAGAATGATCAGGAAAGCAATGATTACTAATGTCTTGTGGGCCCAGCGCTGTGCTCAGCCCTTGGCTTATCTCACTGATATGCCCATTGGACAGATGAAAAAACTGAGACACAGAGGCAGAGAAGTGACTTAGCCAGAGTCGTACACAACAGCTCTGCCTATGCCTGCTACTTCCTTTGCATCACGTTACCTTCCAGACCCTAAGAAAGTGAGAGGTCAGGAAATTGAGTCATTTAAGGTGTGACTCAGCACACTGGGTATGTCTCCTCTGGAGAAGGGACAACAAAAGTCACATAAAGTGGCCTCGAATTTCAGAAGGGCTGCCACAAGGACAAACAAACAGAATTCTTCTATGTGGGTCTAGAAAACTAAAGAGGTTTGGTGGTGGGGCTGGGGGAGAAGTGATGAGACAGAAAAATACCTTCTAGCAATGACAGCTGATTAGTGCAATGGGAGTGAGGGCCTGAGTCCCCATCAGTGGAGGGTCAAGCAACGTCTGATCCTGTAGCTCTCAGGGTCACACCACTGGAGGTGGGTTTCTGCCTTAGCTGGGCAGCCCCCCACCTCAAAGATGCCGTGAGCTTGCGGGTTGTGATTCCTCATTATGTCTACAAGTTAAGGGAAAGGAAACTAGCATTTCTGAAGCTCTCCGCTATGCCAGGTAATATGCCAGGCCTTCCTCATATGTCATCACATTTAATCCTCAAGCACCTGACTTCACCTGCTAGACAGGCAGCAAGGCAGACCTCACTAGCTCTATATCCACGCTTACAGATTCAAGTGCATTGCCAGCAAAATTTGCAATGCCAGTTTCTATGGCAGGTGCCAGGCAAAGAGGACTGGGGACTGGAGTAATCACCCTGGCCACCAGCTCTCCTGAATAACCTGCCTCCTGACTCATGCTCAGCAAAGGGCCATTCTCACTTCCAAGAGAACATCAACTGAACCCAGTGGGCAGAAAAAGAGAAGGAAGGAGACAAGTCCAAATGTGAGGGTAGTTTTTCCTAGCCAGGGGATGGAGATGTTGACTCTCTGTTTTGGTTTTGGTTTTTAGGATTAGTAGTGTGTGTGTGTGTGTGTGTATGTGTGTGTAACTGATTTACTGTCCGTGTCCAAGATAAAAGTTATCTTCTCTAATAGGCAGGTTCTGCTCTGGTTAAAATGACACAGAGAGATACAGACAATTCTCAAGACAATTTCTGTCTCGCTCCAGTGGGCTGGCAGACACGTCTCTCCTTCTTGTCTTCATTCCTGCCTCTCCCACTGGCAGCTGGCCTGGTTGGCACCCTGGAGATGCAGCCAAATGGCCAAGGAGAGTGGAGGGAAAGTGTCGGTGCAGAAAGCACCTCTGTATGAATGTGCAGAGTCACATGAAAGCAGAGATGGGGAGAGACAGTGGAGGACCTGGGTAGAAAGAGAGGGAGAGAAAGCAGCAGGGAGAGGGTTGGATAAGACAGAGATGGGGAGGGAGGAGGGAGAAGCAGGAGAGGAAAAACAGGGAGACCTGCTCCCAGAGTGGACACCTATGGCGGCAGAGGGGCACGGTCGGCTTCTCATGCTGTTCTAGCTGTTCTGAGCAAGGGGGTCTCAGTCATAGCCTTTCTACACCAGTGGAAATCAAGTACCAGCCTCACATTCTAGCGGACACACATTGAGCCCTCCATTCCCTTGAGCCCTTGTAGGAT
Source organism: Lipotes vexillifer (assembly GCF_000442215.2). Lineage (NCBI taxonomy): Eukaryota > Metazoa > Chordata > Mammalia > Artiodactyla > Lipotidae > Lipotes > Lipotes vexillifer. The sequence goes on along the minus strand of NW_006773642.1, from coordinate 386,451 downwards.
GGCACCTGGATTTAAGATCTGGAGGTACTTGGTGCTCACCCAAAGACCCAACACAGAGACTAAAATATCCTGCTTTCACCAGGCATTGGCAGTGTTCATTTTAGAACTTTCCAGAGATAAGGGCATTCTAACCAGTGGATCTCAAGGGTTATGGTCCCACTCTCAGGGTTAGCCACAACAGGGGTGGGGGTCTGGGGGATGCATCGAGCCATCTTAGCTGAAGGAGCCCTCTTCAAGTCACCCATCCAACCACCCTTGCTCAGATGTCCTGCTCAACAAGCAGATTTCTGATTATTCACTTCTGCATCACCTCATTCCAACACAGCAGTCACCAATGTGGCTGACAGAAAAATCTTACAAGGGTACAGTGGTGTGCTTCACTCTGCTGTGCCAACTCAGGTCAGCTGGAACTAGGTTTCCCAGAATCTCCTTCACTGTTTGATTCCAGGAGAAAGGACCAAAAGAACTTGCATGGGATGGGGCAGACCAAGGTGAAGCAGCAGCTGTCACTTTCAGAAATCAGTCGTGATCAGACAGGCACAGAGGTGCCCTGTGGGTCCCCACCCCTCCTCAGCTCTCCCTGGCTTCACATCCACCTGTTCCTCTGCAGGGTCACCACAGGTACTGGGCTGCAGACCCACAGACGCTGTGGCTGCACAGAGGTAACCGCGACATCATTCACACCACACCCGCAGCACGTGCGAGACAGACATGGAGTGTGGTGACTGGAGAAAAACATAAACTGACAAGGTTATGAAAACACAGAGGAAAGTATTTATTAGTATGTAGGAGATTTTTTGCATAATGCTTTTTTTTTAAAATGGAAGTATAGCTGATTTACAATATAATATTATTTGAGATGCACAACATAGTGATTCAGTATTTTTACAGAAGACATACAGATGGCTAACAGGCACATGAAAAGATGCTCAGCATCGCTAAGTATTAGAGAAATGCAAATCAAAGCAACAAAGAGGTATCACCTCACACCTGTCTGAATGGCTTTCATCAAAAAACCTACATGTAACAAATGTTGGTGAGGGTGTAGAGAAAAGGGAACCCTTTTACACAATTGGTAGGAATGTAAATTGGTGCAGCCACTATGGAAAATAGTATGCACATTCCTTAAAAAACTAAAAATAGAACTACCATATGATCCAGCAGTCCCACTCCTGGGTGTACATCTGGATTAAAAACAAAAACACTAATTCAAAAAGATTCATGTACCCCAATGTTCATAGCAGCACTATTTACAATAGCCAAGATATGGAAGCAACCTAAGTATCCATCAACAGACAAATGGATTTAAAAATGTGGTATATATATATATATATATATATATATATATATATATATATATACACAACAGAATATTATTCAGCCATAAAAAAGGATGAAATTCTGCCTTTTGCAGCAATGTGGATGGACCTAGAGAATATTATGCTCAGTGAAACAAGTCAGACAGAGAAAGGCAAATACTACATGATATCACTTATTTGTAGTAGGTATTTTTCAGAGTAATTGGAGAAAACAAATCTCAGGAATACTATTGATAACTGATCTAGTATTTAGAGTGATCTGTGAGCGGATTGACAAACTGCCAAGTTTCAAAAGCTAATAATAACTATCCTAACACAAAAGGACTGTAGACTCCAGGTGTGATGGTGAGGGGTCCACAGAGAAAGGTCAACCAACTTTGTACAACAAAGAAGGAAAACTCACATACAACCTGTGTAAACGCTAAACACCTGGGCTTACCTGGCTGAGACGTTTTATCAATCCCTAACTGAGGAGGAATTTGGAAGAAAATATTTAAACCCCATTTTTGAAATGTACTGAATACTATGCATGCATGTATATCGTGGAAATGAGGAAGCATGCTGCAGTGCCTAACTGCATGGAGGCTGGCGCCGATTTCCTGGGCTCAAATCCCGCCTCTGCCACTTACAAGCTGGGTGACCTCAAACTCTCTGTTCCTCAGTTTTCTCATCTTGTAAGATGAGGGCGCTGATAGTATATATCTCACAGAGATGTTTTGAATATTAAATGAGTCAAGATTCATAAAACGCTAAGAAAATTTCTTGGCACATTGCAAATGCGATATAGTTGTTTGTCATAAAGGAACAGATTTCATTTTCATTCCATAATGTGAATTCAATCTTCCTAGTAAAACCCTTTCCACCCTCTTCCTAATTCTAGTTAGAGACTCTCTCTCCATACCTGCACCTAAGCATTGTTACAAATAGGTTGTGCTCCCCTGGTAATTGTGCGCAGGGGCATGGCCCTGAGGGCGAGCAAACGCAGGAGAGACACTTCCCTACAGAGTTCTGCTTTGCAAAGACTGACTCCTGGCCTCCCTGGTTGGAGTTAAGTTCTCAAGTGGAACCACTGAGTCTCTCCAAATAATTTCTCTGGGTATTCTGCCAAGGCCTGGTTTGAAAGACCTCTTCTCTCCCCCCTACCCAGTGGGTTCCGATTCTGAGTCCAGCATAACCGGCAGGAATTGCAGGCTCATCGCTCTCACTTACTGTCAAATTCCAACCAGTTCTCTTGGGAATCTAAGCAAGTCAATCAACACTCCCTTTCCTGCCACTGGGGCAAGGGCAGGCCTTTCCTCTTGGCTCAAAGCTCTATGTTTTCACCTTACGATCCCCCTCCTGGTTGTTTTAATATCCTTTCTCAGTCACCTGTCAAGGCTGGGAGATGGTCTTCCCAAACAGCACCGATGCCCGCTGACCCCCTTCGTCTACTTGTTCTGTATTAGGTCCTGAGCCAAGTGCAGGGGTGGTTAAGCAGTAATAAACGTGAAATCAGAGAGGCCCCGTCCTGCCCTGGGCCCTCTGCCTCCTGGGCAAGCCATCTCCTGTGGGCCTGCGTGCCCCAGAGGCATTTGGAAAGAAGCGGGATGGAGGGAGAGGATGCAGTCCATGTTTTGTGAGCTTTCTTGTCACAGACAGGCAGCGGGAAGTTGTCAGTGTTCACGTGTGACCACTTGAACTTCACAAATTTCCTTCAGTTCATACACAGGCATGTACTCGCTTGCAAACATGAGATCCCTCCCCATGGCACTGTCTTCTTTTCGGAGTCCTAATCAGCGAAGATGCTTTTCGTCAGAAGAGTTCACTCAGCACCTTCGTGGTCAAGCCTTAAGAAGGCAGAAATAGATCCGACGTGGCACCTTCCCCCAGGTGCTCGCAGTCACATGGAGACATGCGCAAACAGATGAACCACAGGACAAGCTGGCGGATGCAGGAGAGGGGAGACCCAGTATGATGGGAAGTGGAGGAGCCTCCATCGCTCTCCTGGGGGTCAGAGGGGGCTTCCTGATGGAGGTAAACTGCCTGACGGGCTTCCAAGCAGAGATTTCCAGGAGGCTGGTGGATGTATCAGCCTGCTGTTCCACCAGGAGATCTCGGCTGCAGATAAAGATGAAGGAGACCACTGCATGATAGTGGTCACTGGCATTAGGGGATTGAAGACCTGACCTGGGGCCAGTTGGAATAAAAAGAGAAGGCCGCCCGGTGTGAGGCCTTTAGTCCAAACACAGAATAGTGCTCAAGAGATATCTGTGGACTGATTACGGGTGTACTTGCGAATGGATGGGAGGTGAGGTCACAGAGGAGCCCTGCTGGGCCTTTCATTGCTTTCCAAGAGACCAGCCCTAGGGCAGGAAGAGGCCTGATCCCCCAGGGCTGCTCCTTCTGCCAGCCCCCTTCCCTGGGCCAGGACAACGGCTCTGGGCCGGCCAGCCCCTCAGGTCAGCTCAGCAGCCTTGCAGATTTGCCAGCATTTACAAATGCACTATCAAGTACATGGGGAGTTTGGTCTCAGGTTCCCCTGTGGCGGGAACCTCTGTGCCTTGGTCCCTGGGTCTCAGTGGAGCTCAGAGCTCAGCTGTCTCCAGAGTTTCAGGAATGAGAACTGTTTCTCCATTCCAAGCAGCCCCCTGAGACCTAATTCCTTGTCGTAGGAAAGAGGAAGAGCAGGGTCTGTCCTCCCACTGGGTCTGTCCTCTCTCTGTCCCTGCCAGGCTATGTGTCCCTTGGGGTGGGAAATGTTTCTGTTCATCCTTGGATAACCAGAGTCCACCAGGAGATGCTCAATGGATGTAGGGGTCTTTGCTAGTGACGCCAAGAGTTAACAGTAATGGGGGCTTCCCTGGTGGCGCAGTGGTTGAGAGTCTGCCTGCCGATGCAGGGGACACGGGTTCGTGCCCCGGTCCGGGAAGATCCCACATGCCGTGGAGTGGCTGGGCCTGTGAGCCATGGCCGCTGAGCCTGCACGTCCAGAGCCTGTGCTCCACAACGGGAGAGGCCACAACGGTGAGAGGCCCGCGTACCGCAAAAAAAAAAAAAAAAAAGTAACAGTAATGGTATGGATTCCGTACTGCACAGACATGAGGACGTGGAGAGTTGAGAACTACACTCCCCTCCCTAACAGGAAGGTTTTTTTTTCCTGGGGTGACTTTGGAGATACAACATTTGCAAGTGTTTGATACTTAGAACACTCAAAAGAGTACAAATATAAACACCCACCTGCTTTTCCAAGGACATAAAATAGCTTTTAGAATGACACAAAGCCTTCTTTCTGAGCATATTTTGTTCCACAGGGCACTTCCTAAATGAGTTGATGAATCTGGGTCCAGAAATTCTATCATGTGACTTAACCTGCTTTTTTTTTTTTTTTTTTTTTTCCATCCACCCTGATTGAAGCTAAAACATTCCAGGGAAACTGACTTTCCAAAACTTACACTTCTCCAGAGAGGTAGAAAATAGCTTTCTTTCAAATCCACTGTAAAGGTTTCATTTAAAAAATAAAATAAAATATAATGGAACCCAACACTCCTGGCATCTAATCTAACTACAAATTGAAAACTATACTGGTGTTTACATGGTTTGGGGTTTTTCTAGGAAAGAGTTGCCCAGAATTAATAATATGATGTTTAGCTGGAATGGAATTCCAGCTCTCCATCTCTCCAGACTCTGGGGGAGTGAGAACACCCTGTTCGTGCTCTGGGCCTCCATGGACTCATTCAAGGAGGAGATGCTTGGTTTAGGATGCAAACGAGAATCCGCCATGGATTTGACATCATGGATTTACATAGATAAGACCTTTCCCACACCCCTGGTACATGGATATCACTGATCCCACTGTACAAATGGGGAAACTGAGGCTCAGATGAGTAAGTTCCTTGCCTTGCCTAGGAGGACCACACAGGCAGTAAGTCAGGAAACAAGAATTTGCATCTGAGTTTGCCTTCATTCATTTGTCAGACGCTTTGATTCACCCAGCTGACTTGGTGGTTTTCCGTGTGTGTGTGTGTGTGTGTGTGTGTGTGTGTGTGTGTGTGTGTGTGAGTGAGAGAGAGAGAGAGAGAGAGAGAGAGAGAGAGAGAGAGAGAGAGAAAGATTTTGCTTCCTCGGGGCCATTTGGCCATGTTTGTTTGTTACAACCGGGGCAGGGGGCGGCGGGGGTGTGTGTGCTGCTGGCATCTAATAGGTAGAGGCTGAGGAGACAGCTACAAAGCACAGAACAGCCCCCCCCACACACAGCAAAATAATTATCTGATCTCAATGTCAATAGTCCTGAGATTAGAAATCCCGAGCTGACTCGAAGTGCTAGGTGAATACTCAGCGTGTGATGTTTTTGAAGGACACATACAGATGTTGTCCCCACGGTCACACCAGGAGGATGAGAGTTCCCTGATAATGGATAAGTGCTGTCATCAGTAGAAAAGAATACCTACATTTTTCGTGAAAATTATTTAAGAGAGAGGTGGCTAATTTCAACTGAAATATTTGGGGAAGAAATAATTGGGCAATTTCCTTTTGCTTTCTTTGAATCACAATGGATCCCTACAATTCTGGGGACACTTGAAACTTTCCTAGGGAGACCCCTGAGAGGAGTGGGAGGTCGAGAGCACCAGCCCACAGTGCAGCATGGAGGCCTCTGCATTTGAGGGAGAGTTGGCGTTTTGAGCTGCCTCTTTTTGGAAGCATCCTTTGGAAGACCCCGTAAAACAGAGCTTGGAGAGTTGGGGTATTTATCAGGAGTGGGCTTGACGGATTAACAAAAGACAGAGAGAGAGCACAACTCTGGAATCATTGGAACCACACCCAAGAAGTTTCCAGAAATAGGAGATGCAAAGATGTCAGGAGTCAATAAATCATGGAACTGGATAGAAAGGGGGAAACAGGCAAGAACGAACAAGAGCTTGTTGTGAACATAGCCAGGGCTTGTCGTCCGCTGGGGTCCATCTGTTTATTTTAGAGGCTCCAGGTGAGATAAGGATCAGATGAATGCATTTATATTCCCTCTCTGACTCTGAAGAGTCTCTAGGTCTCCTCCCTAAAGCCCTGGCCTTCTCCATAATCTGAAAGAAAGAAAACCTCCACAGCTTGAGGCAGAAACCATAGCACTGTCTGTCCTACGCCACGCTGGCCAGGCGAGACCAGCATGGGTGGGGAGAAAGGCACCCACGTGCTCACGCTCAGCCAACCCCAGCCCTTGGGAGCACTTGAGCTCGGCAAAGGCCAGTCCTTAGCTTCATGCCTTCATGTGTGGAGACCTCGGACTGGAAGCAAGACCTAACGGACACGATGTACCTGAGGCCACATCTGCACAAAGACTCAAGGAGGCTGCATTCCAAGCCACACCGGGCCTGCAGACACTGGGCAGAAGCCTGTCAGTGCCATACTGTACTTAGCCTGGGCTCTCCAATTTCATCATTTCTGGCTCAGAATGGGCCTGCAATTTTCATTTCTTTATGGGCTTAAGTAATCTATTGCAAATGTCACCGGCAGGCTGTAATGCATTCTTGCCGAGGAAACTGTTCTTTTCCTTCAGTAACTTTCTGGTTAAAGATTTGCCTGGTTGGGTAACTGTTTTACATTAGCTATAATGGTGTTTACGTTGGATGCACCGATGTTTAAATCACTGGACATATTTGTTATTAGTAGGGAGGCAGTGGCATTGTTTTGTCCGAGTATCGGGGTGGTGGGAGGTGCTTCTATTAGTATTGATAATATTTTACAAGAGACCTTGCAGGGATGTTTATAATAATAGCAATGCTGTTTATCTTACCAGGATTATGTTGAAGCAACTTTAATTGTATTCATATTAAACATATCAATGTTAGAACTGATGTAATATGTTTAGCATTAATATGAAGGTCGCTAAGTTGGGGGCTTTTGAGATAGAATTAAAGAGCCTGGAAGACAATGGGACATATGGAAAGCATTTGGGGGGTTTCTGTTCTTGTCTAACAAGAAGGATTAGTGCGTTTGCTGAAATACAGTATAAGATGTACAGTGGGTTGTAATGCTAGCATCTGTTTCCCTTACGATCGAGTTCTCTTGGCTTGTGTGTATGCGCGCGATTGCTCTGGAGTCCTCGCTTTTCACAAGCTCCACCAAAGCCCAAATGTCAGGGATATTTCAGATGCTTTGCAGCTGGCTGTCGCACCCAGAGATGTTTCAAAATGGATTTTGTAATGGCTTATAAAAGTCCCACATTGTGCACGGGCGGTTATTGAGTGTGATATAGTGTGCACAAGAATGTTCCAAATTCCCTCCGCGCTGTATCCATCAATCTGGCTCTATTAGGGTTGGCAGGATAATGGCTGGAGAGAGGCTCTGGACTTTATCTTCAGCTGAAAGAAGCGTCCTAATTATCTACTCATCAGAGCTACCCCACTCCTGGCTCGGGGAGACCACTGCCAGCTCAGGCCCAGAAATTCCAAACCCTCACAGTCACCAAGCCAGGCCCACGAAGGCCAAGATGCAAGACCGTGTCCAGGCGAGCTGGGGAATCGTGGTCCCAGTAAATCCTGGAAATCCATCCCACTCCCCAGCTGGAGGCACTGTCCGGTTAACCCATCGCTACTCAGTTTCCCTCTGCTCTCCTTCCAATCCAGTTCAGTCCAAGGCTCGGACCCAGCCCAGGCAAGTCAGGAGCCCTGGTTTTCTGTAACAAGGGGACAATATCTGCACCTCCCTCCAAAGGCTGTTGGGAAGATTAAATGGGAGAACATGTGAGAGCACTTAGCAGAGCAACTGAGCACATCATGCACTTATTATGGGTCAAAATAGAAAACCTAGTGGAGCATTAGGACTTTACAGGAAATGAATGGTTTTCTTGATAGAGACGTCCCTTTTCTAGTAGAATACTCAAATAATATTTATAAAGAAATTTCTTCTTTACCCATTACTCCTCACAAATATTATCCTTTAAGCTTGTATTATTATCATTATTTTTATATGCTTTTTTGTATCTTTTCTTTTAATTGGGGTATAGTTGTTTGAGAATGTTATGTTAGTTTCTACTGTATGGCGAAGGGAAGATTTCATTCCTATTTAATTGATGAGAAAACTAAGACTCAGAGAGATGAGATGATTTGCCCGTTTGCTCCCTGATTATTTCCTGAACTCCTATGTGCTGGACACTCAGGCTACAGAGATGAGAGTCCCTACCCCACTGTGGTTACCAAGTGGCTTAGAGAGGGGTAAATACACAGGTTCGCCAGCTCCACGTGCCTTTCCCTTCCTAAACCACCATGCTGCCCCCCTTCCAGAAAGTTCCAAGGAGGCCTGCTGTGGGAAGGGGTTGGGTGGAGCACATGCATAAATAACTATAATGTAAGGTACAAAGGACTTAGGAGCCAAGAGAGTGCAGCGGGATTTAAGAAGGAGAGAGACACCGATTGGTAGGGTGCAAAGGCTCTGTGGAAGAGGTGGAATTTGAGCTGTGCTTGGGAAATCAATAGGACTTAAACATGCAAAAGCAGAGAAGGGCATTCTAGGCAGAGGGGACAGGGTGAGCAAAGATATAGGGTCAGGAAAGCAGGAGGAACAAGCAGGGAATAGCCGGTAGTTTCCCTTGGATTCCAGTGATGGGTATGGAAAGGGGATGCAGTGGCAGATCGCACTAAGTGCTGATGTGTAGTAAATCAGGGCAAGCTGAGGAGCTAGGCTTTTCCCTTCAAGAAATGGGGAGCCATGGAAGGTTTTAGAGCGGGAACATGACCTACACGGTCAGATACGTGTTTTCAGAGACTTAACTGAAAGCTTTGGATAAAGTAGATGGGAGGAAGAGGGGCAGGTTGACCTCTTGGCAGGTACAGCAATCCAAGCTAAGGGAAGGGAAGCCTTTGACGGTAGAGGTGGAAGGGGCAGAGAATATGCACTACAGAGAGCGCAGAAGGTAAAAATACGACCGCATGTGACTATTTCCTCCTCCAAGGAGAAGCAGCAGCAGCTCAAATGAGAGAGGCTGCGGGGCAAGCCACGTGTCAGCAAGGTGCGGCCCAGATTGTGTTTCCCAAGCACTGGTGGGTGACGTCTCTGTGTCTCACCTTAGATACCTACTTTGGAGGATGCAGAAGTTTGCTCGAGCTGCCACAGACTGGGTGGCTTAAACAACAGAAATGTATTTTCCCACAAATCTGGAGGCTAGAATACCAAGATCAAGGTGTCAGCAGGATTGGTTTCTTCTGAGGCCTCTCTCCTAGGCTTGTGGATATCCATCTTCTCTTGTCTTCACATGGTCTCCCCTCTGTACCTATCTGCGTCCAAAACTCCTCCTTTATAAGGACACCAGTCATACTGGATTAGGACCCACCTGAATGGCCTCATTTTAACTTAATCACCTCCTTAAAGACCATATCTCCAAATACAGTCAGATTCTGAGATACTGGGGTTAAGACCTCAACAAATAAATTTTGGGGGCACACAAGTCAGCCCATAACAGTGTAACTTATATATCCCCCCACACACGTGCTTAGTGTCACGCGAACCCACCCCAAGCCAGAGTAAAATCAGGCAGTTTTCCGGGCCTCCTCAATGGTCCAGGAAGAACTCATCTCCCACCAGCAACAGGCAAAGCCAGGAACGGGGAGTGGGCGAGCTCTGCAGTCAGGCTGCCAGTGTTCAAATCACAGCCCTGCCACTGCATGACCTTGCAACGATTACTTATTCTCTCTGTAGCTGACTTTTCTCATTTATGAAGTGGAGTCAATAGTAATCTCCACCGGGTAGGCTTGTTATGAGGGTTTACTGAGTGAACGTATGTAAAGATCTTCAATGGTGCCTGGTACATAATAAATGCTCAACACGTGTTAATTGTGACACCCATTAACACACGGGGTCCCAGCTGGGATGAGGTGGTAGACAATAGAAAGGAATAGGTCAAGATGGGTTTTACCAAGGAGAAATAAGGGCTAGAAGCTTTTATCAGCATTTTACAAAGTCCGCAGGCGTGTGTGCATTTTTTTCTCCAAAAGGCTGTACAGACTAAAAAGTTCAAGCCCTCGCCTTGAGTTCATTATTCAACATAACTTGAGTGTCTGATAGCACAGACCAGGTGCTGGGCAAGAGGAGAGAGCTCGGTCCTGATCGGGGCTAGCAGAGGAGGCGGAGCCTGTGCAAATTACAGGAGCACAGAGAGCCTGAGACCTGACCATGTGGTTTATTAATACAAATCCACACTGGCCTGGGTGGAAGGAGGGGGGAGGGGGCCGGGGGTCCGCAGGTGGTAGGTGACTGTGTAACATAGCAAGTCCAATCCTGCCTTGTAGGGGCACCTCCACAGCTCTGGGACTAGGGTAAGGGGAGTGAGGCACTGACCTCAGGCACAAAATTTAAGGGAGTGCCAAAAGTCAGTAATAAACATAAAAATAACATTTTAACAGAGTCCCTTTAAAAATCAAAGTTAATGCAAAAAAAATAAATCCATGATGAACAAAATATCAAAATTTTCAATAAAGACAAGATCTGACCCTGCACTTGCAGGATGACCTTGCTCACCCAACCCTGATCCTGGACCCAGATCCCCCCACATTTCTTCCTGAATCCAGCCTTACTCTCTGGGACCCTGGTCTAAGTCCTTGCCTTAAGCTGCTCTTCATCTAGGGATGAAGAGGGTCTTGCTATTTTTGAGATAGGAAACTTGGGAAATTTGTTTCATCTCATCTGTAAAATGGGTGTGAGGCTTAATATGAAAGAGCCTGAGTGTGTTATGGCCCCTAGTTCAGTGCCTGGAGCATAGTCAGCACTCAAGAAGTGTTTATTGGAGCTAGAGAAATCACTTTACGTCAGTTTTAATGATTGTGTGCGGACAGTGAATGGGGAAATTGATGTCCACATTCAGCAGAACATCTTCACAAACGGTACAGTGTAATGGAAACGCAGGCATTACACTTGGACCTTAAGAGGAGAAAAGATGTGCATCTAAAACAGGTATAAATGGCCCCTTCAGACCCACCAAACCTCTGTAAGATCGGAGTACCATTTTATGGAGGAGGCAGATGAGGATCTGAGAAGCTTTGTGCCCTGCACCACATTGCACTCAGTATCAGACAGAGCCAGGAATAGTGGCCAAGGCAGAAGCCTGGCCGTTACATCTGAGCATCAGAGCCATGCCTGGGTCCTCACTGGAGTGACGTGGTGCTCTGTGCGGGGCTGGTGCTGACTCTAGGAGCTGCTATGGCGGGGAGCATGGTACACACAGGGGAGCTGCAGCAGCACAGCGTGCTAGGTGGGGTCTAGCCCCAGGTTGTTGAGAGCGACTGCTGCCAACCCACACTGCCGCCCCCGGCATGGTGTGGCCAGCACGGCCATGCCTCCTGGATGCCCAGGAGAGCCCCAGTTCACACTTGGTTGTCCTGGCGTGACTGTTAGTAACTCACGATTTTACTATCAAATGGGTCCTGGTCTGGACATAAGCCTAAACAGTCGCCCTAATTACAACAGCTCTCAGGTGGAAGACACTGATCTCTGGATTTTCCTTCACCAGAAAATCCTTTCCACCTGTAGGAAAGCTTCCCAAGTACCAGCTCCGTGTCCTCTCTCTGCTTCCCCAGTGGCTGGCCCAGGGCCCACCTCAGAGGAGACATGCTGAAAATATTTGCTAACTGGAACTAAATTGAGTAAGCCAGGCAACTTATCTCTTCTGCTGCAGAGTCTGCCTTCCCCGAACTCCCCGTAAAGGCAGCCATTCCCCAGCTCTGACTCTTCCAGGGAAAGGGACAACTGTCTCCAGAGCCCCTGTGCTGGGCGTGAGAGAGGAAAGCAGAAGTGAAGCTGGCCAGAAGCAGAGGCCCTCCCTAGCCTGCACTTGGCGGCGGAACGGTGCAAAAGGCACACCCTGCCGACTAGGAACGGGGTCCGGCTCTGTCCACTCCGAGGGGAAACCCCAGCCCTGCTCCTTGGGCCACTGCAGCAGCCCCAAGCCCCTGCACAAAAGGGAGAGGCGCCCCCGTGTCGCATCCCCCAGCAGCCGCTCAGCTGAGAAAACTGCACCGCGTGAAGAACGTGGGACCGAGAGGCAATGGCGGGTCCCTCGGCCGGGAAGAGGACCTGTTGAGAGTCACTCTGTGCCAAAGTCTGGACGTTCCGGGTCTTTCCTTCATTTCCCCCAGATGCTCCCCTCGTACGTGAAGTCCCTCCTTAGAGAAAGTGCTCCCAGCTTGCTGTCTTTGCCCCTCCCCTTGGCTCTGAAGGGAACCTACCTTTACTCTCTTGGTTCACCTTTACACGCTTTCCTCCCCAGCCCCTCTTCAAGGCCACCTTTCCTTACATCGGTGGTTCTCGGACTTAGTGCATCAGAATCACCTGGAGGGCCCGGCCAATACAGATCACTGGGTCTCCCCACCCCCAGGGATTGTGATCCAGTAGGTCTGGGGTGGAGCCCAAGGATTTGCATTTCTAGCAAGTTCTCAGGCGATGCTGCTGCTGCTTGCCTAGGGAACACCCTTTGAGAACCACACTCTTGACCTTCTCTGGGAAAAGGCCTGCTCCCAGCAAATGGACGGTTCTCTAAAGCAGCAACCCTCCATCTGGCCGCACAGTATCATCACCTGAGGAGCTTATAAAAGGTCCCACACTTCAGTCCACACCCTGGACCAATTACGTTTGGGTCTGGCCGTGGGACCCAGGCCATCAACATTTTCAAGTCTGCTCAGGGGATTCCAAGGTTAAGAACACTACTTTCAAACCTATTTTCCACAAACCTGAGTTTGCTCGGCCCTTCTGCCAATCGCAGCTGTCCTTCTAACCTGAATCAAGCGAGTCCCCTTCATCCTCCCATGTTCTCAGCATGATTTTTTCCTCACTGCAAAGTTTGCTCACATTCAATCCATCTTCACGGGATGGTGGGTGGGGACTGGCAGGATATTAATTTGTGACACCTTCAAACAGTATTCTTTAGATACTTAACATTTATTTAAAGGGAATGAGAAGAAATTTATTTTCTCTTCATACAAGTTATATTCAGAAACAGTTTCTTCTGATCATTCTCTCCCATGGGCAAAGGATAGTGAAGGTTCTTAAAAAAAAATTTTTTTTTAATCTCATTTTTCTGTAGTTCTGGCCCTCCCTTTCGTTGTCTTTTGTGATTTTCTGAATCAAACTAACTTCTTGGGAGGACTGATAAAGGGTTTAAATTTAGATAGTAAAATGAATCATTAACGTAAAGAATGCCACATTAACATGCTCTTCATTTCAGAGTCTCAGCTGACAGCTCTTGCCGGAGCATGTCACAGAAATATGCAGCTGAGCGAGGCAATTGCTGGCAAGGCCTTTTTTTTTTTAACTCCCACTCAGACATTTTGTACTTGGGTGTGAGAGGGCCCGATTTACATTTTGCCCATTACATAAAGTGTTACACAGAATTTCTAAATAAACTGACTCCATGTTTCCAGTTCATTCTTGGGCAATTTGGCCTGCAAAGGAGTAGTGCCCTGGGAGGTGGTCCAGCCGGCCTTTCCTTCAATCGCTTTGGTTTCCAACCTATTCCTCCCATCACAGGCATTCACAGAGGTGGATACAGTAACCATGTCTGCTCACCAGAAGAGACGGCGCTTACGAAACTCAAGGAAGAGAAAGCCTCAGCTCAAGGAAGTTCTTACGAAACTCAAGGAAGAGAAAGTCTCAGCTCAAGGAAGTTATCACCAATGTCCAAGGCAACTGAGAGGCCAAATAAGATGAGACTTCAAAGATAAGGAGCGAGAAGAATCCATCGATCTGAAGAATGAATGTCGATGGGGGCGGGAGTGGGTGGGATGAACTGGGAGGTTGGGATTGACATATATACACTAATGCATATAAAATAGATAATAAGAACCTGCTGTATAAAAATAAAATAAAATTCAGAAAAAAATAATACAGCCTAATGCGAACGTTCAAAAAAAATAAAACAAAAAAAGAATGAATGTCATGTGAGACAGTTAGTTTGGAAAAAGCTCTTTTGAAAGTTTGGTTTAGGAGAGGAAGAGGGAGATGAGAGAGAAAGCTGGGAAAAAAACAGAGCCCAAGGGAGATTTTCTTTGTTTTTTTGTTTTTTTAAGCTGAAAAGAGACTTGAATTCATCCTTACGGTGCAGGAAAACTGGTACAGACTAAGTGATGAACATATAGTAAAAAGGATGCCAGTAACCCATGGGGTTTTTTCACTCAAGAGGTGACGAGAGTGAGGTTCTGAATGAAATTTACCAAGTTTGCTTCACTTTGCTGCTTTTGCGTTCAGTTGCTGCCTTTTTTGTTCTCACCTGCTAAGGAGACTACGTCTCTAACAAACTCCCGTAGAAGGCACACATTACCTGGTAACAGGAGGGCTGGCCACAGGGAAAGGGACTTGTTGGTAGAGGACTGGGTCATGATGGAAAATACTGGGTTGGCTAAAAAGTTCGTTCGGGTCCGGACAATCCCGAACGAACTTTTTGGCCAGCCCTATATTACAGCCAGATTTCTAAAATTCTATTTAGAGTAGCTTTTAAATTTTTTGTTAGTTTTGTTTTGTTTTACTTTTTTATTGAATTAAAACATTCAGTAAAGTATACTAATCTCACAGTAGAGCCAGTTGAGTTTTTACATACATATACACCCACATTAACTGCCAGCAGTACAAAATACACAAGCTCCCCAGAAGGCTCTCTTATGCCCTCTCCCGTCAATACCCACCCCCATAACCACTGTTTGGACTTCAGGCACTACAGATTAAGGCTCCTGTTCTTAGGCTTCATATAAATGAAATTACACATAAATGGCTTCTTTTGTTCCCCGTAATGTCTGTGAGATTCATCTATGTCTGGTGAGTATCATTATTTTGTTCACTTATTATTGTTCACTCCTATTTATTGCTGTCATGTATTCTGTTATATGAAAATATGGCAATCTATGTAGCCATTATCCTACTGGTAGACGTTTGATTGCTTCTGGTTTGGGGCTCTTACGAATAACGGTGCTGTTGAACATTCTAGAATGTCTTTGGTGGTCATATGCACTTTCTTCTCTTGGTGGTGATTCTGGGAGTGAGGTGGACAGGTTGGTGTATGCTTAGCTGCAGGAAGGAAGGGCAGGGTGCTTTGGGGTTGTGGGGCTTCCCATGACCCACAGGATGAGGCCAGGGCTTTATAAGCCATGGTACCTTCCATTCTATTGCCCTTGTCTTCTTCTCTGAACTTATCTCTCACCACAGCCCTCCTTCACTCTGCCCAGAAGCCATCTGAACATCGTACATTTCCCCCAACATTCTTAGTCATCTGGTGTCTGCATGCCTGTGCTCTGGCCGTCTCCTCAGCCTGTGATGCCTCTTCCCCTTTTCTATCAGACAACTCCAATTTACCCCTGAAGACTCTAGGCAAAAACTACTCCCTCACAGGACCTTTCCCCCACATTTTTCCTTCTCCCCTGTCAATAACATTTTCATCCGCGCCTGCAAGTTTTCTGCGTTCATGTTTATTAGCCCCAATCACTCTGTGTGGAGATTACTTGGTTGTGAGATAGCGACCTCCTGCAGGGCAAGGCCTGCATCCTGGTCATCGCTCTGTCCTCAACTCCCGCACAAGACCTCAAACGAAGAAGGGTCTTAATAAATATTTTTCAGATTTAATAAATGAACTGGATTTCTTTTTAAGGAGATGGCCTACTTTTTCCTCCCCCAAGATATAACAGGAAGAGATGAACCAACCAGTTCTATAACGTTTCAAGTGGAATTGCTTGTCATGCCTGCAACAAACAGGGAAGATGAAAGTGGACAAGAGACAAGCTCTAAAAGACATGCTGGTGATTCAGACTTTGTTTATGTCCCATAATACCAAACACTCTCAGATACAAAGTTTTATTTATTTATTTATTTATTTTTGGCAAACTGTCCAGATGTTTCCAAATATCCAGATGTTCTCCCTGATATAACCCAAACAACTCTGTGTCACATTTTATTAAGCTCTTTAGTACCACGGAGACAGAGCTTGAATTGAGTTGAAAATTCGGTAAAGATAGAGCCAAGGGCAGGAACTTTGACCTACTCATTGTCCTCTAGAAAAGACCTGCGAGATGTGGCCCAGAGATGAATCCAGAAGATATACCTGAGATATGCAAAGTCGTCAAAATCCAACCATTCCAGAGAGTCCCCTAGGTCAGTGTGCTTCCACTGATCCATACAGTTACTTGAAGGAGCATCCCGCCTCACCGTTCCAATCCTTCTTGGCTGTGCTGGATAACAATAACTTTCTCCAAACATACCAAGTACTTTAGACCTCTAAGCCTGAGCTTATGCTCGCTCCTTTCTCTACGACGCCTTTTCCCAGGTCCTACCCAGCCCAGCCTTTCCCTCCCGGTGCCCCACCTGCCCCCCAGATGAGCGTGATCTTATGCTGTCTTCTTTCAATCTCATCTCCCTCCAGATCCTTCCAAGAGTCAGCTCAGATGCCTGCGCCCTACAGAAAGTGATCTCACACTACCCAAATACCAAGTTCTCCCAATACTCTCTGCTCCCTTTCTTGGGGTCACTTGGCATTTTCCGCATTTTAACAAAACTTTCTATGCATAGATTACCACCTCCCACAAATACCAAGTGCTTTAAGGGCGTGATCTATATCTGCTATATATTTGAGCCCCCAAAATCAATTAAAATATTGATTGAATGGGACAATTTCCATTTACAACTTACAGGCATAATCTGGATGTCATAAATCAAGGGAATGGAGGAAAGGGCTCAGGATTAGGCATCGGGCTGACCTGAGTTCCACACTGGATCTGCCACCACCTAGCTCCACGTCTTTAGACAAGTCCCCTCAGCCCTCTGGGCCTCAGTTTTCCCATCTGAAAAGCAGTAATGTCTTTAAACCTGTTGTAAGAGGATAGCTGTTAAGGCAGAGTTAAATGTGATCGCGGTGCCCAATGACGTTAACATTCCTCTTTCTTATTCAGGGTTAGGGATGAGTGAGTATTGGGAGATGCACTTGCTCTGTTCAGGGAAAGACACCTTCATTGTACAGATCTGACAGAGAGGAAGGACACAGCAGAACTGATTGTGCCTTTGTGTGGAGGCCTGGGATTCAGGCTGACTTATTTCTGTATCCACAATGCCCTTCCTGGCCTGGCATGTGAAGGCCTTAGGTCAATGTTTAGTGAATGAATGAAGGTCTTTATCCAGCTGAGACTCAGAGGAAAGCCAAGGATATTGTTCCCAGAATTGCGGACGGGGAAGGAGGCTGACCTTTTAGAACTGAAGCATTGGATCGGGGAATATCTATCAGCTGGACTGAAAAGCTGAGTCCCCGGAGAATTAGACTTGGGCTTCGTAAATCATGCTCTGGCTCCGGTTAGGATCCCTCCTTGAGCCCGGGGTACGGCTGAGCTTCTCACTGGGAGTCATATGTCTCCAGCTGTTAGGAAGGGAGGATTGGGCCATTCAAAAGCCTGACAACAACTGTCTGAATCTCTCTTGAGGACAAGTCAGCTACATGTTTCATGTGGGCCCTTTGAGCTCTCCGGCTTCCCTGGTCCTCTGCCTGTCTGCTGAGCGGGGCTTCCTGCCCTTTCTCCCTTCATCCATCCTCTCTCTCTCTTTCTCCTTTACCTCCTTGATCATGCAATGGCAGGTTACACAAAAGCCGCAAATTCCAAGCTATATGTAGCATAGAGCGGCTGTTTGTCCCGAAATACCACGTCGCTGACTGCAGCAAACACAAATTACAAGCTTTATCTAATCACAGTTATGGGACTGGTCATTTTTGGTTTCCAAAAATGCCTGTGAGTGGCATGCTTCTGCAGCTGGTGGTGGCACCGGCTTGGGTTTCAGATCTCAAGTGCACACAGATGCACAGGGAGATGGGCATCCCAAGTGACCGATTCAGAAAGGGAAATAGGAGAGGGAAGAGAGAAAGTACAACTCACCAGATAAACAAACTCCGCTGGTTGCGACCTCAAAAATAAATTATTTAAAATCATCAAGTTGCATCACCACTGCACTGAAGGTTATCAGCACTGATCTCCCTGGCACACAGTTTCCTAACCTAAAAGGTGACACCAAAGTCATTCTCGAGTGGCGGCACTGGGAACTGGAGAAAATGAAGCTTGCTTGGAAATCACTGATATAGTTTTGGGGTAGAGTTTTCTTCACTTATCTTTTCACCAGGAGTAGATGGAGGTGGCATCGAGGAAAGAACGAGGGGCTTGGAGTCTGGACCCTGGCTTGGCTTGTGACCATGACCTAGGTCACTTCTCTGAGTGACCTTCTGAGTCAAGTGAGGCTGATAACACAACCCAGCTCGCCGGGCTGACGGGAGGGTAAGATGAGGGTGCGTGTGGAAGGGCCAACCACATATTCGGCACATATCAGCCTGGATGAAAGCGACTTGGCTGCTGGCTGGGAGCTGGATTCTCTTTCTGCATCAGTTCATCATAACCATTATGACTACTCCTTACTCCCATGCGTGTGGGCTTCACTTGTGAGCCACAGGCAGGGCTGGGGGGAGGGGCAGCTCCTCTCGTCTCGCGCATAATGAACTCAGTCTGTGATTCAGTGTCAAACACGGCCACTCAAATTCAACCAGTGTTCCACTGAGATTCCGGGGCACATGTGTGCACACTGGGAAGGAGAGCGCTCTCTGTGAGCTTTAAATAGCCTAAAGACGTGCTTGAGCGATCCTCTCGGTTGAAGCATAAAAGCACTGAGGAAAGCACAGCCCTATAAATATCTACATTCCTCCACACCAGATAGAAATTGCACAAGGCCACCGTTTCCAGAAGACGTGAGCTCTCACAGCGAGCCTCTTTGGCAGCTGAAGCCTGACTTTCCAGGGCCGGCAGAGGGAAGGATGGGCAATTCCACCCGTGGCTGAAAGTAGTAACAATGAAACAATGAACGGTCGGAACTCAAACCGACTCTCACTTCCCTAAACTATACATAAATCACCATTTTCTTTTTCCTTGACTTCAATTCCACGTTAGTCCTTCTCATGAAAGGGTCCTTCAAGAGAAAGAACTGAAATTTGAGCATCAAATGGGTAATGCTGGGAAATTCAGCGGTCCCCCTCACTCTGAGAAGAGAGGGTGTTGGATGAGCCTTCAAGGCCCCTTTAAGCTCTAGCATTCTATTCTACGGAGGCCAATTCGTCTTGGGAAATGGGTTGGAATAAGCCTCTTACACAAAGGAACATGGTTTGTTTTTGTTTTCGTTTTTGTTTTTGTTTGCGGTACGCGGGCCTCTCACCGTTGTGGCCTCTTCAGTTGCGGAGCACAGGGTCCGGACGCGCAGGCTCAGCGGCCACGGCTCACGGGCCCAGCCGCTCCGCGGCACGTGGGATCCTCCCGCACCGGGGCACGAACCTGCGTCCCCTGCATCGGCAGGCGGACTCTCAACCACTGCGCCACCAGGGAAGCCCCGGAACACGGTTATTTTTACCTGCCATCATACCTGTTGCAAGCAGATGAATTTCCCCACGTCCCCCAATAGATGAGTAACGTAGTTTACTAGAGATCATCGTTTCTCAGCCCCTACCACGTTGGAAAAGGGATAAAACTCTGTAGCTGAGTCAATTGAAGCACCAGCCACAGTGCTGAAGGTACGTGGTTTCTGACTTCAAAGCAGAAACCCTAGAAGAAATCAGAGTAACAGTAAAAGCTATAGCATTTGCAGAGTCTCTCCTATGTGTTGCACAATATACTTGAGGGTTTCATATCCCTTATTTCATTTCACCCTCAGAACAATCCTATGATGTAGGTGTTTTTATTACCATTTTATCAACGATGAAACTGAGATTTAGAGATAAAATAACTTGCTCAGAGTATTTCTCTCTGTCTTCTGACTACTAGGAACTTCAAGGTTAACTTTGGTCAAATACAAGGGCACAGGGGTTCGTACTTGTGATTTTGTCATTCCCAACTCCATTCTTTTCTCCAGCCCCTATTTTCCTGTTTTCTTTCTCCCTCCTCCCGCTTGTAACTTATTTTTGCGTTTTTCCTATAGTACAGAGCAAACTTACATCCTTTTTGGAAAAGAGAGAGATGTAAGCAAACGAAAGAGCGACAGCCGGGCGTCGGCACAGCCAAGACCAGAACTCAGGTCCCAGGCACCTGAGCGGCTGCCATCTCACATATTCTCTGCTCCTGAAGGGGCCGTTTGCCTATAAACCTGCATATGCGAAGGTGAAAAGTCCACAGGAGGTCAAAAAAAGACTCCCAACTTAAAACTACCACCACAAGCTGCTTAGGTTCTAGCTGAGGATGGGGTGGAACTCCAATCTTCCTGTGGAAGAACTTCACCTCTTTTGGTGAGAGGTTCAGAGGGTGGAGACCCAAGAATAAGGTCCTTGAAGGAGGAAACCAAGAGTAACTCCTGACTGTTGGTAGAAGGCAACCCCCCACATGGCTCAGGGAACTGAAATGCTCTAGTGTCTCTTTAAGGAACATAACTATGGCTTTCAGAAACCGCAAGCCTGTGTCGACCCGAAAAATCTGTAAGAACCTGAAAAGAACCATCCACAGTGACACGAGAGAGCTTCACAAAAGGGTGGAGTGCGAGATAAAACGGCAATGATCTGTAACATCGTTGCGTGCCTGCAAGACACAGTTGTGGGAGCGTAAAGGGGCTAAGGAATCCATTTATAGTACATAAAAATCGGGGGCAAGCTTAAGAAGGTCAAATGAAGCTACAAATTGTGGCTGGGAGAAAATAAAAAGGAAATGAAAATTAAGTGCCCAAATTGTGATAGACATTGTGCTGTTTCATATCCCTTCCCTCGCTAGTAATAATTATGACATCCCTCTGAGTTAGGTCTTATTGTCTCCGTGTGGGTAACGGGGAGTAAGGTTCAGGGTGGTTAAATAACCTGGACAAGCTAGCAGGTGGCAGGACCAGGTTCATACCCAGGCATGGTCTCATTGTAAAGCCCAGTACTTTATGCCCAACTACACCACTTAGAAGGGATGACTCAAGTTCAAGTTCAGTGATCACCCAATAATGGTTGTATATCTTAAACGGACACTAACCCAAATATCAAATGGCCTCCTTTTAGAACTTGTCAAATTGATGTAAAGCTCATAGGAAATATAAATACATGAGAACCCATACACAAAAGAAAATACTGTAAAAATAATCAATAATAGAAGAAGGAGACATACTAGGAGTTAAACCAAACCACAAAGCAGGAATAATAAAAATTTACAATACTCAAAGAGTAAAGAACGTGAATTTTTATAACAGAGAAAAGTACATAGGATTATTTAGTATATAATCAGGTAAACATCAGTGGCAATAATTAACTCTTATTTAATCAGTTATTTTATGTAACTGGATCGTAATTTGGAGATAAATTAATTTAGATTACACCTTGTATGATATGAAAAAACAAACTCCAAATGGATTAAAAAGTGAACTATTGAAATGAGCCATGGAAATAACTGAAGTAAAATGGAATATTTAATCACAATTTTGGAGGAATGTTTATTTGGTAAATAGCAAATAAAAGTACAACTTCCATGGGCTTCCCTGGTGGCGCAGTTGTTGAGAGTCTGCCTGCCGAGGCAGGGGACACGGGTTCGTGCCCCGGTCCGGGAAGTTCCCACATGCCGCGGAGCGGCTGGGCCCGTGAGCCATGGCCACTGAGCCTGCGCGTCCAGAGCCTGTGCTCCGCCACGGGAGAGGCCACAGCAGTGAGAGGCCTGCGTACCGCAAAAAAAAAAAAAAAAAATACAACTTCCAAAGGAATAAAAAATTCAACTGTATGACCACAACTTCTCCTCAAAAAAATGAAACTCTCTTCAATAAAAACAAATGCCATTAAAGTGAAAGGAAAGCTATTTATTTCCAAATATGGCACAGATGGTTTAATTTAATACCTCTGATGTATATAGATAGCCAATACAATCAGGACCCAATAGAGTAATGGGTAAATATCAATTAACACAAGGACAATTCTACAGAGAAAAGAAGTATATTTTCAACCTCAGAAAATAAAAATGTAGTAAAGCACTATTTGATACATATTTTCTGATGGCACTGTATCTTGGTTTTCTTTTAGAAAACAATACAATAATATATAAGAAAACCTCTAACACTATTTGTACTCTTTGAGCCAGTAAATCTATCATAGAAATTTATCCAAAGGAAATAATCCAAAAGAATCAAAATTTGTTAACACATTTCTTTTCATTGTATCTAGATGAGAAGATGAATGCTAGCTGAACCTATTGTGATCACCATTTCATGATATATGCAGATCAAACCATCATGCTATACATCTTAAACTTATACCGTGATATATGTCAATGCTTTCTCAATAAAACTGGAAAATAAATTGTAAACATAAAGGTGTTCTTTGTAACAATATCTGAGTAAAATAGAAAAAATAATTTAAATTAATGACCAAAAAGAGTGAAGTGGTGAAATGCTTGTGGTATAACGGCCAGATGGAATATTAGGCCGACAATATAAGGTGACGTAACAACAATATTGGTGGGGGAAGGGCAGTTCCCAAGCACAAGTGTGGACTGAGGGTGCAAGCACGCACAAGTGTATGCAAATGCTTGCAAATGCAAACGCATACAAGTGTTTGCAAATGCTTGCAAATGCTTGCATGGACGCTGCTGGCAGGGGCCACGGAAAAAGGGGAGGGATGTGATGACTATTTTCCATATTTTGAATTCCCCTCAATGTTGTTCTATGAGGCTTTAACCATTATTTAAAACCTGGTTTAAACAAGGCATTACTGAGGACCCATGGGACACCTAGCAGTGTGCTGCAGATAGTTCAGAAGAATGTCCCTGGACCTTGCTGCCACGAGACACAGTCCACCTCTATCTACTACTGCCAGAGCGTTGCTTCTGGAACAGGAAGATAGGATGGAAAGAATCCCAGTCCCTTTCAGCAGTTTGTGTCTGTGTTAGTTACCTGGGGCTGCTATAACCGAGATCCACAAACTGGGTGGCTTTAACCATGGAAATTTGTTCTCTGGCGGTTCTGGAGGCTAGAAGGCTAACATCAAGGTGTCAGCAGGGCCAGGACCATCTGGACTCTGGGTGGAATCCTTCCTGGCCTTTTCCTGGCACCTGGTGGGGACCCACAATCCTTGGTGATTCTTGGCTTGCAGCTGCAGCACTCCAGTCTCTGCCTCTGTCGCCACGTGGCATAGTTTCTGTGCCCTCATATTATCTTACAAGGACACCCATCATATTGGGTTAAGGGCCCACCCTAATGCGGTATGACTTTGTCTAAACTTGACTAATTGCACCTACGATGTCTATTCCTAAATAAAGTCACATTTCATAAGGCACTTGGAGTAAGAACTTTCAACACATCTTTTTGGGGAACATAATTGAACAGTGTCTAAACCCATGAGCTTTCAAATCTGACCTGCCTCATCCCCCAAAACCCCAGATGCTTATGCATCTTCTTCCTGCAATTCTCTCAATTTTCCCATTGATACGATATAGGCAGGAAGTAGGGCAATAAAAAGTAAATTTCATGGTAGCCGTTTGGGGGGGGGTTATCATTTTGCACCCAGCCATAGATACTTCTTGCTGGAATCGCCTTGGATGGGTGATCTGAGGATAGACAAGTAATGACCTCAAGGAGGGTTTTCACAGGAGCCCTCCGACTTGGGGGTGGAGGACTACTGAGTTCCATGGTGCTCTGTTAGTCTCTCATTGCTCTGGCTCAGCAAGAGTTAAATAAAGTGATAAATAAAATGATGATCGCTAATCATTAGAGAAACGCAAATCAAAACTACAATGAGATATCACCTCACACCTGTCAGAATGGCCATCATCAAAAAATCTACAAACAGTAAATGCTGGAGAGGGCGTGGAGAAAAGGGAACCCTCTTGCACTGTTGGTGGGAATGTAAATTGATACAGCCACTATGCAGAACAGTATGGAGGTTCCTTAAAAAAACAGAAGTAAAACTACCATGCGACCCAGCAATCCCACTCCTGGGCATATACCCTGAGAAAACCATAACTCAAAAAGAGTCATGTACCACAATGTTCACTGCAGCTTTATTTACAATAACCAGGACATGGAAGCAACCTAAGTGTTCATCAACAGATGTATGGATAAAGAAGATGTGGCACATATATACAATGGAATATTACTCAGCCATAGAAAGAAATGAAATTGAGTTATTTGTAGTGAGGTGGATGGACCTAGAGTCTGTCATACAGAGTGAAGTAAGTCAGAAAGAGAAAAACAAATACCGTACACTAACACATATATATGGAATCTAAAAAAAAAAAAAAAAAAAAAAAATGGTTCTGAAGAACCTAGGGGCAGGACAGGAATAAAGACGTACACGTAGAGAATGGGCTTGAGGACATGGGGAGGGGGAAGGGTAAGCTGGGACGAAGTGAGAGAGTGGCATGGACATATATACACTACCAAATGTAAAATAGATAGCTAGTGGGAAGCAGCTGCATAGCACAGGGAGATCAGCTAGGTGCTCTGTGACCACCTAGAGGGTTGGGATAGGGAGGGTGGGAGGGAGACTCAAGAGGGAGGGGATATGGGGATATATGTATATGTATAGCTGATTCACTTTGTTATAAAGCAGAAACTAACACACCATTGTAAAGCAATTATACTCCAGTAAAGATTTTTTTTTAAAAATTGGGCGTGGAATTCACCCAAGATTTATGGCAACCATGACTGGTTTCTGTCACCCTTAGCTTTGGGGACTTTGGAGGCCACCGTGTGGGCCAAAAGGCAGCAAAGAGTCATCACAATGAGGCCTGGCATCAGCAGAGACAGAAGCAAAGTGGGGGGCACACCCAGATTCAGAAAGCCTAGATGTGTCAGCAGAAATTCAGAAATGTTTAGGGATGACTTAAATAACTATTAGAGGCAATTCAAAATGTTCTAGATAAACTTTAAACGGTTTCTAGAAGGAGATTCTTGAGCTCCGATGGAAATAAAGTTCTTGCACTATAATCTGTGTAGTTTCCCTTTACTGATAAGGTCAAGTCCAAACACTGTTGCGTGCCCTCATGATTTGTCCTCAACCAACCTCCCTCGCCTCGTATTTTACTTAAACCTAAGTGCTAGCCTGACGTTTCCTAAACTGACCTTCTGGACTTTAGCGTACTTTGCACAAGTACTCCTTCCTCCCAGGATGCCTCTCTGGCTTCTGTGCCTGGAGAAGGGAGCAGCTGATGCTGAGATTCTAAGGTTCCAGCTCAAAGAGCCCTCCACTACACTTGCCTGCGATCATTTTCTACATTTTCTCCACTCAGTCATTAAGTCCATTCAATATTTAGTCAGCCATTGAATAAGTATTTATTTATTCATTCATTCATTCATTTATTTTTGCCAGGCTGCCTCTGAGGACTTCTTCCTGCCTCTTCCCAGCTCCTGGTGGCTAGAGGCAATCCTTGGCGTTCTTTGGCCTGCAGCTGTGTCACCCCAATCTCACCTCTGATGTTGAATGTCGTTTTCTCTTCCCCTTCTGTGTGTCTCCGTTTCTCTGTGTCTCGGCTTTCAATCTCCCTCTCCTTTCTCTTATAAAGATACCAGTCCCTGGGCTAGGGGCCACCGTAATTCATCTTCACTTTTTTTTTTCAGTTGACATGTAATTGTCATTCTCTTGAATATTTATTGACAGCTGACAATGTGCTGGGAACTGTGAGTCACAGGTGAGGAACAGGTGGATGGGTGGATGGATTATGGGGTTTGAGCTTGTGAATAGAGTTGGAGGCTCGACTGGAGAGCTCTGTGGGGTTGAAACAAGGGACAATTACAGACCCCATGCACGTTCCGCAACAGCGGGCACTTGGAAGCCCTGTGTCAGGACAGCAGTATGGCCCTTTATTCCCAGGGCAGCTTGTCCTCTCATCATGGACTGCTGCAGCCTACATATGAGAGGTACCCTTTGGGATGGGAGTTCTCACACCTCAGTGAGGAGCCTGGGAACACAAGGCCTTCATGGGCCCAGCCTGTCCCCGTCTGCGGCAGTGGCCAAATCAGGTGGCCTGAAGAGGAACACAAAACCTCTGAGAGCGGCCTCCCCATCCTCCCGTGGGAAGCCCTGAGTGCCTTCCCCAGGGATACAGGAGCGCCCAGTGCTTTGCCTTTGGTATCCAGCAAGCATCACTTCTTGACCCAGGAGCCACATTCCTTTCCCTGAGCCCAGTTCTAATTGGACAAATATTCCAACTTCGAAAGCACCAGGGAAAGCTACTAACACATCCCTGGTCCTTGGGTCCTGGTCCTTGTCAGGCCACTCTGTGCTTCTGTTAAATTAGAACTTTTATTTCCTCCTCACTCCTCTATTTTTGATTTCATATACTTCCTCTATTTGCGGCCCCAATGGTCCAAGCCACCCCCAACACATCACTTCCACAAGAGAAATAAGCAGAGGTAAACGAACCACTCCTTCTCCGTTCTCCCGCAGGGCTCTGCCCTTCCCTTCACTGCTGCAAAAGCCACAGGCTGGGGGACTGCCGGTTTCCCCGTCTCTCTGCCCCCTTGGACCGTGAGCTTCCCAGGGCAGGGACCCTGCCTGCTTCTCCTCTGTCCCCCAAGCAGAGCCTGGTGCATAAGGCACATATAAGTACTGACTGCATGGATAGAATAAAATGAAAGTTGGTTATGCCTGTGTGTTCTGATGCTTACCTTGATTTCTCAGAGTCCCACTGGGTGAATACAAATGGAAGAAAAAAATTTGTTCTTTTCAGGGTCTTGCTGTTCTCCCCAGCTTGCACAATTTTCTATTTCCGGACCTGTGTTCAGAGGAACAAGCTGTTGCACAATGAATGAATGAATGAATGAATGAGAAAGGCAGGACTGGAGCATCTCTTAGAGATCAGCTCAACCAACCCCCAGTGACTGGACGGACCCTGAGACTCAAGGTCCGGCCATGAGTCCCTGGCAGGCGCAGGAGGAAAATGCAAGTCTCTGGATTCGCAGGCACAGTGCCTCCTTCCACACACCACCTCCTCATTCAAATCCGTGCAAAGATGTCCAGAACATCGAGGGTCAGGGTAGAGGGTCATCCTCCAGCTGGATGCTCAGCTAGTCCTCCCTCCCTCCCCACCTATGAGCTTGGCAGTGCCCAGGTGTACCATCGATTCTATCCAGGATGCAAGCGATTTCCCAACAGAACCAAATAGTGTTTGCAAAGGACACCTGAAAACACGGTAAGAATGAACGCAGGGAGCTCGGTCTTGCCAGTCTCTTTGCTTCCCTGGCCCAGGGCCACCCCATGTTGGTGCTTTCTCCTGCCCAAGGAGACAGAGGGAAACCTGAGGCTCCTGCAGGGAGTTGGGCCACAAATGCAGGAGGAACACTTTCCTCACTGATATTTCAAGACTATTTCACAATCGCCAAACCACCAGCCACATGCAATCACTGGCTTAAAAGCAAAAAATGCAGGTTTGGATTGTGTGTGTGTATGTATTAAAACACAAATAATAAGGTCTGAAGGAAACTCAGACAGCCAACAGAATTCCTTCTAATGGCGGGGTGAGTTTTGGCCAAACGGACGTGTTTAAGGCAGGAATAAGAGAGGCTCACTCCAGTCAAGAGCCATTTGCTGGATCACCAGATACGGGAAGAAAAAAATCTCCCCAAGGCAAACACAGAATGTGATATACGAGCACGGAATTGTGTTTCTTAAACACAAATGAATAAATAAATGTTAAATTAAAGGAAAAACTGGAACTAGTATCGTTTTTGCCTTTCGCATGTAATATTTTGGGTGCTGTGATGTCACAAGTTGAAAGATCAAAAAGGAAGATTTCACCAAGATCACAAGACCAAAATGTAAACAAGGTTTTTTTTTTGTTGTTGTTGTTCATTAGCTTGTTCATTTGTTTCAGTTTTTTGCTAAAGGAACAGAGAGGACAATATACCTCTGAGGTAGGGTTGCCAAATAAAATACGAGGCGCTCAGATAAATTTGAATTTCAGATAAACAACAAATACTTTTTTGAGTATAATTATATCCCAAATATTGCATGGAATATACTTACACTAAAAAAGAAAAAAAATTGTTATCTATGCGAAATTCAAATTGAACTGAGTGGCCTGTATTTTTACTTGCTAAATCTGGCAACCCTACTGTCGGACTGCCAGCCAGTAAGCATGGGTACTTTATTTTTGAAGACTGCAACGTTCTCCATGCCTCCCACAAGCTTTCTTGCAATGTCAGGCCTGGAAGCTGATCTAGGTCAACGTCCTCATTTTACAGATAAGGAAACTGAGGTCAGAGAGAGGAAGTGACTTGCTCAAGGTCACACAAAGATTCCATGTTACAACCAGGGCACAAATCCAGTCTTACCGCCCCAGGTTGGTTTGCCACTAATAAAAGAGGCTCGGGTCACTAAAGGGACATCTACAAAGATCGATCCAAGGTTCCAACCACTCCAGGATCAAGTGGATATAAAAATAATTTATCTAAGCTCCTCAGGCTTATTCACTTGGAAATGTTAGATTAAAAGCTGGAGAATCATGAACTTCAGTACCTTCATATGCCCAGAACCTTTGACTCAAATGAAATCGTACACGAAATCCAGTGTATAAGATAAAGTGAAACTAAAACCACTACGCTTGAAACCGCTATGCTTGAAGCGTCCCAAGATGACACCTGTGGATTCTCTCAAGTCCCATCGAGCGCCATGGAATGACCACTGGTGTGATGGAAAAAGCATAGGTTTTGGATTCAAAGTCTTCACCACCACTGTGCTTGGGTCAAACACTAACTTCACTGAGTCTCATCACTCAAATAGAGAAAATAACAGTTACTAATACCAAGATGGCATAGCATGCACTAACATCTATGTAAGTGCATCGGATGCTGGAGGGTAGTGTACCAGGAAGAGTTCATCCGGGTGTTTGCTTTTATGTAAATGAAAGAAGAATTAGTAGAAAACTGGGTGGACTGTTCATTGGCTCTATTTTTGCTCTACTTGCCAATCCATTCTTTTGCAATTTTTTATTATTACGCCTCTTGAGATCTTGGGGAAGGATTCTGACTGGTCTACTGTGGCTCTTGATAATAGATTCTAAAGGGCCGAGCAGATTATGACCACAGCGTCTGTGAAGGGTGGCCAGGGAAACGAGAGCCATGGCAAGTCATTGGCCTTTCCAGGCGGCCAGGACCACACTCCCTGACCAGAAACCTCGGCTTCTATGACCTCCAGTATCTCAGGTGAGTTTGTCCAAAGTTCTTGGTTTCTGGGAAGACATTTGGATGTCCTAAGAACATCTGGTGCGTACATAACGCAGGCTGGGTCCACACAGAGGGCTCCCCTCTGACTGGTCTGCAAAGGGGGGACTTGCCCAGAGCCGTGTCCGGTGGTGCTGTGCTTGCTGTCATACTTTCCCTCCGCAGGCCACTGTCTGGCCGTGCGCTTTTCACACCATCCCAGGTTGAGATCTCTTGGACTTTACCCTTCTGCATTTCCATTCACCATTCGTCATCCCCAGGCATTCTAAATTCTAGGCCATTTTTTCCTAGGAATACAACCCAGGACCTTAGGGAAATTCTGAGAAGCAGGAACCCAGAGTCGTTGCCTTGGACTAGGGTGGTAAACAGCCTGTATATTCTCAGGCAAGTCGAGTCTTCTCTTTGTGCTTTGGTTTCTGCCAAAGAGCACAGACTTGCCTGCCTCACTAGGAGGCTGGGAGAACATGAAAATCCTGGCATATGCAGCATGGTCTATAAAACGCTATTCAGATATCAGGTTTTATATTTCTACTGGGGCTTTGGGTCTTTAATCAACTCTATATTCTCCCATCCTAATGCCTAATAGAGAGTAATTGATCTGTAAATACTTGGTCTCATTAAAGTGAATTCTTGATACTGGTCAGATTAAAATATTTGTTGAAACACACAAAAAGATTGCTATTTTAAATCGCCTGCCTCTTCTATGCTCTGAGTAATGAGATCTGCCATTTCTGCAGTACCCTAGTGGGCATTTTCTTCTATGTAGAAGGTTTATGTGGCCAGGGTTCCTTCTCTGGTGATGGATTTCTAAGACAAA
This sequence comes from Lipotes vexillifer, assembly GCF_000442215.2. Classification (NCBI taxonomy): domain Eukaryota; kingdom Metazoa; phylum Chordata; class Mammalia; order Artiodactyla; family Lipotidae; genus Lipotes; species Lipotes vexillifer. The sequence goes on along the minus strand of NW_006773642.1, from coordinate 356,199 downwards.
TGAGAAAAACATGAAGGACTATATTTCATTTGGTGGCAGAAGTGGTGGGCTGGGTTAGCCCGGGCCCCGGCGGGAGTGGAAGGAGGTATCAGTGTGTGTGAACTGGTTTCTCCTCAATAGATCAATTAGCCAGGACTTGGTCAGACTGAGAATGAAAAGAGATGCATCTAGAAGCCTCTACTGAAAGTCCTCTGCCCTGATTTCTGCACGTTAAATCTCTTACAAAGCCATCCCGTACATACGAGGAGTCCCTGAGTGATTCTCAGGGCACATTTACGTTTGGGGGTAAGAACGAATACGACTCCAATGGCATCAGAATTTTCCAGTGCACCAAACAGATTTGCTCTTCTAGAAATACTTGTAGACGTGGGATGGGAGAGTTCACAAGGAGACTTGGAGACAGGGTCATGTGAGACTGTTTGCAAATTCCTCGAATTTTGAGGTTGAGGAACTGGGCTCACCGAAATCTTACTCCTTTAGCAGAGGGTAAAGGGGCATTCATGAGAAAACACTGTCAAAGGAAAGGAGAAATAGAGAACATGGAGAAACCTTGGTCTTGTGAAATCATTTCCATTTCAGAGTCTTACACTTACTAATAGGGGTCTGTATCCCAGGACCTCGCTCCATCCCACAGTCCTGTCTGGGTGTCACCCCATCCTCCCATCAAGTGTCAGAGGGCACTTGACCTCCCAGAGCTGCAAGCCTGTCCAGGACTGCCATGGCCATGGTGCCTCCCCGCATTCACGTTTTGGAGTTTAGAAAGGGTTCTCCCATCCATGAACTCATTTGCACCTCTCTGTCACCCTGGAAATAAACATATTGTCACACCCACACTCCAGATAAGACCAGACATAGCCTGCCTGCACAAGAAGGAAAAATAATTTGCAATTATGAAATAATATTTAAGCTGCGTAGGGATAAACGGAGTGAAGAAATTTCCTGTCACATTTATGCTTTTGGAAAGCAGCATTTCCAGAGAGTAAGCAGAACCAAAACCAAAGTATTAATTGCCTAATAACCACAGTTTTAGCTGCATGGAATTTTATGAGGTGGGCAAATTGGGGATGCCATGTTTCTAGGCGAAAGGACTGAAAATTGTCATTTTTGATTTGTTTTTCTCAATAGACTCTAGTCATTTCATTCATCTTTATTAATGGGATGGGAAGGAAATGTAAAGCAAGGCCAAAAGGATGCTTGAACTCCTCAGAATTAGAGAAATGTGACGTATAAATAGAAGTTCCCTCACCACCCACCCCTACTCCTACCAAAGTCTGTCTTGTTTAGGGAATAGGCATTTTTCTCCATTAAGCTGGCTTTATCAAAAATGTCAGGGCTTCCCTGGTGGCGCAGTGGTGGAGAGTCCGCCTGCTGATGCAGGGGACGCGGGTTCGTGCCCCGGTCCGGGAAGATCCCACATGCCGCGGAGTGGCTGGCCCCGTGAGCCATGGCCGCTGAGCCTGCGCGTCCGGAGCCTGTGCTCCGCAACGGGAGAGGCCACAGCAGTGAGAGGCCCACGTACCGCAAAAAAAAAAAATGTCAGCATGGAATTGGAGCCTCTGTAGACAAGCCTGCATTGTAAGTGCTTGCAAATAAATTGTTCTGACCTGAGACACTTCTCCTTGGAACAGAATGGTGAGGCTGTGTGGTTGCTTGGCACCAACGTGGGTACAGGCTTGCGGCATGGACTTCCCCAGAACTCTAGAACAGCCCAAGTGCTTATCCACCCTCTCGTTTTACAGATGAGGAAATGGGGATTGAGAGGGTGAAAGGTCTTAACTAGCCATATCAGCTGCAATGGTGGTGTGGAGTGTGTGTGTGTGTGTGTGTGTGTGTGTGTGTGTGTGTGTGTGTGTGTGTCTGTATGTGTGTCTGTATGTGTGTCTGTGTGTGTGTGTCTGTGTGTGTGTGTCTGTGTGTGTGTTGAGGTGAGAGGCCGGGTCCAGAAAAGGATTCTTTGGGAGGTGAAACCTAGATGGGTCTCAAATGGCCAGCAGATGTTACACAGGTAGAACAGAGTGAGGGATAGTATATTTACTGAAAGAGAATAGTGACAAAGTGCTAGAAGTCTGGGTGTTGAAGGGATATCAAGGGGTTCAGTTTGTCTGGGGAGGTGTGGAGATTGGGACACAGAAGAGCAGGACCCAGATCAAGGACCCTCACGTTCATTCTGACTGCCTCTGCCTGCTCCGGGCCAGCTGCTGAATCCTGGGGAATATGGACAAATCCCACCAGCTGTCTGTCCTCACACGGGGGGGGCTCACTCGCTCTCTGGGTGTCAGCTGCCTCCTGTACATCAATACCCCTCAGGTGTCTATATCTATCTCCAGCTAGACCAGATCTCCCCCTTGAGGGCCTCACCCATCTTACTCCATCTGATTTCCCATAGGAATAGAAGGACATGCTACCAGACATCTAGGGAAAAGGGAAGGGAGGCACTGGGGAGACAGGTGGTGAGAGATGGGGCATTCCCACCCCTTTGAAAGAGTCACGGCAGTCACTGGCCCCCCTTCTTCCCTTCAATGTTTCTTTTTATCCGTAGTCCCAGAAGAGTGGAAGCCAAGGGGACCCCATGAGCTCCAGGCCTGCATGGCGGACCTATGGAGCGAGGCTGAGGCTTCCTTTCCAGGGACTGTCTGTCTCCTACCCAGTCCTGCAATATCGCCCTCCACCTCGACCCCTACCTGAGCGGGATGGTCATGCCACGCTGAGGCATCAGCATTCAATGCCTTTGTCATTGCGGTTGGGCTACCGGTGAAAGATACAAGGAGTTCTCTGGAGCTGAGGGCTGCTCGCCACTCCAGAATGGTCCCCCTTCATAGAAGAGGTCTTCAGAAATAGGCCCGCCCTCCTGGCTTCAGGGACAGTGGCATTGTTTTTCTCTCTGTCTTTGATAACTTGAAATTTTTGAGTGGAAGCTGTTTTGATTGCTTGGGAAAAACAAAGAGGTACCAAAAGCCTGTAACTGCACCGGTTCCACCCATGGCTGGAGTTAGCTAGTCCTGGCTCAGGAGCATAGAAGGTGCATGTCACTTCTCAATGCCACGGTCAGTGACGTCAACTTGGTGGCTTAAAGTCAGTCCTGGGGGGGAGTACTTGCACATAGATAGCAGCAAATATTTCCAACTACCTCTGGTTTCATCTCACGTCCACACAAAGCCAACACTCAGACCAGAAAACTCACTTCTTTGTACAAATGAAGTGCAGAAATCTCATACTTAGGAATGATCTGAAAAAGTGAGAAATGCCACACCTTTAACAAGCACTTGCCTGACAACCTTCGAACAAAGAGACATTGTGTAAAATTATTTTATTTTACTTTATTTATTTTTTATTTTATTTATTTTATTTTTTGCTCCAGAACAGGGATTCTTTTCAGAGTACAATAACAGGAGACCTGAATTTGGAATCAGACGGTTTAAGTCAGAGCCTCACCATTAATTAGATACATGTGCTCTTGGGTTAGTCTTTGAGCCTCAGTTTCTACATCTCTAAAATGAGGCTGACAAACTAATTCTGATCCCTGATCATGAGGATTGAACAAAATAATAGACGTTAAACATAGGATTCTGGGCAAGTAGCAGAGAGTAAAGGAATAACAGGGGCTAAAAAATGTGGGGACTATCTTGCCAACCGAATGAAGAGTTCCTCACTTCCTTTATGGGAAATTCCATCCCTCCAGGTGGACTTAACATTGCTCCGGTGTTCGGCATTTTCATCTGCACGAGCCACTGCGATCCGTGCTCGCTCAGCCGAAGGGCTGTGAGGGCAGGTGAGGGAGTCTTCACCACCTTCCTCTGCCCTCTCTGCCGGCATTGCTGGCGATGACTCCCTTGTGTTGGCAAGCATGTGATGGAGAGCAGAAAGTGTCACCCCAAAGTAGGCTGCTCTGGCATATAGATTATTTTGAATTAAATCTACTTAAGGAACAGCAATGACACTCTGACCCTTCTTTGTCCCCCTGAAAGCAGGGAATAAATCTCCCATGTAAAATGTACCCTCCCTGTACAAGGAGGTAGAGAGACATCCTTATCGCCAGAGGTAGGGAACTTAGGGTGGAGAGGGCTGTATAAACAAACCTTCCTAATTTACTGTCCAAAGCCCAAACTCCTGTCTTGTCAATTCTTCACAGATGTTTCGTTTCTTTGTCTAAAAGGTATAAAAGCTGCCTGCTTTGGTCACTTCTTTGGGTCATATTTTTATGGACTCCCGTACATATGAAATTAAATATTTCTCCTGTTACTCTGTTTTATGTTGGTTTAATTATTAGACCAGCCAAAGAACCTAGAA
>NW_006773642.1:338747-351902 GCF_000442215.2 Lipotes vexillifer | reverse complement strand
TTTTTCGTCCCTACACATGGCAGCTCTAGAAACTTTTCTAGCTGTAACATCTTTGATCCCTGGGAATCTAGACTCATGAAGAAAAAAATCTTATTAACTGTGCCACGCACACGCTTTCTTCCCCTAAGATCTCTGGAGAAAGAGTTGTCTGTGGCTGAGAATCTTAAAAGAATGAGTCCTAGCAGAAGGTCTGAGGGCAGTGTTCTTATTACTACTGCTGCATAACAAATTATTCCAACACTTAGGGGCTTGAAATAGCCATTTTAGTTTAGGCACGGATTCTGTGGGTTGGGAATTTGGAAAGGGAGCAGGCTTGACTCTGTTACCCACTCTCTAAAGACTCAGTTGGAAAAACTCAAAGGCTGGGGGTGACTTAGCAGCTAGGGACTAGAATCATCTGGAAGCATCTTCACTCTCATGTCTGGCTGTCGGCAAGGACCTCAGCTGGTGGTGTCAGCCAGAGAACCTGCACGTGTCCTCTCCTTGTGACCTGGGCTTCCCCACAGCATGGCAGCCTCAGGTTTCTTAAATGTCTGCTCAGGACTCCAAAGGCAAATTTCACAGCTTCAAAGGTCGGAGCCTACCTCACTTCCCAGCCCCACCCTTCTTTGAGCTGGCCTCAGAAGTCACTCAGCATCATTTCTGCAGCATTCCATTCCTTCTGTGCAAGTTGGGAGCCCTGCCCAGATTTAAGAGGAGGGGAATTAGACTCCACCTCTTCGTGGGGAAGTGGCAAGGCTCTAGAAAAGCACATGGAATGGGAGGTATAGTTGCCACCACTATTGGAAAACACAGTTGGTCACAGATAGCAGTAGATTTCTCATGTGGGACCTTCACCTTCCCATCTGTATAATGTGGACAGCTGTAGCTTGGACAGCTACAGGTCTGCCCTTGGCCTTTATAGGGGTGTGCTCCTCTCCAAGCCCAAGGCTGGGTCAGGTCCATCATTTCTTCATGATGTTCCCATTAAAAGGATTTTGCAAGCAGCTTGGGGGCCAAATCCATGACTAGTTCATCTGGAATCCCATCCACATGCTGCTCCTGGCACAGAACAAAGCCTGAAAATGTTTATTGAATTGGGATTATTAGGTTATTCAGATCTTATAGAATACAATAATTTTAATAAGTGTTTATGTAGTGCTTCTTATGTGCCAAGTATTTCTCTAAGTGTTTAGAGATATTATTTCATTTAACCCTCCAAGGAGCTAGGGAGGTAGGGACTAGTGTTGTCCCCATTTTACAGAGAAGGAAGCTGAGGCACAGGCAGGTTTAATGACTTGCCCAAGATCACTCATCTAAGAAGTGGCAAAGCCAGGATTTGAGCCCAGCAGCCTGGTTCCTAGAGCCTGCATTCCTAACCACTATCCCACACTGCCTCCTGGGGTATGGAGAGTGCTGGTCAAATAGACGGGCTGTTAAGGGTCCGATGGTGATTCTGCCACCTCTTTGAGCTTATGCAAGCTTTTGCCCCTTTCCTGTGTCCTTGCCTTCACCAGTAACCCAAAGGGGCTGGACTAGATTTCTCAGGGCCTCCCAGGCCTGCTGTGTAGGCTACGTCTTCAGAGGTCGACTAAGCCAAAAGCTGAACCTTTTATGATACAAGCTTTTACGATCCTCTAGAAAGAGCTTAATGAGGACTTTCAAAGGTTATTGAGGACCCAAAGTCCTGGGACTAAAAGCTTAAACCAGAATACAACATTCATTTCAAGTCATCTGTCCTAGGAACGCAAGCTGAGCACCTTCCAGTGCCAGATGCCGTGTCAGCAGGGGCTGTCACAGTGAGCGGGAGCCCACTGACCACAGCACAGAAACAGGAATTGCAAGGGAGCAAGGGAGGTGAGCCCGATGCTCTGGGTGCCATGAGCGGGCATAGACCTGGGATCTGGCTTTGAGAGGTAGATCCGAAAATGCACCATTCTCATTTTGCGATCCTAGCCAGCTCTGAGACTTTGTTTTCTGGGACTGCTCAGAGCGCTGCCAGGGAATCCCCTGGGACACAATGTTCCAGTCCACGCTGTCTCTTCTTGACACCAAACGCTCGCCCAGCCTACTCCTTGCTAGCAGAGAGCATGAGGGAAGATGACCCCAGAGTGATATTTTGAACCCCTTCTCATTTTCAATAGTGCAAAACCAGTGTGGCAACGAGGAACCTGGAAGGATGGATGGTTGCATTTCTCCCCGCCAAGGGACCATCGTCAGGTGTCTTCCATTTAAAAAGGGACTGAAGGGGAATTCCCTGGTGGTCCAGTAGTTAGGACTCCGTGCTTCCACTGCAGGGAGCCCAGATTCCATCCCTGGTCGGGGAACTAAGATCCTGCAAGTTGCATGGTGCGGCCCAAAAAATAAACAAACAAACAAACAAAACAAAAAAAAATATATATATATATATTTTTTTTTTTTTTTTTTAATTAAAAAATAAAAGGGACTAAAGGAGGACTGCGAAGCCCTGGCGTGGTGAGCTTGCAGTAGAGAAGCAACCAGGAAGAGGCTACAAATTGCATCCTTCCAGCCTGAGTGCCTCCAGTTGGCTCTGGTGCCTGAACTGACTGCCCATCAAAAGCCAGCGCAGGGGAGAGCTGGTGAAAGGTAAATGCCTTCCATTTGTTCTGCTCCGTGGTGCTATTAGTAGCACACGGAAAGAATTTGGGTGTCAGATTTTTACCCCAAAATCCTCGCTCAGATAATGGGGCGTTTTGCTTACATAGCAATCTGCTTCTGATACGATTTCCCTCATGTTTTTAAAGCTCTCCTGCTTCAAGCCTCAGCTAAGCACAGCTTCTATTTCTTTTTCTTCCTCCCTTCTCTCTCCCACCTTGGCCACCATGACAGCAGCTGTTTTCTGAGCTCCTACTAGGCGGAGGCCCCTCCCCACACTCAGTACTTCTTAGCAACCCTTTTGAGACCAGGATCATTATCCACCCAGCTCCACCACCAGTAGATGAGGCTCTGCAGGTTCAAAGAAGCAAAGACACTGACCCAAGTTCACACAGCTAATCAGCGGCAGACCAAGAGAGGGTCTTGCTTGAAGCCACCAGGCCCCCACCCACCATGCTGCCCACTAAGCGCTTCCGAAACCCTAAGTCACTAGCATCTTGGCATTTCACCTGAGCTGCTCCAGTGTATAATCTCTGTGCTTAATCACTCACTACAGATGTGTTAATATTGGCTTGGGGACATTTTCAAGTAGTCTTGGAAACTCCTCTAAAGCATGTTTAATTTTCCCCGAAAAGGGACTGTTTCGAACTCAAACGTGGAGTCAGAGATGTGTTGCCGTTGCTATTATTTAACATATAGTGGGTTATTTAATAGATAGTGGGTTATTTAATAGATGGTGGGTAATTCAATAAATGGTGGGTTATTTAGTAGATGGTGGGTTATTTAATAGATGGTGGGTTATTTAAAATATGGAGAGTTATTTAATACATGGTGAGTTATTTACTATATGGTGGGTTATTTAATATAAGGTGGTTTATTTAATATACGGTGGTTTATTTAATATATGTTGGATTATTTAATATATGATGGTTTATTTAATATATGGTGGGTTATTTAATATATGTTGGGTTATTTAATATACGTTGGGTTATTTAATACATGGGGGGTTATTTAATACATGGTAGGTTATTTAATAGATGGTGGGTTATTTAATATATGGCGGGTTATATAATATATAGTGGGTTATTTAATATATGGTGGGTTATTTAATATATGGGGGTTATATAATATATAGTGGGTTATTTAACATATGGTGGGTTATATAATATGTGGTGGGTTATTTAATATATGTTGGGTTATTTAATATATAGTGGGTTATTTAATAGATGGTGGGTTATATAATATATAGTGGGTTATTTAATATATGGCAGGTTATATAATATATAGTGGGTTATTTAATATATGGTGGGTTATTTAATATATGGGGGTTATATAATATATAGTGGGTTATTTAACATATGGTGGGTTATATAATATGTGGTGGGTTATTTAATATATGTTGGGTTATTTAATATATAGTGGGTTATTTAATAGATGGTGGGTTATATAATATATAGTGGGTTATTTAATATATGGCAGGTTATATAATATATAGTGGGTTATTTAATATATGGTGGGTTATTTAATATATGGGGGTTATATAATATATAGTGGGTTATTTAACATATGGTGGGTTATATAATATGTGGTGGGTTATTTAATATATGTTGGGTTATTTAATATATAGTGGGTTATTTAATAGATGGTGGGTTATATAATATATAGTGGGTTATTTAATATATGGCAGGTTATATAATATATAGTGGGTTATTTAATATATGGTGGGTTATTTAATATATGGGGGTTATATAATATATAGTGGGTTATTTAACATATGGTGGGTTATATAATATGTGGTGGGTTATTTAATATATGTTGGGTTATTTAATATATAGTGGGTTATTTAATATATGGTGGGCTATATTATAGTAGGTTATTTAATATATGGTGGGTTATATAATATATGGTGGGTTATATAATATATGGTGGGTTATTTAATATACGGTGGGTTATTTAATATAAGGTGGTTTATTTAATATATGGTGGTTTCTTTAATATATGATGGTTTATTTAATATATGTTGGGTTATTTAATATATGGGGGTTATTTAATACATGATAGGTTATTTACTAGATGGTGGGTTATATAATATATAGTGGGTTATTTAATAGATGGCGGGTTATTTAATATATGGGGGTTATATAATATATAGTGGGTTATTTAATATATGGTGAGTTATTTAATATATGGTGGGTTATATAATATACGGTGGGTTATTTAATATATGGTGGCTTTTTTTAATTATCCTCTTATTCTTTTATTCAGTATCACCAAGAACTTGCTACATCTACTTCAAGGGAATGATACCAGAATAGATTAATGGAAAATGAAAACAGGAACTGGCCAAGTCAACACTATTTCACAATTATTTGCTGAAGGAGTTTGCAATACTCGGACTTACTTGCTCTATTACTTTTTCTTGTTGTTGTTCTGTTTCAAATGAATGATTAGTCTGAATTTAAGACATTTTGCACTTGCTGGAATGCCACGTGCCCAGAGGAGGGGAAGGAGGGAGAGAACTCTATGAAAAATCCAAGTATTAGAAGCTTGCATGCGATCTGCTCTGCTCCGGTTTCCCCTAAATTGGGAAGCTGATTTCTCTGTAACCTCAAAGAGCTTGAGCTGCCTCTTTAGAGAACAGAAAGAACAATATCTCCTTTTAAAGAGAAGCCACTCCAGCCAAGGTGTAGGGGCTGCCCATCTGCTTTATAGTCAGTGGACAAAGACCGGTGAGATTTTGAGAACCTCAGTGTCATTATCTCTGTGCCTACGCCATATTTACCAAAAAAGGTTGCTGAGAGACTGATCTATCCCACGTAAGACAAGTATGTGAAAGAGCTTTAAATTCTGCACAATTAAAGTCTGCCCAACCTAGCGAAGGGGAGTGCTCGTTAGAGGCATCAACACCATCGTGATGCAGAATATAACTTGATGTGCAGGCACAGCCCTGACAGCACCTCCCATGTTTAAACGATACAGTTTGAGCAGAACTAATTCTAATCTGGTCCTGGCAAATGTATCATCTGTGTTCATTTTTATGAGTGATTCCAGGAGTTTGTAATGACTCAGTCAAGGGCTTGGCTTAAACTGACCTTTGGCACTGAGGAGGAAAAAAGACTCACTTTGTCATTCATTCATTCATTCATTCATTCAAGAAACCTTGAGTGCTTTTAAAAAGAAGCTCAAACACAAGCCTTTCCATAAGGAAGAACTTAAGCGTTTTAGAGGTACCATTTACACAGGCTCTACACATGTTAAATATTCATTTACCAAGACTGGGTGCGAAATTTCTCTGCAAACCGTTAAGGTCATGGAAACGTGAGGCACTCACTTAATAAATCATTTTGACCTCTGCCTTAAAGCATGTCCCAGAGATGCCTCTCATTCACCTTTTGATCACCTAATTTACGTGCACATAAAGAGTTTTAAATTGTCAAGCGTATTTTAAAGTTACGTAACATATTCATCTGCAACGCATCTATTTCAGTGTAGACGTTCTCCGATTCTTTGGAAGCAGTAAAGCTTTTACAATGAATGGAGATGGATTGGAGGGCAGCACCTCAAAGATGCACAAGGACCTTTTCCAGTGAGGGTACCTGGAGACAAATGACTCACCACTTTTGCAATGGCCTGAGGTTACTGGAGGGAACCTTCTGGGGGTTGGTCCTTCTGGGGCTTGAATCTTCTTAGAAGATTTGGTTCTACCAGCCTCCCACCCTGACTTGCTCTACCACAGCCTGCACAGACCATGCCTTTTTAGGGGATGTTTGCTAGGTCTCTGGAGACCCAGGAGGCTTCCTCTAGTCTTCTGGGCTTCTCCCCATCCTATCTGCTTCCTGAGTGGGGCAGAGATGCACTGAGAGGAACTTTCGAGCCAGTGAAACCTCACACCTCAGATGGGATTCACACCCAGTCAAAACTCAAATTGGGGCTTGAACCCACATGCTGGGACTCGAACCCACTGTCTTTGAATTGAAATCACATACCTGGTCTAAGGACTTAATCAAGCTCAGGTTCTTTATGTCTCAGCACAGAAAGAATTCAGCAAGAAGCAAAGTGATAGGTAAGAAGTGGATTTATTTAGAGAGATACACATTCCATAGACAGAATGCGGTCCATCTCAAAAGGTGAGAGCGGCCCCAGAATATGGGATGGTTAGTTTGCAGGGCTGGGTAATTTCATAGGCTAATGAGTGGGAGGAGTATTCTATTTGGGGGAAGGGGTGGAGATTTCCAGGAATCAGGCCACTACCCACTTTTTGGCCTTTTATGGTCAGCCTGGGAACTGCCCTGGCACCTGTGGGTGTGTCATTTAGCTGGTGTGTTACGATGAGCAGATGCTGAGGCTCAAGGTCCACTAGAAGCCAAATCTTCTGCCATCCTGGGCCTTATGGATTCTGACCAGTCTTTGCCGTATCCTCAACGGCTATGTCATTCTTTTAAAGGTTGTGCCCTGCCCCCTTCCCTCCTGTTTCACAAGCAGCTGCTGGGATGTCCTGCTCTTCAGACAGTACCCCAGAGTTTGGGAAAAAGCTATTCCCTGAAAGGACACTGAGAACTGGAGTAACCAGGACATAAAGAGGGTGCACAGCTTTCTAAGCTTTAGCAGGAGACAATGGACGCAGAAGAAAAAGAGCACATGCTCTTTGGAATTATATAGCGGGTGCTTACACTGAGTTTGTCGTTTCATGGTTCCAGCCACTTAACCCCTGTAAGCCTCGGTTTCTTCATCTGTAAAATGGGGAGGATAATAACTCTTACAGGTTTACTGGGAAGACTAAATGAAGTAACTACTCTCTGTAAAGTAACAAGTACTCTATCTGTGCAGAAGAGTGGGTCTAAAAATAATGGTCAACACCGTGGCCCATCATAGGCGCTGTCATAAATGCTCATGCAAGCACACGACACCATGAGCTGCTAGTCTCTTCCAAATCTGGGGACAATGGGACATGAATGCACTGCCCAGGAAGCATCCCGCCCTGGCCTTTTCCTCCACCTCCATGCCTGTCTTCTCAACTTCAAAGCTTGTTCAAGGCCTCCCATCTGCCTTATACACCAAAAATTGTCTCCCTGTCTTCTTTCTGCCCTCCCTGCCAAGTTCTTGTCCAAAGGTTATCAGACGAGGGCCCCCACCATTGTTCTGTGAGCCCGCCTCACGCCTCCCTTGGGTGCCCCAGCTTGAGCCCGCCTATCTCTCTCCTCAGCTGCAATACCACCTCTTTGCTGGTCTCCCTGACCCTGACCCTCCTCCCACCCCACACCCTCCATCTCTACAACCCACAGATCTTATCAAGCCTCCTATTTATAATCTCTGGATTGAGGTGCACATACCCCATGGTCAGGCTGATCCACTGAGTACAGAAAGACAAACGTTAGAACTTTATTTACATATATTTTATATCTCATTCGTTTTCATTTCTATCCATGAGTATGTTTTACATTTAGAGCTAACATTTCTTGAGCACTTGCTGTGTGCTGAGTCCCCTTGCATATGTCCTATCAACTCAGACAGTCATCCGAACAACCCTGGGATATCACCCCCATTTTAAAGATGGGGAAACTGAGGCACGGTTATGTTAAGTAACTTACCTGAGGTCACACAACCAATAAGGGGCTGAACCTGTGCTCTTAAAATTATTCCAATAAATATGTACACATTGGGATTGAATACTCAAAACATGGTTGTATAATTTTTAAAATTAAATTTAATTTTTTTAATTGAAGTATAGTTGATTTACAATGATGTGTTAGTTTCAGGTGTACAGCACAGTGATTCCGTTTTATATATATTCTTTTTCAGATTCTTTTCCCTTATAGGTTATTACAAGGTATTGAATAGAGTTCCCTGTGCTGTACAGTAGGTCCTTGTTGGTTATCTATTTTATATATAATAATGTGTATATGTTAATGCCAAACTCCTAGTTTATCCCTCCCCTCCCTTTCCCCTTTAGTAAGCATTAGTTTGTTTTCTATGTCTCTGGTTGTACAGTTTTTAAAGTGTGGACTAACTCTATGCTCTTTATCTTGGCCTTGCAGAGCTGTTATGATCTGGCTGCTGCCTACCTCTGTAGTCTTCTTTCTAAGCACCTCCCTCCCATTATAGAAACACCAGGCTTCAGGCTTCCAAGCCTTTACTGGAGGTGTTATCTCTGCCCGGAATACCCTGCCCTCAGGACCTGTCAGCAAAGGTGAGATTCGAACTGTACGGGAAAATGTGTGCTTTAATGGGAAACTCTGTATTGTTTAAAGGACAGCTTCCAGTTTATCTGATTGATTCCATGGGAGCTATTTTACAACTCGGGAAATTATAGATAACTGGTAGCAATGCAAACTAATTCTTGTTTCTAGACATGTAAATTCTGTTCTGTCCACAGGGGTGCAACTGACTTCTCTCTGGACTGTGAAAGAAGCGGGTTTTGCCTCTATTTGCACGTTCATTTCAATATTCCTCATCTCTACATATGCCAGTTCTTTGGATTCTCCTTTGAACTGGTTATAACATCTGCCTGGTTCCCTCACTGATGAATGAAATAAATGAAATCTTTGGCACATACCTACTCTCTACCTGTATGAGGGTCACGATGCTATCCTTGTTCGAAAATTATCATTTAGTAACAGTGAGCTCTGACCCCGAACCCACGCTCTTTACCCTCATCTCATTCATTTGCTGAAAACCTACTAGTGCCTGGCCCCATGTTGGGTGCTTGGGATCAGGGATGGGTCAAACATGGTCCCTGCCACCTAGTGACTCCAAGTCAGGCTAGTGGCAGAGGCATAAGGACACAGACAGAAACTATGAGATCAAAGTGAGGAGTCCTGAGCTCCAATTGGGAACACAGAGAAAGTTTCCTGAGAATCAAGGTAAAACCTAATATAACGAGTTAATCCCACTACAACAAATACTAAAATTCTATCCCCCCAGTTTGGACAAAATATAATTTTATGTTTAATATTACTTGAATTAAGTGAAGTAAACCTTGGCAACATCTGGATTCTCATGAGGTAGGTTAGTAATGATACTTGGCCTGCCCTGTACTTGAAATAATACTATACTTGAAATAATACTATATCCTTTTCCAAAAAGCATAGTTTAATATTTCCAAATTCCAAGACAAAACTGCTTAGTTGGATTTATTCAAACAATAGTCAGTCATCAAACAGCCATCCCCGTGGAAAGAAAAATATACACCTACACAACAACGGGACCATAAAGCTTTCCTGACACAGGACAAATGGAATGGGAACATGTGTGAATTTGAAATTAAAACTAAAACGTGCATATATTTAACTGGGCTTTGGATTGGTTATCCATATGTAACTTTGTCTCTTCCAAGTCAACTGATTTTATTCGTCTTTATATTCCAAGTGCCTTGCCCAGGTAATTTATCCATCCATTCATCCATCATTTATTCATTCTAAAATCTTCACTGAATGCCTACTTGGATCTATAGGTACTTGAGGGGGTATATGATGAAAAAAAGACTCAGCTCCTTTCCTCGAAAAAGGCGTACAGTCTGGTGGCTAGAGATGGGGGCAGGGCCTACACATAAATACCCATAGTGCAATTTAATTCATGTTACAATATAGGTTATATTCAAAGTGCTATGAGAACGGACGAGAGAGTGAGAATGAAGGAGATGGGAAGAACTTGTGAGAAAGGAGGTGCTGTGAGGAGGCAGACAAGTTGACACCAGAAGAGAGACACAAGACTAGGCTGGGCTAGAAATACCCCAAATGGCAGCTCACTCCCACTTTCAGGAGTATGTGCGTCAAGAGTGTCGTTAAAATATAATTTTCACAAAGCTAAAAACATGACTTTCCTACAAACATAAAACAGTGTCCAAAATGTCTTTCAATTTTTTTCATTAATAAGATGTTAAAGGCAGTTCGAATGAGAATTTAAGGAACTAGGTATTTGTGGGCAATTTAACTTAAAAAAAGTAAGATTCCAGATTGGATACAAAATTAGTTAATAAAGAATCACTTCTGGATTGTTGACGGAAGGGGTCCTGACTGTGCTGAACCTTATTCCCAGGTTCAGTGAACAGGGCTAAATGTCCTACTAAAGACCTACCAGCCTGGGGATTTGTGGGCCCCTCCAACCAAGCTTGAGATGATCCTGGCAAGGGTACTCTTTAGAAGACAAACGGTCTTACCCACACCTGGTTTTTGGATTCCTTCTTCCTATATTTTATGTGAAGGGTGTGGAAGTTTGTAGAAAAGAAGTATTTAGGCATTTGGAGGGGAGCATTCATATTTTAAGGTCCATGGTATCACAGTGTCATAAAAATTATCTGAAACTTGGAATTGGCAAGAGAGCTTACTGGGTGTTTTTTCAGTGCAGTTCTGGGCTGTGACCTTTGATTGGCTTTCTACTGGCAAGGCTATTTTAAATTCTGTAAGGGCTAAAGTTAGCGTGTAGAGTTTTTCTTTTCGATTTTTGGTTTGGGAGTTTGTTTGGGGGCGGGGGTTGCTTTTGTTTTGGTAGAGATGCAAAACTTCTGACTGTATTAAGCTCACGTAGTTCACACTGCAATGACCTTTGTGGTATTTCGATGGCAGTGGGTTTACCCAATTTGGGTTTTTTTTCTGGTCAGTTGTAGCAGCAGTGGTGGGACCAGCAGAATGAGCTGATGTGCCAGATCCCACTGAGGTCACTCCTCCCCAGGGCTTTGAGAAAATTCAACCAGCACAAAACAAGAAAGAGGCTGGTGGGTGTTTTTAGGAAACAAGAGTTTGTTACGACAGACAAAATAGTTTGGGGCCTGGGGAGGAGGGGGCAAAGTGGTCTGAGGAAGTGTGTGAGTTGTGTTAAGGAGGGTGCACATTCTCCATTCTGGACTTGAATGAAAGGCAAGCATAACCCAGAGGAGTTTAAGCCACAGAGAGACATGGTCCAGCATGAATGGTCCGAAAGATTGGAGTCAAGAAACGCAGCAGGAGGTACAGGAGTTGTTCAGGGCTGGATGATCAGGGCTTGGATATTTTAGAGAAATACTGAGGTGGCAGAATTACAGAGTTGGTAACGAATCATGTGAGGAGTGAAAGGGAAGTCGAGAGTCTCTGTGAGGTTTCAAATCTGAGTGTCTGAGGGGAAGGTGTACCATTAAAAATATTAATTAAAAGCAGGTTGAGGGAAAAGGGTTGAAGATGGTGAATTTAGTCCTGGATATAGGGAGCACCAGGTAGGAGATGAGAATCTCAGTGAACCAGATAGAACGCAGGGAGCCCTTGGGGTCTTCGTTTTCCATGATGGGCCGGCCTCGAAGTAACCTGCACCCTTGAAAGTATTTATAGAAGCAACTCAGTCTAAGGCTCACATGACAATTCTGGCAGAATGGGAAGCTTCCATCAACCTTATAGTCAATTATTTGTGAGGATTTGAATACCTGCTGTGTGTCAGGCAAGTGCTGGGCTGCAGTTACTCAGACATGTTCCTCGTCCTCTGAAAGTTCATTGTATCTGAGAAGTTAGCAAGAGCAGATGAGATGAAGGGTGGGGAGGGGCCCTGAGAGTCACGGGGAGGAGGGCACCCGCCTCCTGGCTGCGGGCAGCTGCTCCCTCCAGGGGCACAAAGTCAGCTGGTCACAGGGCTTCTGTGCTGCCTTCATCTCATAAGAAATCACTCACAGGAGGAAGGGGAGAAAGTAACAAAACATAAAGTGGTTTCTGATGTGAGTGTTTTGCAATCCTCTTTGGGTCATTTTAAGGAACAAGCCCCTGTGTTCTTACAGAACTTGGAAATCAACAGCCATAGATGATCTGAGTCATAAAATGTTTAAGGCCTGGACCAGGCTCCTAGAAATCCTTCAGACATTGCTTCTCCCTAAAAGGAAGAGAGAACGTAGTTTTCCTTTTCCCTTCCCTCTGTCTCTCCCCAGCCCCAATCTCCCTCTCATATTCTCTCCCTCCCACCTGCTCCCACCCCTCTCTCGGGCTCAACGTTTTCTTTCTCTCTGGAATGCAGGCGCTAAGAAATAAACTGACTTGATGCTTTTTCTCCCTAGTCAGTAGCATAATATCACCAAGGGATCAGGTTCAGGTACAAGGTCTCAAGCCTTTTAAAGGCTGCATATCTTTTCCAAAAGCCTTTATTGGAGGGAGGCGAGACTCCCCAGTTATCCATCTCTCAGTCTCTCAAAGGCTGCCCCATCCTGCTCCCAAGTGGACATGATTCTCCTTCCTTGAAGCTCACGTAGCTCCCTTTCTTTATAATAGCAGCCTGCACAGACAGTAAGCTTCACTGTTGGAGCTCTAGTGCCTGGCATAGTTCCAGGAACACAGCAGGTGCTCAGTAGTCTTTGACGGAAGTAGGAATTTGCCACTGGGTCCCTCAGCACCTATCACGGTTCTGACCGCTTAGTAGGCTCTCAGTAGTCATCGGCTGGATGTATGGACATAAATGCATCTTTTCTCTCTGATTGACCAGTATTAGATGAGCTATTACTGTACGGTTCCTGTTCCTGCCCCACCTCACCCCCCCCCCCCCCCACACCCTCAAGTCCATTCTCCAGTAGGTCTGTGTCTTTATTCCCGTCCTGCCCCTAGGTTCTTCGTGACC
>NW_006773642.1:303929-335671 GCF_000442215.2 Lipotes vexillifer | reverse complement strand
CCCCGAGCCTAATTTAGCACTTTGTACATGGTTAGCGCTGGGCACATATTTTTTAAAGTTATTTCTATGAGGAACTCTCTGTACTTTGCAACTTTCATGTAAGTCTAAAATTATTCCAAAATACAAACTGATTTTAAAAATTAATTTGATCTTCCTTTGGAAATTTTCTTCTGCCAGTAAACCACCAGAACACTCAGGAAGTTCTTTTTACAGCTCTTTCCATTGAGAACCCTACTTTTATTTCACAATTTACATAGATTTATTTTATTTTTATTTTTTTGCAGTACGTGGGCCCCTCACTGTTGTGGCCTCTCCCGTTGCGGAGCACAGGCTCCGGACGCGCAGGCTCAGCGGCCATGGCTCACGGGCCCAGCCGCTCCGCGGCATGTGGGATCTTCCCGGACCGGGGCACCAACCCGCATCTCCTGCATCGGCAGGTGGACTCTCAACCACTGTGCCACCAGGGATGCCCCTAGGCCCAAAGTTTTTAAGGGCCACCTTCACAAGAAATCTATGAAAGAGCCACAATTAACCCCAAAGCTCAGAGGAGCCATGGAAATTGCCCAGGGTGTTGCCCACAGGACAAAGCAGGACAGGAAGATAGAGTTGCTAGTCTCAAAGCCCTACCTCTTTCCTTTCTGAGAAGAATAATATAATGTCATCAACAGTATATGTATTTAGGAGCATCCTCACCCCAATCCCATTCTTAGAAGCTCCTTCCGGTTAGCCCATTTTTCCTCCCACCAGTGTTTTAGGGCCCTCAGGTGAACCCAGAATCTGAGGGTCCACAAAGCGCAGGAACCCCAAGTCCAGTACCCATTTTTTTTTTTGCTTTGTCCTCTTGCTACCCCTGGCAAATAAGTATCAACTGACCTGCTCTGGACATCCCAGTATGAATGAAACTCTAAACCATGCCTTGGAGGGGAGGGGAGAGGTATTTGAGGCACTTAAACATAATTCATATGGTGCTGGAGTCAATTCAATGAAAACTTTTGAGCGCCTATTCTATACTAGATGCAGGGAACACGAGGCTGACCAAGGTTTAGTCTGAATTTCAGGGAACTCACAGCCTAGTGAGATAGAGAGAGGCCTTGCAAACAAGAGAGGCCTTGCAAACAAGAGAGGCCTTGGCATCAGCTGTCGATTGTGGGACCCTCTTTCTAGAGGAGTTGAGACTAGAAGTTTTCTTGGAGGTGTCAGCACTTGTGATACTCCTTGAAAGTTGACAAATTAGATTTCTATACCTGGAAACGTGTGAGCCAAGTCTTAGAGGTGGAAGAGTACAATTAAGATAATGAGGCAGGACTTCCCTGGTGGTGCGGTGGTTAAGAATCCACCTGCCAATGCAGGGGACACGGGTTCAGCCCCTGGTCTGGGAAGATCCCACGTGCCGTGGAGCAACTAAGACCGTGCGCCACAACTAGTGAGCCCACATGCCACAACTACTGAGGCCCGCGCGCCTAGAGCCCGTGCTCCGCAATGAAGAGTAGCCCCCGCTCGCCGCAACTAGAGAAAGCCTGCATGCAACAACGAAGACCCAATGCAGCCAAAAATAAATAAAATTTAAAAAGATAATGAGGCAGTGCCCAGGAGAGCATGGCTGGAGCCAGAGGCTCATTCGAGGCACTCGTGAAAGACTGGGGTGAGCTTGGTTGGTTGGGACCGGCTCACAGAGGGCCCTGACGCCAGACTGTGGAGAGTTTGACTTCTGATGGGGATCGGTATACAGATTCAGGATTAAGAGGATGTTGGAGCACTGAGAAGATGGACTGTGGAGGAGGGGGACAGAAGAGGAGGAGCCCAAGGAGTCTCAGACGAAAGATGATGCAGGCCTACGTGTAGAGCAGGGACAGTGGGGCAAAAGGCACAAGAGTGAGAGACTCGGCAGAGAAAAAGCGATGTCTTCGAGGACAACATTAGCACAGCAGAAAAGAAAGGGGCTCCAAGGCCAGATCTGTAGCTGGCAGCCCGAGGGGCAGGAGAACTCACCGTGGAAGGTGGTGGCACACAACAAGCTCAGGACAAACTGGAGACAAGCAGTGCTTTGGGGGAATTGGCAGGAACAGGGGAGGCGAGTGTACTGTGCCACTGACTCTTAAGCAAGCACACCCGGCAAAGTCTGTCAGAATGTTGTTTGTTTTTGTATGTGTTTGCTTTTTGTGTTTTTTTTTTTTTTTTTTTTTTGCGGTACGCGGGTCTCTCACTGTTGCGGCCTCTCCCGTTGCGGAGCACAGGCTCTGGACGCGCAGGCTCAGCGGCCATGGCTCCGGCCTCTCCCGTTGCGGAGCACAGGCTCTGGACGCGCAGGCCCAGCGGCCATGGCTCACGGGCCCAGCCGCTCCGCGGCACGTGGGATCCTCCCGGACCGGGGCACGAACCCGCGTCCCCTGCATCGGCAGGCGGACTCCCAACCACTGCGCCACCAGGGAAGCCCCTTTGTTTTTGTTTTTAAGTCTGTGTTGGGCAAACAGCACCGCAGACTCCTGGGAGCAGAAACAAAGGGACTCTCTCTTAAGGTTTAATCAACCACTGCAGCAGAAGTTAAAATTGGGAGGACGCACTCCTCCCCTCCTCACGGACCCTCTTCTAGCGGAAAGGGGGCTTCCCAGGGAATCAGAAGACCTGAGTTCCTGTGTTGCCACCTAACTGGGAGACCCAGAGTACGTCCTTGTCCACTTTCCCCACTTTCATCATCACCTTTCCTGCCTTACCATCCTCACAGGCGGGTTTTGAAGATCAAATGATACTGTAAATGAATGAAGTTTATGAAAATATAGAGTGCTATTCAAATATGAGACAGTCTTGTTACTATTACTGTTACTGTTATTATTGTATGCCGTCTGCCAGGAAGAAAGAAGCCCTGATGTCACCATCCCTTTATACCAGCACCTAGAAAAGGTAAAACTATCACTAGCAAGATCTTGTTTGGCCCCGAGAAAATGTAAATGCCATTGACCCAAAAGCATGACGCATTTTATAGCATGTTTCTAAGCAACAGTTTTCCACGAAAAAGAACAATGTCCCTTGGCTTGAGGGTTTTTAGCAAGACTTACTTATTTTTCCATCTTAAAGAATGTCTAAGGATTTCTGGGAACACCAAATCATCTGTAAATCCTTCCATTTCCTACTAATTATCCACAAAAGTACTTCTGACTAATATATAATAGGCTATAACATCCTGAAGAGCATCAAGCATTCACTCGGACAAATGCTTCTGGGCGACCTAGACGGAGCAGGGAGCCTGAAGCCAAAGGGACTTCAGGGGTGTCCCATCTCGTCCTCATGTAGGGTCCCCACCTAAATGGCATTCTGACAAAAGGGGCTTTTTTCAAAGGGGGCAAACTTCTCATGGAGAAAGAAAACCAGATTACGTGCTGGGGGTGGAAACTTCTTGGCTCTGTCTGTACCACGCACCTGTTGAGCACATAGCCTACCTCACCATCACCACCCCCAAAAAGAGCCTCTGGTCCATGCACGTGGGGACTAAACAAGGTGCCCACATTCTAGGGGTTTGCAGAGTTTCTCAGGGTTATTGAAGAGCAAGCTCTTGACTATTTATCTCTGCTCAAAAAAGCCTTCATTGTGGGAACTTCCTGCTCGATTTCATTTTTAGTCAACGAGATGTGACGTCATGACTTCAACATAAGTTCAATAAGATTATTCTGCCACTTTGTGCCAGACACACTGCCCTAGGCCCTGGGGAAACGGGACATATACGGCCCCTGCCCCATGGTACTTACAGTCCAGTGTATTAAATTGACTGTGTTCAGGAGTAAGATGGGACCTGACAAAGGAATGGATAAAGAAGATGTGATATATATACACAATGGAATATTACTCGGCCATTAAAAAAGAATGAAATAATGCCATTTGTGGAAACATGGATGGACCCAGAGACTATCATACCAAGTGAAGTAAGTCAGACAGAGAAAGACAAACATCATATAGTATCACTTATACGTGGAATCTAAAAAAATGGTACAAATGAACTTATTTACAAAACAGAAATAGACTCACAGACATAGACAACAAATTTATGGTTACCAAAGAGGAAAGGGAGAGGGGAGGCATAAATTAGGAATTTGGGATTAACGTATACACACTACTATATATAAAATAGACAAACAACAAGGACCTACTGTATAGCACAGGGAACTACATTCAATGTCTTGTACTAAGTACCCCTGAAACTAACAAAACATTGTGGATTAACTATACTTCAGTGTAAAAAATGGTGAAAATTTTTTAAAAAGTGTAAGACAGGACCATTGAAAATCCTTTCTATTTTCAAATTCACACTTTTTTTTTTTGGCTGCATCAGATCTTAGTTCATTGCAGCACACAGGCTTCTCTCTAGTTGTGATGCGCAGGCTCCAGGGCACGTGGGCTCTGTAGTTTGCAGCACGTGGGCTCTCTAGTTGTGGCTCGGGGGCTCAGTAGCTGCAGCACGCGGGCCCAGCTGCCTCGCCGCATGTGGGATCTTAGTTCCCCAACTAGGGATCGAATCCACGTCCCCTGCACTGGAAGGTGGACTCCCAACCACTGGACCACCAGGGAAGTCCCCAAATTCACACTTTTTGAATGACATGTGTCTCACATGTTTTTTTCCATTTGTTTGTTTTTAAAAATCATGGTTACTCGGGCTTCCCTGGTGGCGCAGTGGTTGAGAGTCCGCCTGCCGATGCAGGGGACACGGGTTCGTGCCCCAGTCCGGGAAGATCCCACGTGCCGCAGAGCAGCTGAGCCCGTGAGCCATGGCCGCTGAGCCTGCGCATCCGGAGCCTGTGCTCCGCAACGGGAGAGGCCCCAACAGTGAGAGGCCCGCGTACCCCCCCCCCAAAAAAAAACATGGTTACTCTTTTGCCCACCCCGAATGAAACAAGGAATTGAGAAAGAATCAGGTTAACCTGACCCATGTGCACAGAGACGCTGGACAATTAGAACTCCTCACATCTGCATAGGAGACAGGATGTTCTCTTCTGCTGCCTATAGTGGTCAGATTAACCTAAACCCATCAGAAAGCTAACTGTCCTCAGCCAACTCAGCAGAGGCTTCAAGTTACAGCATAGGGAAAGGCAAAGCACAGAATAATACTGTGATACAAAAAAAAGTTTGGTAGGAGAAGAAAAGCATTTTAAGTGAGTGTTGGGCAAAGTCTTGCAAACTCATGTGAAGGATACACAGGGGAATCCTTCTCAAGGTTGACCAGACCAATTTTACCCTCCCTTAAAAAAACTGGCATAGATTAGTGTATGTGACTGAATGAGCTATTTGGAGCTTTAGGTCTCATTCCAAGAAACTGGCAGTGTCTCTCACCACTGATCTCCCTAAATTGATGGATGGTAGCAATTATATAGAGTTATTTATGTAATGTGTTGTAATAGCAGCACACGTTGGCTGTCACTTTGACCCAGACACCCCCTCTCCCAATTATAAAGAAACCCTATCACAGAACTGCCTTCAACAAGGGGCTAGGAAGAGGAAAAAAATCTCTTCAGCCCACCTCTCATGGAAATAGAAACTTTGAAGGCCTTAGAGGAAATAATGTCCCTTCTGTAGGAATACTTAACAAGTATTGTTCAATATTAATTTGTCTTTGTGGTTTATCAGTCCATCTGGGCACTTCTCCCTGCTTGTCCTTGTAGCAAGCAAAGATGAATAATTTAAAGACTGAATGCCATTCTTTCACACGATGGGTATTTAAAGACTGTGTATTAAGTACAGAGCGCTGGTCTATTCTCTAGGGGGATGCAAAGGTGAACCAGGGCTCCTGTGCTCGGAAGCAAGGTGCCTGATGTCTTCAAGATAAGAACAGGAATAACAAGCTCAATAATCACAGCTCTCATTTACTGAGCACCCGCTGCGTACCAGGCGTTGCACTACGTGCTTTAACACACAATCCCTTATAACCTCCAGTGAGGCCGTTCTCCGCTCCTGTCCTCCCACCTTTAATCACTGATTTCTTTGCTCTTCCTTGAGCATGTAGGTGTGCTCCCACCTCAGGGTCTTGCACTGTTTCCTCTCTCTGAACTGCCTTCCACCCAGAAATCCATGTCTCACTCGCTCATTCATTCAGGTTTCGGCTCAAATATCCCTTTATCTGGCAGGCCTTTCCTGACCACCCGAGGTAGACGAGCAGCGTCTTCACCTTTCCCCACTTATTTGTCTCCAGAGTATTTGTCACCTCTGACAAATTAGAGATCGCTTTGAAATTGACTAGGAATCAGATAGTGGTATAGTCACGCAACATTGCAATGTGATAAAAACCACTGAATTGCACATTTTAAATAGGCGAATTTTATAGTATGTGGATTATATGGCAATACAGCTGTTTAATAAAGTAATAAACTGAAAAGAGTTTATTATCTCTTTCTCCCCCTCTTGGAGGCAAGCGGGACTCTGTTCTCTTCCCAGTTTTATGCTTGGGGCCGAAAGAAGCAAGGAGCACAGAGTCATCATTCAATAAATATTTGCTGAATGAATGAACATGTGAGAAGGAACGTTGAAAACTGAAAAAAGCATTGATTTGCCCCAAGGATATTAGTATTTTTTTTCCCATCAATGAAGATTGGTTTCTTCTAGAAGTCAGATCAGAATAAGTCCTGGAACCTTTTGTCTGCTTCTCAAAGAATTAGTTGGGCTTCTAGATTTCTTTTTTTTTTTTTTCCTTCCTTTTTTTTTCAGTCAGTTGCAATGCCATCAAACTGAGAAGTGAAAAAAACACTTAACTGATATACCTTTCTAGATTCACACATTAGCTCTGCCAATTGTAGTGTATGGCCTCAGTGAAATCACTTATTTTTTTAACCTCAGTTTCCACATCTATAAAATGGGGATCATAATATCTTACTGAGTTCTTATGAGGATTGAATAACAGAATATACATGGAGTATCCTAGCAGCTTCTGGATGTATAATAAACAGCCAAGAAGTGTTTTCATATCTGCCAAAGGCATCTTGAGGATATTCAATTTTAAACCGAGGGTGCAAAAACTTCACACACACACAAAAAACTCCCACATCTCAAGACATGTGAACCTGGATTTTAAAGCACCAAGAAAATGCCATGACTGCCCTTGCATTGGGTGTCTAGTTACATCCCCACCTCACCTCCCATCATCATGAATGTGGACCTCTTGACTTCTACACCATGGGCATTGTTCAGCACAGCAGAGTGGAAGAGGTGCTGGCTGACCTAGGTTTGAACCCGAGATCTGCCTCTTTGTAACACTGAGCAAGAAGCTTGATCACTCTAATTCTCAGTCTCCTTGTCCATTTGATAGGAATCACTTTCAATTCTCCCCCCATCCCCTTTCTTGTTGAGTCAAGGTGGAATGAAGTAACAGACACGCAAACACAGCACACATTCCTAATAATCCAAGTGCCTTCTATTCCCCACCCCCGCTCACCGGATGTCAGAAAGGCTTTCTTTCATTTGTGCCTTCAGTCATTCAGTATTTAATGGGTATCTCCTCTACTGGGCTTTGAGGAAACAAGGGTTTGTAAGACAGCTGTGATCGTGCAATACTCCTCTTGCAGAGCACAGAGTCTGCAAACCCCAGGTGAAAGAACCCTCTCTTCTGCCTTTGGGCCACCTTCCAAGTAGGAGCAGTAAGGCTTGGGCTCCAGAGGAGCGAGCAGCCCTCTAATCCTTCCTGTCCTTCCCTCTCCAGGGTTCCAGAACTCTAGGAGCTGGAATTCCTGGAAAGAGGAACTTTTAGTCTCTCCCCGTGATCACACAAATGAACCAAGGCAAACCATCCCTCCAGCTCCCAAGAGTTCTGGATTCCTTGAAAGGATAAAATCTGATTCCTGGCCCCAAAGGCCAGTGGTACAAGAAGTTGGACGGCTGTTAGCCCCAGTCTCAGGAGGCATCAAAGGAACATCAGATTAATTATCCACACCTGGAAATAGGATCCAGCTATTATTGGGCTGATGAAGAACCACCATGGAAGTACCATTCCAGTGAACTTTTTCTGCAATACTGAGATTTTCATTCCAAGAAGGGAGTTATTCCATCTTCCACGGACCAATAGCCTCATTGGAAACAAAGGTATCAATCCTCATGGGTAATCAGTGATTTAAAGCTTGGAGTAGGGGAATTCCCTGGCAGTCCAGTGGTTAGGACTCTGTGATTTCACTGCTGAGGGCGCAGGCTCAATCCCTGGTTGGGGAACTAAAATCCCACAAGCCACGAGGCACGGCCTAAAAAAAAGAGAGAGAGAGAGAGAGAGAGAGAGAGAGAGAGAGAGAGAAAACAAGTAATACAAAATCGTTAAAGATGAATAAATAAATAAAGCTCGGAGTAGAATGGACAGAATTTGACTCCCTGACTCTCTTTGTAAAGTCCTGTGCAAGTATCAGGGCACTCTTATTGCTTGCCCTTAATCACAATTTGGTAGAAGAAACACATCCCTCCTTTCAGGAGATGCCGCCTGTACTGTGCTTGGGAAAGAAGCAGCCCCCCACCCCCACCCCCCCGGTCTTTGTCATAAGCTTTGACTTCTTGGCCTTGAAAGATGCCTTTGCAGGCTGTCACAAGGCTCCATTGCTGTGTAGCATTGTATGCCTATAAACATAGATGCTTAGATCTGCTTTCAGGGTTTGTGCTCACAGTCTGGAATATAATATTTGCCACATGGATCAATTTCTTTCTTGAACACATCAGATTGTTTCATATCTAATAACAAATTATTTTACAACAGATTACTGCATGCATTATCTTACTTAATTTTTATAACAATCCTGTGAGGTAGGTATAATCATTTTTACAAAGGAAGAAACCAAGACTTAGTAATTTTATGAGGAATAAAATCAAGACCCACATCCAGGTCCTCAGATTTCAAATCTAGCATTTTCCATCTAGTCCACACTGTCTTGCAACATTTTCCTGGAGTCTTCTTGGAAATTAAACATGTACATATAATATGTATATATAAATAAAGATGTATATGTTTGCTCTTATCTTATGGGCAATCATGAGAAACCAAGGTACCATTTAGCCATGATGCAACAGAGAACAGTACTCACTCCTTTTCTCTGCCTAGCCCTTTTGTAGTAATCATGGAAATTTAAAGCAGTTTTAATGACTTGAACTTGCTTTAGAATGCTCAGTCTCCATCTGAAAAATTGGTATGGATTCTGTTTTCTATATTTGTAGGTGAATCACTGGAATACTGAGAGAGATCCCTAGGGAGGGAAAGGATCTGGGGCTTCCAATCACAGGCAGAACCACGCATGAAGAGCAAGCTTACTTAAGGAGTGCCCACAGAGCCAGCCAAGCTCCACTGGGGCGTGAGAGTATATGCACACACATTTTCTCTTTCTTTATGGGTTTAGGCAAAAGATGGGTTCCAAAGAGTTGCATGAAATCACATGTTCATCAAGTCACTCAGTACCTAGTTGTAACAGGGAGAGTCTTTGGGGGAAAAATACATAATTGTCTTTTCTCCCCTCTGACTCCACACTTCTTTGTTCATGATCTTCCCTCTATGCATGTCTGTTCCTCTTCTGAAATATCTTTCTTGAACTACTGGCTCCTAAATTTCCTAGAATACAGGGTTAGAGAAGAATAAAACAGGATTTTTAAGTTACCACATTCCTGGTTTAGAAAGTTTAACCAAGTTTACATACTCAGGAAGCCAATGTTTATAATGCCCTACTGAGATTCCGCCCAGAGAAAAGCATCACCCACAGAGCTCAAAGCTCATGGACAGCAGAGCTCTGGTGCCCCATATTCTGACCATCTAACCCAAATTGCAAAGTACGTGGAGGAAGCTGCTGGACAATGGACTTATCAACAGCCCCTATGAACACTCCCTGTCCTCTTACTTCCCATACACCCCTCAAGGCTCAAGGAGCAAGGATTAAGGAAAACAGTTTCAAAGCAGAAAAGGAAATGCCCACTCTTCCCTCAGGCTCATCTCATCGCAGAGGAGCATCACACTGTAGGGTTGTGGATGGCCTGAGCCCCCAGCATTACTGAAACCTCCAGCTGATGGCTGGAAATTTCAGAGCGAGTGTGGCATGGGGTTGAGGACATGGGCTCGAAGTTGAATCGCTTCAGTCTGAATTGTAGCTCCATCACTTATTAGCTGTTTGACCTTGAGAATAATAACAGTGTCAACCTCACTGTGAAAATTAAATGAATTAACCTGTGTAAAGTATTTGGAAGAGTCGTTTGACTCTCCATAGTGAGTACTTCATAAATGTGAGCAGAGTATGGTGGAGCGGCTCCAAGGAAGTTGGGATGGAACCCAAAACTTTGTCTACTGGGAGTTTCCTCCTTGTCCCTCCCTCGAAGGCCCAGCCCACAAACTGACTCTTCTCTTAGAAGACCCCCTCCCTTGGGTTAATCTGCCACTAGGAAGTCCTTTGTGGGGGGTTGGGGGGATGACTCTTTAAGTCCTTGTGGTGTTTTCACCCTCTTAAATTCCCTCACCCCATATTCTACAGTTGACTGTGGCCTCCTTTTCCACTCCAGTCCCCTGATCCGACTTGACTGAGAACTCAATGTAGCTTTCTCCACTTTCCAACCTGAAACTACTATCATTTAATTTTCTTCAAATAGTCCAAGACGACGGTGATGAAAAAAAGAAGGCATTTCAATAATACTACACTTCTTTTGACTAAGAAAGACAACAAAATTCAACATGCACACACTTGTCTTTATTTAAAACCTCTTCCATAGTATATCTGACATCTGTGACAGCTTTTCCTGCTCAATATTTAAAAACAGCTTAATCCCTCTTTACAAAGAAAAGCTTCCCTAAGGACCAGCAATTCACTGCAGTGTCAAAATGAGGTGAAGTATGGAAATAGCTCCAACCGGCAACACATCCTCTCAACATGTTTGCTACCCAGCAAAGTGAAGCAAAAAGAACATGGATTGAAAATCCAAAGACCTAGATTTTCAGATCATTGTTTCCTCTCTTTACGGTTTGCTATGTGACATTGGATATGGAATTTTCTCTCCCTGGATTCAGCTTTTCAATTTCAAAACAAGGAGCTTAAAGTAAAAACAGTGGCCCGCCTTCCCTTCCCTTCCTTCCTTCCTTCTCTTCCTCTTTCCATCTTCCTCTTTGCCCTTTCCCTCTCCTTTTTCTTCTTCTGTCTTTCTTCCTTTTTTTCTTTTTTCATTCAAGCAGTAGAAATCCCCTCCCTCCCATTAAATGACGTCTCACCCACTTGGTCAACATCTGAAACATGAAGGTAGAGCTGCTCTTTGAGATGCTTTCCTCCGTTGGCTTCCCTCTTGACTTCAGGAGTGTATCTGGTAGCTAACTAGCAACATAGGTCTCCTTAGGACCTAGGTTTTTTGAGGAAAAGAAAAAAGTTAAAAAGGCACCGAATCTACAGGGTGAGAAACCATACAGTACAGGGCAAAGCGCATGCGTTTCGGAATAAGACCTCAGTCCAAATCCCAACTCATGCCTCTGCTCTTACCAGGGCGTGACTGTTGAAGAGTCATTTTGCATGAGTTACTCCTTGAACGCTCATCATCTGTAAAATGGGACTGACACTATCTACTGAATAAGATTACTATGGAGATTCAAGGGAAGAATGTATTAAAGGATGAGTTAAATTCTTAGCACATTATAGGGGCTCCATAAATATTAACGTGTTGTGATCACTGGGAAGCCCAATGTCCCACCCAACACCTATGGTCCTGGAATAATGATTAAGAGCACACCCTTTCATTCTCAAAAGGTTCTGGTTTGGGTAATAGTCATATGATTATTTATTACCATCTCCTATAGTCACGTCTCCAGTTTTGATCCTGGAGCTCTCAAAACATGCATGAGTCTATTGGTTGGGTCTTAGAATCCCACAAGGGACTGTAGACGTTAGGGCATAAGGATGTGGCTGGTGTCATGGCAGAGGTAGGTGAGCAGCTCACAAACATAGAAGAGACATTTATTTGATGGTTTGATGCCTCACCAGGGTAGGGGTCCCCTCAACCCAGTAACTGGCAAGTTCCATGAGCATCCGCATTTGGAGTCAGAGTGGACAAGCCAGTTTTCCAGGATGTGTTTGGAGTCAGCAATCCATCATTCATTTCATGTCTCCTGCAATCCTGGTGCTTCCTTTCCTAGCTGAACACAGACATGCACTCTTCACTCATACTGTTGGGATTCAAGCGAAATAAAACACTTGAATTGTAAATTCAGAGCTGGGACTAAGTGAACACTGACCTTAAGAGTGTATAAAGAAAATGTGTGCGGAGGTGTGTATTGTGTGTGATTGTGTGTGTTTTGCGGTTATAAGCAAGTAAATCCATTACGAGTGTGGACTGTTTTTAGTGTTAGTGATTCTGTTCCCAAACCATTGGCTTATTTGTACAATTGATTAGTCTGTTCATGGAAAGTGAACCACTTCAAAACTGTGTTCTAGGCTTCTACAGCAGCCTTGAGAACAAGAGAGTAAACACAAGCATCACTTATCACTTGGGCAGGCTCGACAAACAGCATTTTGGAGTGTTAACAGCCCTTAATAAGGACTCTCACTGGCGTTAGTTAAACAAACAGGCATTAAGGTGAGGAAGGCACTCTGTGGCCCATCTCCATGTTGACTGATTGTTATTGTGTTGGCCTTGGCTGACACCCCTGCACATTCCCGCCCCAGCACCTTCTGATGAGAGCGGGTAGTATTCGCCACCTAGGAAATAGAGGTCTTACTGTTTAACCGCCACCCCCCGCCCCCCGCCCCGCCCCCAGTGAAACAGGTGGCTGTCAACAGACATTGTGCCACTTTCAAATGTTAGAGGTAATCTTGGAGATGGAATTTGGATGTTTAAATATTGGCATTTCTAGAATATTTTCATGATTTATAGCATCAGTGGGGCAGAAAGTTTAGAAAAATCAGTGACCCTTAGTGACTGTGTCTGTGAACAGCTACTCATCTCCTTGGGAGGGAGGAGAAAGGCTTATGCTGGTGGGAGGGTTGGGCAATATAAAGGTTTTTGCACAAAAGACTGTGCCATTTTAGAGTTGGATCTACACTCAAAGCTGGGCTGCCTTTAGTTCCGATTTAAATAACCTGGAATTTAAGCAGGGGTGATTTAAACCGTCTGTACTCCATTTTTCCCACAATTGATAAAACCCCACCCATTCTCCCAGGTCCATCTCAAAGAGCACTCACCTCCTCTGGGCAGTTTTTTTCTCACTCCTCTCTCCTCTGACCCCATCAGGGGAAATGATCTTTTCTCCTCTGAATTCCCACAATACAAACCTCAGCTGCACGCAAGTCATTAGAATTGCTTGCAAACAATGCAGGTCCTCTACTCCAAAGACTGGAAATCCTGGCTACATATTTGAATCCCTTGGGGGCCTTTAAAAAATGCTCTCCAGGGGCTCCCCTGGTGGCGCAGTGGTTGAGAGTCCGCCTGCCGATGCAGGGGACACGGGTTCGAGCCCCGGTCCGGGAAGATCCCACATGCCGCGGAGCGGCTGGGCCCGTGAGCCGTGGCCGCTGAGCCTGCGCGTCCGGAGCCTGTGCTCCGCAACGGGAGAGGCCACAACAGTGAGAGGCCTGCGTACCACAAAAAAAAAAAAAAAAAAAAGGCTCTCCAGGGAATTCCCTGGTGGCGCAGTGATTAAGAATCCGCCCACCAATGCAGGGGACACGGGTTCGAGCCCTGGTCCGGGAAGATCCCACATTCCGTGGAGCAACTAAGCCCATGTGCCACAACTACTGAGCCCGCGCTCTAGAGCCTGCAAGCCACAAATACTGAGCCCGCGTGCCACAACTACTGAAGCCTGTGTGCCTAGAGCCCGTGCTCCGCAACAAGAGAAGCCACCACAGTGAGAAGTCTGCGCACCGCCACGAAGAGTAGCCCCTCTGCTCGCTGCAACTGGAGAAAGCCGGCGCGCAGCAACAAAGACCCAACATGGCCAAAAATAAATAACTAAACTAAAAAAAAAAAGCTCTCCAAGTGATTCCTATATGCAGGCAGAGTTGAGAACCACTGCTTTTCTCCAAAGAGATTCTGATTCCGTTTATTTGGAGTAGGGTCCAGGAATTTTAATTCTTAACCAGCATCTTGGGGCTGGCTCCCAGTTCACATTTGAGAAATACTGCCATGGCCCTTGGGCTCTAAATGGGGCCTGATAACTAACAGCTTAACATTTGCTTTATAAGGAGTGTACATCCTGGAAACTGGAGGATAGTTTAACCTTCTAAGCATCACAGTGCTGTTTACATATGCAAGAGTGGTGGTAAAAGCTGAGACAGAGGTGAATTGTTCTATTCCTGAAAAAGAGAAGGCTGAATATGTGGGGTTGGGGAGGGGAATTGTTACTGGGATGGAGGAAACTGGGGTCAATAAAGCTGGGGAAAGGGGAAAGCAGGAAACCCATGACTGGGGCCCATGACCATGTCCCAGAACCAACGGTGAGGAGTGGAAATATTTCAGGAGAATGTTGTAAATTGTTTGCTCCAAGATGTGCGAAGCAATCTCCCTCCTCCACCTCCCTTTAGAAATCTTGAGTAAAGAGGTGCTGGGAGCCTTTTCCACATTGGCAAAAGTGGAAACAGCGAGACCCTGGAAGAAACAGAGTACAAGGATGCAGCACAGCTCACATCTGGCTGACGTGTGTGGGCCTCGTAGCCTAACGCAGCCTGTCACACAAAACAGGTGTTCAACAAGTATTCGTGAAACAAATGAAATAACTACTGGGGAAAAGCTGAGAAGGAAGACCATGGTTCCTACCACCACAAAAGACTGACAAGGGTAGAAACAGAAATGAAGTGACCTTTGCCTTAGTGGTTTGCAAAGGCAAATCCTGACCTCCTTAACTTCAAGCTAACACAGTACGTGCGTGTCTGCTGAGAAAGAGCAAAGCAAGTTTAAAGCTTCTAGAGCCAAAGAACCATCCATGTGACATTCGTCTGGCTTTGGGTGTCTGGCTATTGTTAGTGTTTTGGAAAGTTTGGGGGAAAAAAAAAAAATTAAAGGAGGCAACTGAAAATACACAGAGAAAACTTCCTCATGTACCGCATATCCGGACGTGTATGGCATTGACCTAAAATCAAGTAGAGCAGGGGACGTCCACACGACCCAGCTGATGGAGTGCAATTTTGCCCTGAGTCCCATCTGTTCTAAGCCAAAGTGACAGACATGGCCTGCGGCTTCTACTTACAGTTCAGATTCACACAGCTGAGCAGCAACTCTTCTTTCTTCTGCAAGTTATTTCACTTTGATTGGAAGCTGTGTTTATCTCTAAACCAACAGAGTTCACCTTGATGACTTCAGATACAACTGTCCTAAGACTAGCACTGACACAGAGGGAGACCTGAGGAAAAGCCAGGAGCAAGTATTTTCCTTCTCTAGGGCTATTGCGGTGGGGTAGACATCCTTTGTTTCTGTCTGTCCAGCACCCTTACTGCCTTTGGACAACTCTCTTCTTCATTCTGTGTCATCCCAGCAGAGCTACCAATCTCCACATGTACCAGAATCCCCTTCCTGACCACAGGGTAGGTCATGTGACTCCAGATTAGCCAATCTCAATGCTCTGGGCCTCCAGCCACAGTGATTGATTGGTCTTGCTTGGAATAGACAACTACGCCTGGACCAAAGTCTTGCCTGGGTTGATAAATGGGCATTGGAAGTTAATAAGCTGGAAAACATGTGAATCTGGAGCTGCAGGTGACCAGAGCCACTCCCATAGGCTAGAGCCAATACCAAGAAGGACACTGAGCTAAGGGGTAAAGAGAGGCTGAGCCCTGGCATCACTGTTGGAACCCCTGAATCCAGCTGTACCTGAAAATAGGTCATCTTTGGACTTGCCAGTCTCATGAAATTTCATTTGTTTATTTGTTTATGCTTAGGCTAGTTTTAAGTTGGCTTTCTGTAACTTACAATGGAAAACGTTGTAACGAACATAAATGAATATGTTTATTCATATAAATTATTATTCATAATAAATGTTTATATTCAAGTAAACTTCATGAAGCAAAATGGAATCATCTCTTTAGTTATTGGTTGAACACCTATTCAGAGCCAAGACCTGTACCAAGGCAGAAGGCGTATATCTCATTTGATGTGTCCCACTTAGCAAATGAAGACATCTGCAGCTTGGAGAGGTTGCTTGATGTTGACAAAAATCACTGAGCTCGGGCTTCCCTGGTGGTGCAGTGGTTGAGAGTCCGCCTGCCTTTGCAGGGGACGTGGGGTCGTGCCCCGGTCCGGGAAGATCCCACATGCCGCGGAGTGGCTGGGCCCATGAGCCATGGTCGCTGAGCCTGCGCGTCCGGAGCCTGTGCTCCACAACGAGAGAGGCCACAACAGTGAGAGGCTCACGTACCCTCTTCAGTTAAACAAACAACCACAAGAACAAAAAAAAAAAAAAAAAAAAAAAAAAAAAAAATCACTGAGCTCATCAGTGGAGAAATGGGGATCCTAATCTACACTCGGTTTACCTTCACTTCCCTCTGTGCTCCCAAAGGGAGAACAGATAGGGCAGCCTAATTATTTGGGATTAGCAACTCTTCTATGCTTATTTAGTTAACAGAATGCCAGCACTTCCCTGTGAAGCTAAGCCCTCAGTGCAGTTCCTTTTGTCCTGTACGAGGCTCTGAGCTTCCCAAACAGGCTCTTGAGGGAGACAGCCCAACCTGGAAAGCCAGTGGCCACCCTACTGGTCAGGTGCGCTGCCCATGCCACACGCCAGGTCATCAGAAGAGGGTTGCTCTGCAGTTAGCTCTTGCTGGCTGAGAGCTGGAGCAGGGGACGGTGAGTTTCATCCAGTACCAGCCACTTTCTTGGTCCGCAGCTCATCCAGCCTTCACTGAAGTGGGGCACCAGAGGAGTGAGAAGGCTCTGATACGTTAGAAACAGGAAGTGAGCATATCCAGGTTCATCCCCATATTTGGCTAACATTGCCCATCCTCCCTCTCCTACCTCCCCTTGGAAGCAGCAGGGGAATCACAGCCGAAGGAATACATTCCAAAGGCCCATTAACGAGGTTTTCTTTTGTTTGAATGTCAAGTCCCATTCCCAGTTTTGTTTTGTTTTGTTTTGTATTTTTGCGGTACGCGGGCCTCTCACTATTGTGGCCTCTCCCGTTGCAGAGCACAGGCTCTGGACGCGCAGGCTCAGCGGCCATGGCTCACGGGCCCAGCCGCTCCGCGGCATGCAGGATCCTCCGGGACCGGGGCACGAACCCGTGTCCCCTGAATCGGCAGGCGGACTCTCAACCACTGCGCCACCAGGGAAGCCCCCATTCCCAGTTTTGAAAAATGCCTGGTTTCCCTTATTTAAATTCTCATTCGAGCTTTGAAAATGCATGAGCGTAGCCCTGCACCACCATTCATGGCCTCTGTGACTCTGAGCAAGTTGCATCATCTCTCCAAGCCTCAGTTTCCTCTTCTGAAAATGGGTACGGCGCTACTACCCAAAGTTATCACAAGAATCTAACAAGGTGATGTGCCATCCCTCCTCCTGATGCCTGACACGTGGTAGAGTCTCCATAGTGGTAAATATTGGCAGGGTTTCCCCAGAGCGTTCACAGGAACAAAGTTAACGTGTGCCAGGCGCTGGCTCCTCTGCCTTATTTTGAGTTGCTGCCTGTTAAATAGCCAATTTCTCCCAAATGAGGCAGGAAGTGAGTGATGGTTTTTCCCGTTTGCCATATTTCATGACCCTAGAATCCCCACAAATAATCACTGGCCAAATAATTGTGTGGGATTAATACTGTCTGTCTTACAGTTGCTGCAAGGACTAAATGGCTTGTAAGAGGAGGTCAAGAAATGGTGGCTATTGACTATTATTTACATTTATTAACTTGAAAAGATAACAGATGCTTCTTCTCCACGTAGAAGGAACAGGGGAAAAGTATTACTGGTACATCTATGTGCTGTAGATGCAGCAGAGCTATCCTAAGGCCGCAGAATCACTACCCCAGCTTAATAAACAATCGTGCGAATTACTGTGATGCTAATGTTTACTGTGAGTTAATTGTGGGTGCTGTGATGATACAAGAAATATCTTGGAAAGCATGTGTGGAGGTCTCAGGCTTCAGGAACTGCTGTTTCACCTCCAGCTGAAGCCCCAGGGCCATGAGTCAGGTGCGACAAAGGAGAGGGAGATGAAAGCCCTCAAAAACTTTCTAAAGTTGCAGCCTTTTGGGAATGTAAATTGATACAGCCACTGTGGAGAACAGTATGGAGGTTCCTTAAAAAACTACAAATAGAACTACCATATGACCCAGCAATCCCACTACTGGGCATGTACCCTGAGAAAACCATAATTCAAAAAGAGTCATGTCCCACAATGTTCAACGCAGCTCTATTTACAGTAGCCAGGACATAGAAGCAACCTAAGCGTCCATCATCGGATGAATGGATAAAGAAGATGTGGCACATATATACAATGGAATATTACTCAGCCATAAAAAGAAATGAAATTGAGTTATTTGTAGTGAGGTGGATGGACCTAGAGACTGTCATACAGAGTGAAGTAAGTCAGAAAGAGAAAGACAAATACCGTATGCTAACACATATATGTGGAATCTAAAAAAAAAAAAAAAAAAAAAAGGTTCTGAAGAACGTAGGGGCAGGACAGGAATAAAGAGGCCGACTTGAGGACACGGGGAGGGGGAAGGGTAAGCTGGGATGAAGTGAGAGAGTGGCATGGACATATATACACTACCAAATGTAAAATAGACAGCTGGTGGGAAACAGCCGCATAGCACAAGGAGATCGGTGCTTTGTGTCCACCTAGAGGGGTGGGATAGGGAGGGTGGGAGGGAGGGAGATGCAAGAGGGAGGGGATATGGGGATATATGTATATGTATTGCTGATTCACTTCGTTATACGGCAGAAACTAACACAACATTGGAAAGCAATTATACTCCAATAAAGCTGTTAAAAAAAAAAAAAGTTGCAGCCTTTTTGGCTACATCTCACATTCTGTCAAGGCCCCGGGGCGTACCCTACACGTCCATTTCTGGAGTGGATGGGTCACCCGGGTTCTAGACAATCACAGGGGCACTCGAGCTCAGGGAACAGCCTCTCCAGGACTGCCCTACCCTTCCTTATGTGGACTAGGAAGGCAGGGGTCCTGGGAGGAGAGGTCCCCTCCGAAAATGATTCTGCCAAGGTGGAAGCATCATGGACAGTGCTTTCCAATCCCTAACGTGTGCTATGGTTAAAACGCAGATTCCCATTCAGTAGGTTGGGGGTGGGCCCTGAGGGTCTACATTTCTAACACACTCTCAGGTGGTGCTGATGCTTCCAGCCCAGGAACCCATTTTTGAATAGCAAAGCTCTAGGGCATAGGAAGTTCCTAGTAAATGTTTGCTAATGAATCAGTTGTAGATAAATTGATGAATGAACATACAAATGAATAAAACGGGGGGGGGGCTCTGCTTCTAGACTCTCATACTTGATATTCATCCCCCCATGTGTTCCTTCGGATTCTTCCTTCTCTTGTATCTCTCTCCCCCTCTTCAATGACAGGGCAGTAGAAAGATCAAAGTCACTATCTCCGATGTACTCTCTGAGCCTCAACGTCCAAATCTATAAATGGGAATAATACGGTCTGTCTTACAGTTGCTGCAAGGACTAAATGGCTCATAAGAGGAGATCAAGAAATGGTGGCTATTGACCATTACTCACATTAATTAACTTGAAGAGGTAACAGATTCCTCTCCTCTGTGTAGAAGGAACAGGCGAGGAAATATGACTTGTACAATTATGTGCTAGCATTGCCCTAGAGCGTTTGAGGCCCATAGTGTTATGCGAATTTCACAGATGGTGAAACTGAGCCCAAGGAAGAATAAGCAACTTTCGCCCAAAGTCACAAAGCTGACTTCGTGACATGGACCAGTTGTATCTGATTTCAAAGCCACATTCTTTCCCCATCATCCTGCCCCTCCCCTGTGCCCTGATTATGGGCAACGTACCCCATCCAAACACAGTACTCCACAGTCAAAGGCTCTGCATATTAGCTGTCAAGGCTCCAGTTGCAAACCATGTCCAGGCTCACTCCTTGGCTGTGAAGCAGACAGCCTGTTTACAGGACACAGGTCTGGGGCGGCAAAGTCCTCAGTGCCTGTTTGTCTGCTTTTGCCTTCTCCTCTCATTCAGACCTTTAGTGAGTCAGTTATGGTCAAATCCACAGACAGTTTGTGCTGAGCTCACTCCAGCTTATGGGGAAGGTGTCTGAAGCCCTGAAGGTCACTGGGTGAAAGTGCCAAAGCGGACAGATGACCTCTTGCCTCCTTGTGGGAGGGAGCTGTTTGTTGAGTAGAGAGGTCAAGAGTATCCTCTCCGAGTCCCAAATAGTCCTGAATCACCACCCCCGCTTTCCAACCACACGTTCCACATGGGGCAGGCCCTACCGGATGGAGCCCCAGAAGAGACCGAGAGGAAAGAAGTGTGAATCTGACACATTGTTTTCACCACTCGAAACACGACTTCCTGGCCCCTAGCCTAATCATGCCTCAGTGTTCCCCCTCCTAAGGCAGAGACGGCTACATGCTCCCCAGAGATTCCCGCCCCCGCTTCCACAGAGTGGAATTGCCGCTGGGACATGGCTGCCCTGTCATTGATCCCATTTCCCAGCACCCCTTGCGCCTGGGGGGGGGGCGGTCAGGTGACCACTTCTTACCAATGAGCAGGAGTGATGTGTCTCCCTCCTGGACCACAGCATGCCTCCTCCACCCTCTCTTATCTCATCCTAGACAGAAGGAAGCCACAGGAGGAAGGAGCTTGGGTCCCTGACTCACCATGTGGAAGATTTCCGAGACCAGGAGCACCCACGTAGATAGGATGGTGAGTGAGAAATAAACCCTATTATTTTGAAGCCACTGAAACTTTCAGATTTGCTTGTTATAGCAACTAACATTACTCTTTTTTAAAAAAATAATTTTATTTTCTTATGAAATCTTTTTTTTTGTTTTTTTGGCGGTACGCCGGCCTCTCACTGTTGTGGGCTCTCCCATTGCGGAGCACAGGCTCCGGACGCGCAGGCTCAGCGGCCACGGCTCACGGGCCCAGCCGCTCCGCGGCATGTGGGATCCTCCCGGACCGGGTCACGAAGCCGTGTTCCCTGCACGGGCAGGCGGACTCTCAACCACTGCGCCACCAGGCAAGCCCCTGACATTACCCTTGTTAGCACGCCCAAGGTTAAGACAGCAGCATTAACTCTTATTGGACACTTGATCCCAATGACAAGTCTCATACTTCCTTGTGCACCTTCTTGCCATTTACTGCTTTTAACTGCCCTGATATACTCTTCCCTGTTCTATCACAAGTTCAAACTTTATCCATCTTGTACTAATGTCAATACAACCACTGCTAGAAAGCCTTTCCTGCTATCTACAACTGGTACTTCTGTCTCCCTCTTCTGAGCTCAGGCAGCAAGACTTCTTCCGCCCTGATAGCTTTGAAACTTGTTGATTCATTCCTTGATCTCATCTTATCTCCCCTCCCAGGTCCTTAGAAAAAGAACTCCACCTGCTTCAACTATGCCTTCTCCATTTATAGTAGAATCATGCCTGGTACAAATGTGTATGTGGTAAGTTTACTAAGTTAATTCAAAATCATAAGTCAAGGAAAGACTTAGAAAAGGCAGTTGATAAGAGGGAGTGTTTGAGTAAACCACGCTGCAGTAGCAAGTAAACCCTGACACTCCTGGTGTAACACAACACAAGGTTACCTCTGGCTTTACTCACAGACCCTCATAGGTTAGGCAGCAGAGCTCCTCCAGTCAGTGATGCAGGATCCAGCCTCCTCCCATCCCTCAAGCGTCTCTGTATCCCAGGTCCTTTGCTTCTAACTGTGCAGATACGGTTGAGAGATTACGGACGTCTGCACAGGACATTTTACGGCCAGGCTGTAGTTGGTGTACCTTCCCAATACTTGAACTGTTGTCTAAGAAACCAGCGGCACTGGCATTTTCTGAGAGCATGTTGAAATGCAGAATCATGGGCCCCTCCCCAAACCTAAATCAATCTGCATTTTTATAAGATCCCTGGGTGATGGACATGTACATTACAGTGTGAAAAACACTGGTGAACATCATTTCTGCCCACATTCCATTGAGAGGAACTCAGTCACAAGACCCAAATCCACTGTGAGGAATCCTGGAAAAATTGTCCTACCCTGAAAGAGAAAATGGATTTTAGTATATGCTATATGGAATGGCAAAATGTAGGAAAGAGTAGGTCCATTCCCACCTCCAGGTCAATTAAGTCATGTAGTAACTCTGTATCTCAGTCACCTGCTCTGCAATAGGCAGGGATGGATGGATGGATGGATGGATGGAGCTTCTATGCCTGTCTGAACAAGGGACAGGATGTTTCAAGATGGCGGAATCCAGCAGAAGGGCAGTTTCATCATGCTCTCAGAAAATGCCAGTGCCGCTGGTTTCATCGACAACAGCTCAAGTATTGGGAAGGTACACCAATTCCAGCCTGGCCATAAAATGTTCTATGCAGACATCCTTCTGCTGGATTCCACCAACATATCTGTAGAGAGATGGAAGCCACGTGAAAAGGCACATTAAAGAATACTCTCAGCTAATGATGTAGAAAGAAACTTTAAACAGAAAAGAGCTCCCCAATGCTCCCACCAGCAGTCATTCAACCAGTGCAAAGGCAGTAAGCAGCCGGAACAGTAACAAGCCGGAACAGCCCACTGTTCATTTTCTGTGAAGTTTTGACCTGTTAGATGCAACTGTTCTCACTGTTTCCACTGGTCATTGTTTCTCATTGGTTCTCATTGTTCTTATTAGTTGAAATTTATTTTAATTATTCTGTGACTCCATTTTTTCCAGAACACAAAGATTTGAGGTCCACATACTTTCATCTTTTCTTTATGATTGGTTAATTAACCAGCACTGAGTGGGGCATGAGGAGTGGAGGAAACGTTTAAAAATCCTTTTTCATGTAAATATGTAGACCCCTTAACAAGAAAACTCAGAGGTCCTTTGTAATATTTGTACTTGATGGTGTTTTACTTGGGAAATACTGGTAAGCCAGCTCTGATCTTAAGTTTTAAAGCACCTCATTAAAATTTAATAAAGAAAACAAAATTATTTCATAATACAAATTAGCTTCCATGTGCCAGACATGGAAAAAAATCAACCTTGAAACAAGCAAAATTTCTCCATCAACACTGAGCATATAGCTTTTATAACAGATCATCTCTTGTCCAAATATATTTTTTTAATTCTTTTTGTGGATTCTTTATTTTTCCCCAGGGAAGGTGACTTTTTTAAAATTAATTAAATTATTTATTTGGTTGTTCTGGGTGTCAGTTGTGGCAGGTGGGCTCCTTAGTTGCAGCTCGCCAACTCCTTAGTCGCAGCATGGGAGCTTCTTAGTTGCAGTATGGGAACTCTTAGTTGCAGCATGCATGTGGGATCTAGTTCCCTGACCAGGGATCAAACCTGGGGCCCCTGCATTGGGGGCACAGAGTCTTATCACTGCGCCACGAGGGAAGTCCCTGTCCAAATATATTGTATTTTTATTTTTAAGCCACAGGGAAATAAATGATTTAGGAACTCAATAGGAAAAGAAAATAAATCCTTTAAAAGTATGTATCATGGAAAGCATTTCTAGTGCTGAGTATAAATTAGCATTTCATGTTCACTTGTGATTTAACATTAGGAATCCATATGGTGTTACATAATTCACACGTGAGCTGCAAACGTGAATGGGTCATGTACATATGTATGCCATCAGTTATGGGAAAATGTCTGCATTGTTAAAGGGCCACATGTCTTTTCTTTTCCTTTTGCTTTCATTCGAGGCTAGACTGCCTCTTTTGACAAACCATCCCTCTCATGGCTTCAACAGTTGGGTTGATGACTTCCAAGTCTTCCTCTTGGATCCACCTTGCTCTTGAACTTCATACTTAATCTGACCAATCCAGTGTGGGACACCTGTTTCCAGGTGACTTAGGCCAAAGGAAACCTCCCTGGTTGCCTATCTTGTCAATTTAACAGTTAGGTAATTGACAGTGGACTTAGGTAAATACCTTAGTAAACACTTAAATTAACCCTTCCTTGATGAGTATCTGCAAAAGAGGAGGTGGGCAAAGAAAGAATTATCTTATCTCCACGGTCTTTTCTACTTTTCTCTGATCCTAGTGAGCATCCTAAAGTGAAATGTTAGTCCAGTATAATAAAATGATAAAATAAAAGCCAAAGGTAAGTAAAATTTCTAAGTCAGGTTAGGAGGGGAAAGGAAAATATTGGAAAAATACCTCAGTGAATCCCCACAATACCTCTTGAAGGGGGTGTTACTATCCCAGTTTACAGTTAAGGAAACGGAGACTCATTGAGGTTAGAAAATTCTAGCACGGGAATTTTAGTCATGTCTATTTGGCTCCAAAGCCAACATTGTCCCCACTGTCCCCCAATAACACATACAAATGTTCTCTCTGCATCTAAGATCCTGAGGTTGCACTCAATTCTGAGGATACTTGAGGTTGCATTAATGCTGACCTCACAACGACGCTCAGCTTTCATCATCCCCCACTAAGAGTCTCTCCCAGTTACCGGGGGTCTCACCTGTGTTGAGCACATAATGTGCGCCAGGCCCTGGGCCTTAATATCAATTCACCTTCACAATACTATTAAGTAGGTATTATTACCCCCCTTTTTCAGAGGGGGAAACGGACCCAGATGAAGTCACTCCTCAAATCAGAGAGTTGGATGAGATGGAGCTCAGCTGTGAATCTAGAGCTGTCGGACCACAAAGTGATTGCTATTTCTGATTGTAGGACTGCCATTTTAGAATGGTGACCCTATTCACAGGAAAAAAAAATCTAAACTAACAGTTCAGTGGCTTCTTGCTAATGACCAGTGAGCTCTGTCTCAGGCTGCTTTCCTTCTCCTGGCCATAATCTTCACATCTGTAAAAGAGAAACCTGTCTCAATAACCCTTGACGTGGGGTGATCAAACCATCAAATCCATTAGCAAGTAATCAAATCAACAGAGTCACACACAGATTTAAAAAAAAGAAAAGAGGGCTTCCCTGGTGGCGCAGTGGTTGGGAGTCCGCCTGCCGATGCAGGGGACATGGGTTCGTGCCCTGGTCCGGGAAGATCCCACATGCCGCAGAGCGGCTGGGCCCGTGAGCCATGGCTGCTGAGCCTGCACATCCGGAGCCTGTGCTCCGCAGCGGGAGAGGCCACGGCAGTGAGAGGCCCGCGTACCGCAAAAAAAAAAAAAAAAAAGAAAGAAAAGAAAAAAAAAAGTAAAGATGAGTATCATTTCATGACAAACACACACCCATGTGCACAGACACAAGCATATATAGGTGTGTGTGTGTGCATGTGTGTATGTGCACTAGGTCATGACATAAGGTCAATTTGCCACTCTGGGCTGCTGTCAAGAGGTTAAAAGTTACTGCTTTAAGGCACCTTTCAGACTAGGGACTTCAGGCTGAGTTAGTTCTGACAGTTTTCTAATGCAGACCCACTAGTTTCCTGGATACTCTGTAAACCAATAGACGAAGGAGAACCTTAGAATCAGACGGACATAGATTTGAATCTGAATTCTTCTACTTTTCACTTTGTGCCCTTGGACAAGTCATTTCACCTCTTTGGGCTGCAGTTTCATCATCCTTAGGATTCAAGTAATAATGCCCATCTTATAAGATAACAATGAGACTTAAATGAGAAAATGCAAATACTTAGCAGAGTTCATAGCACCTAGTAATGCTCAGAAAATGTTAATTATAATCATTGTTATTAATCTGAATATTATTATGACCATTATTTTCAAATTGCTTTGAAATTATGGGTTTACATGTCTCTTCCCAGATTAGATTTACAAAGAAATCCAAGGTATTCTTTGTCATTGCATTTCCAAAACACATTGTATTCAATGCAAATTGGTTATTTGGACAGCATCTCTCAGGTTAGAACTCGGACTGGAAGACATAAAGACTACTCCACACACACTCCCACAAATTTATGAAAGGACTTTAATTCAGTTAAGAGCTCTTTGAAAAGAGAACGCACTGTCTTGAAAAGTAATAAAAGATTAAGCATGGTAAGTCATTT
Organism: Lipotes vexillifer; assembly: GCF_000442215.2. Classification (NCBI taxonomy): domain Eukaryota; kingdom Metazoa; phylum Chordata; class Mammalia; order Artiodactyla; family Lipotidae; genus Lipotes; species Lipotes vexillifer. The sequence continues at coordinate 309,652 of NW_006773642.1, read as the reverse complement.
TATCATTATGGGGTGAGATCACGCACATCATTTGATTTCAATCTCACAGCCTCACTCACTGCAGAGCAAATGTTGTTTTCCTGCCCCATTCCGCAGATATGGATCCTAAAGTTCAAAGGGGCAGAATGACTTGCCCACACCATGGAACCAGAATTACTGACTTCGAGCTAAATGTTCTTTCTCTTGTATCGGTGATTTTTTTCAGTTGAGTTATCATTGACATACAATATTATATTAGTTTCAGGTGTACAGCATAGTGACTTGATATTTTTATACATCATGAAATGATCACAGCGATAAGACCAGTCACCATCCATCACCATACAACATTGTTACAATATTATTGACTGTATTCCCTGTGTGTACACTATATGCCCATGACTTCTTTATCTTATAGCTGGAAGTTTGTACCTCTTAATTCCCTTTACCTATTTTATTCATCTCCCCACCCCCTTCCCCTCTAGCAACCACCAGTTTGTGCTGTGTATCTATGAGTCTGTTTCTCTTTTGTTTAGTTTGTTCGTTTGTTTTGTTTTTTAGATTTCACATGTAAGTGAAATCATATGGTATTTGTTTTTTTCTGTCTAACTTGTTTCACTTAGTGTAACACCCTCCAGGTATATCCATGTTGCCACAAATGGCAAGATTTCATGCTTTTTTGTGGTTGAGTAATATTCCATTGTATCTCTATACCGCATCTTCTTAAATATTAGGATGTGTGCAAGAATAACCAGGGACCCAGTCAAAAACATATTACCAGCCCCACTCCCAGAGATTCTTAGTTCCTTCGTTGTGGACAAGAAGGGTTTGCTCTTTAACAAGCACCTGAAGATGATTCTAACCCAGGTGTTTAGAAAGAGGCTACTCCTTGCACCCACTGGGTCTCTTAAAGATACCCACTCACAAGCAAGGGCCTTATTTCTGTAGGCTGGCGAACCCATTAGTACATTTGCCAAAGGCTGTTCTTAGTTGGATGGGCATGTAGGGAACTGGAATCAGGAAAACTCTGCTTTTATTTTGCTGATGGTATTCATTCTTGACCAAGTCTTAGGCCTTAGTGCTGACAGTGGTGAGAGGGGCATCTTTGGGTTGCCTCTCTTTTCTAATGCACTCTGCATGGCCCAGGAGTGGGACCAGCCTATATCTACACTACACCATGATGGGGATGGTGTAAGTGCCAGAGTTCTGAAGGGCTTTGGGATAGTGAAGGTCCATCCTCTGAGAAGCCATCCTCAACTCCTTTAGCCAGAGGTGGTACCTCCAACCATGGCTCCCATATCCTTGGTGTACAGAGTAACGTAATTGTCACTTTATAAGCCTGCCACCCAGAAAGAGAGGTGCGGGGGAGGGTGGGCAAGGAAATCACATTTTATTCATCTTTCTATCCCCAGCACCCAGTCCCAGGCACTCAGAAGATACTCACGGAGTATGTGAACCAACGAACAAATGAGAAAATGCAGAACAAACAGAATCATGACTTATGATGATGTTTAATAAAAGTTTACTAGATGCTTTTGTCTTTTTCTAGTCTTTGACCACCTCTAGAAGTCAAAGGAGAAGATCTTTTTTTTTTTTTTGACCGTGATAAAAACTTCCTTTATTTTTCTTGGAACACTTTAAAAACATAAAAAAGAATACTTCTCATGAAGCTATAAAAATGATGCACAATAAACTCTGTGGTTCGTGAGACCTGAAACACCATAAACTGTTTTGAAAAGATAATTTTACAGGAAACAATATATTTGGAAACAAATTTGCCATCTCAATGGCCAAACGTTGGCCTGCTAATCCCCTAGAGAAATATGGGGTATGAGGCTTTGTGGTGCAACCAACAAGCAACGTTTCACAGAAGGATTTTCCCAGGACAGGTCTTGTGCACACAGCATCTTGTCCAGTGTTCTAATGGCGTTCTCTCAGTCACCCTCTAACAAAGAGGGTACCATTCCCATTTCACAACTGTAGTAACTGAGGTTCAGAAATCACATGGCTAGTAAGAAGTGGAGCTGCATTCAAACCCAGGTCCTTTTGAGTCTCAGTGTGGGGAGGCTAAAAGCACTTTCAGTTGACTCTAATACAAATCAATGAAAATCTAGGCAGAAAAAACATCTTCCCCTCTCAAAGAACCCCCCTTGATTCCTTCCTCAGTCTCCCCTGCCACATGCTATGAGCTGTATAAAACATGTGAAATTTCCTGATAGCTGTTGCACCATTACCGTGAAGCCCCCAAGTCATGTGGACCTTCAGAAAAATCAGGTTGCAACAAATAGACAAAATAGAATTGAAAAATAAATGTTCATCTGATAAAGTTGGGAATGAATGGAAAATAAAATACAGTGCCCATAATATACCATCCAGACCCTGTAAAGTATTTGATTAACATTTACTTGGAGAAATAGACTACATCTCTTTGTTTTTCCATTTAACATTTTTTGAGGTATAGTTGATGTATGACATTAAATAAGTTTCAGGTGTACAACATAGTGATTCACAACTTTTAAAGGTTATATTCCTTTTATAATTATTATAAAATATTGGCTCTATTCCCTGTGCTGTACAATAGATCCTTGTAACTTATTTATTTTATACATAGTAGTTTGTACCTCTTGATCCCCTACCTGTCTTGCCCCTCCCCTCTTCCCCTTTAACATTTATGCAGACACATTCTCCCATGCATAGACATAGTCTTCATGGGTTTTACTGGGTGCCTAATACTCCATTAAGGAAATGCCTATTAGTTAATCATTCTTTTTTTATTACATGTTTAGGTCATACCTAGTTGTTCATTACTCTATGCAATTCTGTAATGAACAGCTTTGTAATCAAAGCTTTTTAGAAAACCTTATGATTATGACGTTAGGTACATCCTCAGAAATGGAATTATAGGTCTATTAGATATGAACATCCCACCAGTTGCCCAGCGTTTTCTGAAACCTTGTGCTGTTCTGTACCTTATCACCAGTGCAGTTCCTTTTGCTGGACCAGGGCAGCCTTCCTTGGAGCCCCGCACTCAGAAGGTCTCGCTGTTGGGTTTAATGCTCAGTTAGCACCATCTTGAAATCAGTAATAATTTTATCTTTGAACATGTGTGTGTGAGTAAAGCCTGACGGACCACGGGAAGAGTCAGGTGAGCAGAAGAGATACGGGTAACGTGTGTGTCCACCATTCATGTATAGTGTCAGCCATGCCTCATGAGTAGAAAATTCCGGTGAACCCACAGTGTGTGGGAGTTCAGTGAGGCTCAGAGCAAGCGCAAGGTAAGTGTGTGCTTCTATGACTGACTAAGCGGGGGTGGGGTGGGGTGGGGACTGGGGCTCTGACCGTGCTAAGAGGCCAAGCTTTTTATTAGAACCAGAACTTGCTTCACACAAGCACCCAGCCCTGTCAGGTTCTAGCCAGCAACTTAGTTCAGTTTCTTTTTAGTCCATCCTTACTGCCAAAGGTAGGGAATGTTGATAGAATGTGCACATACCAAGAAGTGGATTAGAAACAGCTGAGTTAGTTTTGTGCAGCGTTTTCACTGTTCCGGTAAGAATGAAAGGTATCTGCATGAACAAAGGACAGAAGACGAATTTCAAATGTAACACAAATACAGAATATGCATAATTTTGGTGATTCCGCATACGAGTCCCCTCCTCTTTCTAATGAACCCAGTCACTTCGAGGGAGTCGGAGCAGGATTGTACTAAGAGCCACCTTCCTTTTCCTCCCCACCCTCTTATGACTACAGGCCATTGATGGCTTTTCCCACAACCTAACCCGTGACCGAGTGACCAGCCGCCCAGGCCAGCTTCTCCAGATAGTGATGGGTTAATAGCAATGTTGCTTTGGGGACTAGTGTTTGGTAAAAGGCAACTGGGCTACTGTTTCTTTATTACCATGTTCCCTCTAACGCTTAGGTTCTTTATTTACTTGCTTGCTGGTAAATTTTTATAGCCTCGTTCTGCCGAATATTACTCTCCTTTAGGTTAAGGCCTCATTTCTGAAATACAGCTCTTGAACTTTGAATAGCTGTAAATTCACTCTTGCTCTTATGAGTTGACTCTTCTTTGCAAAATTACCAAGTTTTCCTTCTAAGGACGTTATTATAGCAAAGTCATGTTCTATGTTTTATAGCCAGTGTGCAAAATCCCCTCAGCTGATAACCCATAGCCCAGAGAAGAATACACCTACCTCTAGGGCCTTGGTTCTCAAATGAGGCCCGTTAGGAGGAGCTGAGTAGCCTCACAAAGTAGGGGTGCCTGGATCTCACCCTCCATGCTTCTGATTCAGTCGGTCTGGGGCACATCCTGGGCTCTGAGAGTTTTAAAGACTTTCCAGATGATTCTCTATGCAGCCCCAGTTTGGGAAATGCTTAGGGCCACTGCTCTAAGATCTCATTTGTTTAAATTCCGAGGAGGAAATCCATCCAGCTGGCTTAGTCAGACCATCAGCCTCCATACCAGTAGGATTCAGCAAATCATTATGCAGCCCCTGCTGTCTGACAGGCCTGATCCTAGGCCCTTTAGCAATGATGAATAAAATAAGCTCCCAGCCCGGAGTAGCTTCCCAGATGGAGGGCAGGTGAGAAGGTCAGCAACTAGGATGAGGGAAGCAGAGTGTCAGGAGAGCACCTAGAACAGAGATACATCCAGGAGCCCATAGGACATGGTACACATATGCAGCCTCTGGCAGGGGACTTACAGGGCACTATGCCAATGGTATATCAGGAGGAAAAGCAAAAAAGGCTGCACAGCAGTGAGCTCCATGGCAGGAGCAATGCCTTGTTTGACTCTGTGTCCCAAAGGACCAACACAGTGCTGCCTCATAGTAGGTGGTCATCAGCAAACATTTGAAGACTAAACGAATGGCCCGATTTGTAGCATCAGATGCTTAAAGGACCAAAATCAAAAAGGTTGGAAAGCTATGTCTGAGGCCAGACCATGCAATCCTGGAAAGTTCTTGAGCTGGGTAGCTCCATCATCTGACCTGTTCAATGGAAAAGAAATCTGATGATAGATAAGGTGATGCTTTGTTTGGAGACTAAACCTAGAGACAGTTTAGGGAGCAAGAGCCCAGGACAGGGGCTAACGGGGACCTGAACTAGGCCGGGAAAAGTGGAGATAAAGTGGAAAGTCGTGCTAAGGGATTGTCCACAGATGTGTTTAGGAAAGAAGCCTTATTTTGCAATATCTCACCCATATCCTCTCCTACCCGGACAGCCCAGAGAACTTCAAACGCTACCACCGTCACCTAATCTGACTCTTTAGGCAGAATGGACACAGACGCGAGCATCTGCTCCCTGGCCCTTCCCCAGTCAGCCCCCTCTGCATTCCCAGAGCCCACCTGTAGTAGTCATTGTACATGCCATTTGTTGGCTACCTGCCATGTGCCAGGCTGTAGATGTAGACACATTTGGGATGCCTGCTCAACTCTGATGATGCATCCACAGCCCCAGCTGAAAGGGTGAGTGATAGAAGAGAGGCCCTGAATTTGAATCCTACCCCTTATTAGTTACTTACACAGTTACTTAGCCTTGCAAGGCCTTTACCGTCTATAAGAAGGAATAATAATAGTTTCTGCCCCCTAAGGCTGTTGGCAGAGCTAACTGAAGGGATACTTGGGAAGCCTATAACAACACCTTGCCCGAAGAAAGTGCTGTACTCCATGTCAGCACTTTCCCCTCATTTCACTCCTCGCAGAGAGCCGAGGGGCACACCTACTCCCCCAGCGGAAAGAGGGCTGAAC
>NW_006773642.1:273947-303868 GCF_000442215.2 Lipotes vexillifer | reverse complement strand
CGGAAAGAGTGCTGAACACAGCCTCCTCCAGGCCTCAGCTCAAAGAGTCAGAGCTGGAAGAGGGCTGAAGAGGTTCTGCTATCCCAGACTTTCCAGGCTGGAAGAGCCCTTCAAGGTCACGGAATCAAACCTCCCCTTTTACGGACTGGGGCACCAGGCCCAGAGAAGAGCCGCCATTAAGAACAGATCCAAATGCCAACCTGGGAGGCTGTTTTGTTTTTCCTCCTGCTTGAGGGCCAGGGGTGCCATAAACCTCCCTAGAAAACTCTCCTCTCAGGAGATTTTTTGCTACGACTATAGGTCTGACCACCTCCTGTGGGGTAGCCAAACCCACATCAAACCTTCCCCATACAAATTAATCACCTCCACAAGACAGGAAATGTTCGATTCATTTTTTACTAGAAATGAACCACTTTAACAGCTACTCAGTCATTGAATGTCACCACGTACTAAATAGAGAGAGAAGGAGGAAGGGATGAGGATTAGCAATGACTCCTTCCCAAGCAGATTAGTTAACCAAAGTCCCTATCTTTATCCAAACTGTCAATGATGGTTCGTTTTGTGTGTTAACTTGCCTGGGCCATGGGGTGCCCAGACATTTGGTTAAACATTATTCTGGGTGTGTCTGCAAGGGTGTTTCTGGATGAAAGTAACATTTGAATTGGTGGACTGAGTAAAGCAGATGGCCCTCCCTGATGTGGATGGGCCTCATCTAATCTTTGAAGGCTTGAAAAGAACAGAAGGCTGGGTACGGGAGAATTCATGCTCTCTGCCTGTCTTCAGGCTGGAATATCAGTCTCCTCCTGCCTTTGGACTCAGAGCCAAGCTAGAATTTGCACCATGGGCTCTTCTGGTTCCCAGGCCTTTGGATTCAGACTGGAACTTATGCCAACAGCTCTGGGTCTCCAGCTCATCGCCTACAGCTCTTGGGACTTCTTAGCTTCCATAACTGCATCAGACAGTTCTTAGAGACATATATATATATATATATATATATATATATATATATATATATATATATTCTATTGGTTCTGCTTCCCTGGGGAACCCAGACCACTACATTATCATGAAGGGCTTTGCATGCACATTCACATTTAATTCTCATGACAGTCCTCAGCAGAGAGAAAGGTAGTGACAGTAGAGGTCTTAGTCTGCTTGGGCTGCCATAACAAGATGCTACAGACAAGGTGATTTAAACAACAGAAAGTTATTCTTCACAATTCTGGACAATGGGAAATTCAAGATCAACCTGCAGGCTGATAGTTCCTTTCTTGAGCTCTCTTCCTGGCTTCCTGGCTTCTTGCTGTGTCCCCACACAGCAGAGAAAGAGCGAGTGGGCCAGCTCTCAGGTGTCTTTTCTTATAAGGGCACTAATCCCATCACGAGGGCCCCATCCTCATTACCTTGTCTAACCCTAACACTTCCCAAAAGTCCCATCTCCAAATACCATCACATTGAGGGTCAGGGCTTCAATATATGAATTTTGGAGGACACGAACATTCAGTTGAGAACAATATGTCTCCCATTTCACAAATGAGAACACAGAGACTTCGAAAAGTGAGGTAACTTGCCAAAAGTCACCAAGCTTATAAAAGTACAAGAGTCAGAACTTAAAAGTTTTATGGACTTTTATGGAGGCAAGTGAAGCAACTAAGCCCGTGAGCCACAACTACTGAGCCTGCGTGCCGCAACTACTGAAGCCCACACGCCTAGATCCCATGCTCCACAACAAGAGAAGCCACCACAATGAGAAGCCCGTGCACCGCAACAAAGAGTAGCCCCTGCTCGCTGTAACTAGAGAAAGCCTGCACACAGCAATGAAGACCCAACGCAGCCAGAAATAAACAAAATTAAATCTTAAAAAAAAAGAACTTGGGGCAACATTTCTCCTGCAAATGCCATTCTTTCTACTACCACCATTGGTTTTATGTCAGCTATTCTAACACACAGCAAGGACCTCACCTTTAGAAATAGCCAGTAAAGATAGGGAAAGTAAGTTGCTCTATCTCGTTGGTTATCCAGAACTACTAATTAAAATGACAGCAAGACTTCATCTTTCACTCATCAGATGAAAATTGACAAAAATTTAAAAACTAATAATACCTAGTGTCAGTGAGGGAGGGGAAAAGGCATGCTCTTAAATACTGCTTGCAGGAACGCACATCAGTGGACTGTTCTGAGGGCAATTTAGCAGTATCAATAAAAATTTTAAACATGGGGCTTCCCTGGTGGTGCAGTGGTTGAGAGTCCGCCTGCCGATGCAGGGGACACGGGTTCATGCCCCGGTCCGGGAAGATCCCACTTGCCGCGGAGCGGCTGGGCCCATGAGCCATGGCCACTGAGCCCGCGCGTCCAGAGCCTGTGCTCCACAACGGGAGAGGCCACAACAAAAAAAAAAAAAAAAAAAAAAAAAAAAAAAAAATTTTAAACATGCATTCTCTTTCATCAAGCAATTTGAGTTCTTGGTACCTACCCCAGGGAAGTACTTTTACATGGGTACGAAGAGGTATACACTGCATTTTCTGGGAACAATGAAACATTGGTAGCACCATGTTACCCACTGGAAGGGAATGGTTAAAAGACCTGGGGTGCCTCCAAACTCTGGCATCTGTGAAACCAGCCAAAAGAATGTGGTTGATTTGTATATTCTGACATAGATTGTTTTATTCAGTTAAAAAAAAAGTAAACTGTGGGATATGTATAGCATGATTCTATTTATGAAACAAACAAACAAAAACACACCATAATGTCCACATTATATGTCTGCAAGTAGGTAATTCATTTAAAAAATCAAGGACACATATACATGAGGGAAAAGGGGAGCAAAAACTCTCTTTTGTTCTGAAAAATGTATTGATTGAGATTGCACAGGCTACATTCACGTTATTGTTTGTATAATTGTAATAAAGAAATAAATAAAAGCATGGAAAAGAAGGTGCTTTCCTTCACAGTGTTTCCTTTTTCCTTCTTCTAAGAATGATCTCGTGGGGTCAACAGGATAGGATGCTTGCCTCAAAATTCTTTTTTTAAAAAAATATTTATTTATTTGGCTGCTTGGGTCTTAGTTGCGGCATGTGGGATCTTTAGTTACAGCATGTGGGATATTTTAGTTGCAGCATGTGGGATCTAGTTCCCTGACCAGGGATCAAACCCATGTCCCCTGCGTTGGGAGCATGGAGTCTTAACCACTGGACCACCAGGGAAGTCCCGATTGCCTCAACATTCTAAATAAGAGATCAGAGAGACTGAGGGAAGAGGAACTTGTCTGAGTAACAAGATGTGTTAGTGACAAAGCCGGGACCAGGATCTGGGTCTCTGGACTCCAGTTCCAGTGTTCCAGGGATTACACCCTCTGCTTCAGTCACCTTCCAAAGTCTTCACTCCACCTTGCCCACGATCAAAGGAAGCCATCTACCCATTCTTTCAAGAGAAACTCCAACTCTTAAAGAGTTAAAAGGCTTCAATACTTTTCATCTCTCTCTCCTGTTTTTAAAGCACCACTGGGATTGGAGGCAGCATCCTCCAAATCTCTACTTGAAATCGGCAGGTTCAGTGTTATGAAGGACTCGTCTGATGTTCCGTCCGATTTCCATCCAAGTAAATCTCGTTTTGCTGATGTCTGTAAAGTCTGACTTTATAGCAGAGAGCTCTCCCAGAACTCTGTCTTTAATAAAAGGGGAAAGAAGTGGAACTACTAATTTAGTTTCTTTAAAAGGCATGTATTTTCATGCACATTAAGTCCATCTGTTGGTGAAATGTATGCCTTTGCACAGTGTATAATTTGATAAAACCCAAAAGAACTCAGAGCTCCCAGCTTGAAGCAGAAATAGAGAAAGTGGCTGGGAACCTGACTAAAGTGGAGAAATCCACCAAACACTATTTTTAGAACTAAAAACTGATTTAAAAAAAATACCCATCATGGAGACGGATTAGTGTTCTCCGTGTAAGTGTCTCTCAGCACATTTGAACTGCTTTAGGGACCGAGATCAAAGGGCCCACTGTCTCTGCAGCTCATTTACTGGGGATATCTTGTTCACGGCACCGTGCAATGTCTGAGCACCTCACTTCCTGCCTTCACACCGTCCAGTGGCTCCCCACTGGCTACACAGAGCTTACAAACTAGCAGCCACACGTTATTTTGCTAGTGCACAGTGTTCTAAAATTTGAAATGTTGACAACATTTAAACCTTGGCATTTCACATTAATAATCAGAAATTTCACAGAAAAAAAATCAGAAGACCTGGCCATGTTGGGTCCAAATTCCTGCCAAGCGTTAATGGGCCAAGGCTGAGTAGCAGAGGCATAATCTTAGACAGAATTCACTTCTTGCCACAATCCCTACCTGTACCTGCCTGGCCCCTATGGACACTTGAAGTTGCAACACCTGGTCTTGAGGATTATTGTCTAAACTTAGAAGGACATTCAAGTTCCTTCACTATTGGCTCCTGGCCACCTCCTCCATCTTCATCCTCTCCCAGTTCTTTACCCATTTATTTAGTCAATAAACCTGCTTTGAGAACTGCCATGCACCAGGCTGTGTGCTAAGTGGGTACAGAGATGAATGAAAAGCACGTATCAGTCAGGGTCCCAGCAGATGGCATACACAAGCTAGAAGAGTTCAAGCAGGACCGGTTGAATAGTGGGGGAACCACAAGGAGAGTGTAGCACCCTGAGCTCAGAAACTCTGGGACTGGTGGTACCTCTAGGCCTGAAGTGGGGACTTGCTTACTGGGAGAGAAGTTATGACCTATCGCTAGGAACACAGCCAGCCCGAGATAACCCTGCAGAGCAAGGGCTCAGAAGAAGATCATCTTCTCTCACTGTCCTCTCTACCCCCAGTCTTCTGTGGGGCCTCCTCCCTTGGCCAGAGCCAGAAGCAAAGGGCAAGGAGGCCTCTTGAGGCAGGTCAGCTTCCCTGGACAGAGAACAGGGCAGAGAATGGGCAGAGTGGATCCAAGGTGCAAACAGAAGACACTGAGCCAGCCCCGTTCTGTCCTTCAAGAAACTCAGTCTAGTGAGAAGAAAGACAAGACCAACAAACAATGCCAGTGAAATGGGGGCAGAACTTTGTTAATGAGAATCATGGCAGGCTACAAGAGCTCAGAGGGGATAGCTACCCAGGCAGAGGCAGTCAGGAAGCCTCCCACAAACAGAGATAGAAATCACTGAAGAACAATGATGTATTGATAGCCAGATAGAGGTGAGGAGGGAGAGGTGGGCTGTCACAGGAGAGGGACATCCGATTGCTTAGCTTCGTAGCCATCGCAAGCTCAGTCCCTGAGTCACCCAATGTTCCCCAAACATCTCTGGCTCTTTTGCACCTACGTGGCTGTGCATAGACCCTTCCTCGGCTGGGAGAGCTTCCCCTCAACCTTTTTGGGAAGCTGTCTCATCCTCATCCTCTCTAAGCAATTCCACTTCTGTGTGTACCCAATAGAAATGTGAACATACATGCACCAAAAGACACCCATTAAAGTGCTCACAACAGCACTATGCATAGTAGCCAAAGGTCCATCAACAGAGAATGGATCATCGAATTATAATATATCCATGGAATAGAATACTATACAGCAATGAGAATGTATGACCTATAATTATGTGCAAAAATATGAAACGATACACAAATATAATATTCAGTAAAAGAAATCAGACATAAAAAGAGTACATCTCATAAGATTCCGGTGATAAAAAGTTCAAAAACAGGCAAAATCAATCTTTGGTGTTAGAATTCAGGATAGTAGTTACCCCTTAGGGGGTGGAAGTTACTGCAAGGTAGCACAAGATGGAGTGTCCTGTGTTGCTAGCAATGTATCATGAGCTGGGTGCCGGTCACATGGATTCACAAAAATTCGTTGAGCTGTATACACTTATGATATGTATACATTTTTCATCTTATACTTTGTCACTTTTGCTGGGAAGGCTTCCCAAGTTATTGAATAACAAAGTCTTCATGTCCCAAGAGCTCAGAAAACCCTGCTATAAAACTCACCCAAGACTTCTGAAAACCATCGAGGAAAGAAATGACTCAGGAGCCCTGGACCTGCCTTGGGCAGGTTCTGGAAGAATCCTGTCCACTCTCTCGGCTCCATCTACTGCTTTAAAATGATGCAATGGAGCAGATGTGCTTCCAGTCCTTTCCAGTGATCGGGAGTTTTACAGGCATCAGAGATCAATGGGTCATCCAGCGTTTTCTGAACTCCCTTGCCAATCCCAGACAGCCTCGGCTTGTAAAACAACTCGGAAATGGCTGCAACTCTCAGCTGAGTGGTTCCCAACTTTCTCATCAAGGAGGAAGCCTGTCACTAATTTTCTCCCATGAGCGCCACATAATGAAAGAGGATGCAATATTTAAAAGATGTTTATTGTAATGTTTATGTAATGGCCCATTTGTTTTAATCAAGACATTTATATATAGCTGCCAACCTGACCTTGTGACCAGCGTTAGATAACCAGTATACCTCCAATGGACTGTGTAATTTCTGCTCAAAGCAGAATAATATGATAGTTTAGTTCACCCGGGAATACCCATAGCAGGGGCTCAAGGTAGGATTTCCATGATTAAGTTTGTGTGATAGACATTCACTCAGAACCCTTATTTCTTTTTCTCAAACCTCTCAAGATGGCACCCCTGAGTCAGCACCACCATATTAGTTCCCCATCCCACAGACGGAAGAGAATTTGGGTTTTGTCTATAGATATTTCTTGGTACTATTTCCTGACTTCTTTTCAATAATGATCTTAGAATGATATGGCCTTTGTGATGCTACATAAGCCAAGTGAAATGAAAGATGATTATTTTAAAAATACCAATACTGGCCGCCATTTATGCTTCTTCTCTTATGTGCTGTTATTATCCTAGGCACCTTATATGGGTTCATGTGGGCTGTGAAGTCAGATAGCATGAGTTCAAATCCCGCTTCTGATCCTTACTGGCCCAACGACCTTAAGTGAGCAGGTACTTAACCTCTCTGAGTCCCCATTTCCTTATCTATAAGATGGGACTCCTAACATAGGCCACTGAATTATTAGGAAGATCGAATGCATCTCATCCATGAGGACACATGGCCTAGTGCTTGGCAAATAAGGATGGCTCAAAGAAGTTAGTTATTGAAAGAAATTCTACTTTCTTCACAACAGCCCTTTCAAAAGGGCATCATTATTCCCATTTTATAAAGGAAAAACTGAGGCTCAGAGGCTTGCCCAAGATCACACAGCAACTGAATGGCAGATCCAGGATTTTTAACCCTCGTTGTGCTCGACACCAAGGCCTGATCTCTTTCCGCTAGTCAACCTCAGCAGATGTGGCTGAATGCCTCAGTACTTGCTTCTAGTCCCTTATAAACACAGAGTATTTTTGAGAGAAAGGATATATTATTTTACTTGATTATTTAAAAGAAAAACAATAAAATCAGGTAAGACCTTTGCCCTTGTCATAAAAACTTTTTTCCAAGTTCATTGTTTATGGACCCATTCAGGACTGTCAGCCCTAATTTTGTGACTGTTGCCAATCTTCTTTCAGGCTTTAGCAAAAGGCTCAGAGAGCTCTGGCCAAGCCGTGTGACCTTGGACACCTCCCTCCCCTCTCAGCTGGGCCTCGGTTTCCCCTTATGTAGAACAAGAGAGGGGACGGAGCCTCCCCCAGTCCCTGCAGCCTTGATAATGGAAACCTCTCTCCTGATACCATCCCAGGGCCTTTTAAGCAGCTGGGCTTCAAACTGCCCTATCTGTTTGACTTGTGCCCTGTCTTCCTGAACTATGTCAGAGGGGAAAGAAAAAAAAAAAAAGAACCCAACATCTGTTTTCATACCATGGCTGGGAACTCATTCCTCAAACATTTTTCATACTTGACCAGAAGGGCATTTCGTCACGAGTAATAGGATCCGCCCCTTGCTTCCTGGCTTCCTCTGCACTTTGCTGATAAGACAGTAACGAATGTGCTGATGCGCATTTCCAGGAATCCACGCTTCTCCCTGGCCCAGGCCAGCACCGCTGCCTTCTCGGAGGCAGGTACCAGACCCCAGTGCCCGCAAGGCCTTCCCGGGCAAGGCGGCCAAGCCAATGTCCTTGGGCTCCCTTCCCTCCCCACCAGCATCTCCTCAGGCCCCTGCAGGCAGGGATTGGCCACTGGTGCGGCCATCAATCAAACACCCTTCTCTCCGGCTTCCTTGGTCCCCGGTCCAGTTGGGGGAGAATCGACCCTCCCTGCTAATTTCTGCATTTCCCGGCATGGGAAGAGCTAAGCACACCCTCAGTCCCACCAAGGGGCCAGGGGAAGCTCTGCCACTCACTCTCGGGGTGACCTGGGACAGGTCTCTTAACCCCTCTGGACCTCCATAATAGCTAATATTTATAGAACACTCACCGTACTTGGCAGAGTTCTAGGGACTTTTTATAGGAATCAACGCACATTTAAACTGCTCAACAACCTCACGTCATGTGTTATTGGTTTTATTGTTACCTGACTTCACAGGTGAGGAAACTAAGCCACCAAGAAGTCTTCACCTAAGACCAGACATGGTCGGTCAGCCCCCAGTCTCCTGGGGGCTCACTCTTACCAGTAAGCAAGGACCTGCTTCCCTCCAACACTGTGGTCTCAGGCAGGACACCTTTACAGCCTCCAAAATCATTGAGGATCCCAAAGAGCTTTTGTTTCTGTGGGTTACATGAATCACCATATTAGAAATTAAAACTGGAAAAAATTGAAAGCCCAAGAATACACTGCACACGTGCTATTAGTCATCAGAGCAACGATCTTCTCACATGCCTAGTGGTCTCCAAAATACTCTACTGTACGCCCATGACAGAATGGAGGTGAGAAAAGCAAATGACATCTTAGTATTATTACAAAATAGTTTTGACCTGGCAGACCCCCTGAAAGGCTGCCGGGGACTCCCAAGCATCCCCAGACCACACCTGAGAACTGACACACTACACCGCCTCCTTTACCTTATAGAACATGTGCCCAAGAATGTCTCCCCTCCCCCTCACTGGGTATTGATTCAGTCAATAAATATCAATGGAGCACCAACTCTGTGTGAAGCATGGTGCTAGACACCAGGATGCAGGGATTAACAAGCACATCCCTGCTCTGTAAAGCTTTCAGTTCACTGGAGGAGACAGACATTAAGCAAAAAGTCCTTCCAATAAGTAATTTTAAACTATCAAAATTATTAGGAAAAACTGGGACACAATGGGACCATAAATCAGATTCACGACGTAATTTGAGGCATCAGGGAAGAGTTTCTTGAGGAAGCAGCAGATCTTGCTGAGGACTTGGAAACTGGAACTCTGCTTTGCAGGAAGACCCTGCGGGCGGTCTCCCCGGCTGTATCATAGCCTCCCTCTTCCCGTTCCTTCTGTTAAAGCTTTTCAGTCCAAAGACACTTGCCCTTGGGCTCCTCTCTATTTCAGCCCAGAAACCCCTCCCTCCCAGCATTGGGGACCAGCACAACTGCTCCCAAGGCTCCCGTCTAGTGGCAGAAAGTGGTGGCCAGGGAGAGAGGTGGTAACTCAGGGAGGGAAAAGATCTCTGGCTTTGGGCTCCTCTCCTGTCTCAGGCTCACCCCTTCCTATTCACGTGACCCCAGTCAAGCCCTGGCTCTGGATTCTCGGCATCCCTAGCTGTACCCACAAAGAATAATAACACCTCCATCACGTGGTTAGGGTGATAACTTGGGGAGTCAGTGTGTGCAAAAACACCTTGTGAATGCACAGCATATTCAGAAATTCGCAAACATAAAGTGCCACGTGAGCACAGCAATAACGATATTTAATTAGAATCTGACTGTCAGACACAGTGGACGAAGCAGCTTTATCTCTGTTGCATGTTGAACGCCATGTTTAAATATAGAGCATTTCAAAGAAAGTCTATAATTCAAAATACATATTCTTTGAAGGATGCATAGTGGTTTTTGTTCTTTTTCTAAATGTGGAGCCACAAATGCAAAAGAGCAGCTGTAATTTCTTCAAGACAAAAAAAGTCTTGGTGATTCAGAGCTAGTCTTTGCTCATTTATCTTTTAAAACCGAATTTTCTTACAAGATCCACTGGGGCTTTTGGTAGAAGGCACATCGAGTGGGGAGTCAGGCACTGAGTCTCGCCCCAGCTCAACCACTGATCCATCACTGGCCTTTTTTTTTGTTTTTTGGCCATGCCTTGCAGCATGCCGGATTTTAGTTCCCTGACGTATAAAATTTCCTTTGTAAATAAATGCATTTTAGTTTTAAAAGTGAGTTGTTAAAAAAATGTGGCAGATGTTACAGGAAGCACATGGCTACAGCAGCGATCATGGCCGCGTTACCCAAGCTAGGGAACTCTGTCTGAGGTTAGTTCCCTCACTAGGCTAATCACAGCTCCCACTTGGTGACTGTGAGTGGCTTGGTCATGGGATGTCCCACCTGTCCTCCATTCCTCTATTATCCAGGCTCCCTGGGTGCTGATCTTGTCCTAAACAGACTCTGGGTGAGGGGTAGAGAGATCCAGGTGGCTCAGAAATTTTGTTCTGTCACAAGTAGGAGAGCAGCAGGTAGATTCTCCAAGAATAATCCTACTTGCAGCAAGGGAGGGCTATAGCTGTGGTTTTAGCTGTACTCAGAAGAAATCACCATAATCTTGAGTTCTGCATGGTGTAAGAGCTTACAAGGTGCTTCCTTGCATCTCAGCTCAGGAATTTTCTCCGCAGTTTAGGTATTATTTCTGACTTCATTTTACAGGATAAGGAAACAGAGGCTCAGAAGCTGAAATGACTTAAGAAGTCACACACCTAGAAAGAAGTGGAGTGAGGACTTTATTTACATCTGCCTCTTTTGTCACCAAAGTTCATGCTCTTTTAACTACAAATCATGCTAAAGAAGCTTTGGAAATAAGTCAGGAAGATGAACCCAGACATTTTTATGGGTATAAATATCCTATTCTATGAATGTGCTATGTAAATAGTCCCCTACGTTGGAACACATATTTTGAATCCAATGAAGAAAAAAACCTTGTGGCCAAACCCTGTGTACATCTATAATACGGTTATAAGGTAAATTTCTGAAATTCTAACTGCTATGTCAGAAACTATATGTATGTCTTTAAGGCTCCTGACACATATTGACACGTATTGTCAAAATGCCCCTTGGAAGGGTAGCACCCATCAATTCACGGGGCCCCTCATGATTGAGGGTGCCCATTCTCTTGCTTACCCTAATTCTCAGTATTTTAATTAAATTTATTAAAATTTGAGAGAAATGGCACTCTAAGATTTTAATTAGTATTTCTTTGATTGTTAGTGAAGTTAAACATCCTTCCATCTCTTCATCAACCATTTGGATTTATATTGGGAAACTTGATGCTCAAGTTCATTGTTTACTTTTTCAACACGTTATACATTCAGGATTCAGGGTAAGGGAGAAGTTCCCAGAAACTCTCTGGGCCCCACTTTTCCTAACTGTAAAACTGGGTTTTGGAGGAAATGCTCTCAAGATCCCTTCAACTCTAATCTTAACTTAAATCTGATCTTAACAACATCTTAATATCGATGTTGCTGAGAGCCTGAGCACACTTCCTAGGCTTGGGTCTTAGCCCCACAGTCCCTTCCCACTTATCCCAGTAAAGATGGTCCAGGCTGCCAAATGTGCTGGGCAACCCCTGCCAGAATCAACACTATGACTCTGCTTCCCCACAGGGATGCCCCACTCATGATAATTCGTTGAGCCAATGACTCTCTCCTGCATCCACGTTAAACAAAATTATTTATAATTTAAGAAGTGATTTGGTTCTCATTACCTTCATTTTTAATAACTCCTCCCTCCCCTTACATGCCTGCCCACCCCACCACGGATCCTATCCTTGGGAAAGCAGACATGCAGAAGACTTGACCATCTCCATGGCAACCAGAGGTGATGTTCCTGACATGTTTATAAAAGAACATATCCCCAGCTTATAAGAAGAGAACTGCAAGGCTGAAGAGAAACCTCATCCCTGTCTTTACCAAAAAAGTCACTGGAAGGATTACTTTCTTATTACAGACTCCCTTTCCTGATGATTATTGTAAATTAGAAAAAAAATCTTCATTTTTTCCTCTTGGGTGGGTGTCTGGTTAACATGAATTTCATTTAGCTGAAAATGAGGGAAGTTGAAATTCCTCCAAGCTGATTATTGCATGAAAATGAATGTGTAAGAACACAATGGCATTGAGGAAAGTATTGGAAGTGCATGTCTTAATGCACTGGGGAGGCTCATATAATACGTTTTATTTCACATGTCCTCCAGCAAAACGAGGACTTGCACATTTTAACCCTGGCCTCCCTTTACATCCTACGTCCCGTCCTTTCAGGAGGAATGACCCACCCACACATCACGCTCATGATGGTCAATGAAGGTTTGCTGCAGGCAGAGCTGATTTAAGAGTTCGTGGAGGTAGTGTATATATGTCCATGCCACTCTCTCACTTTGTCACAGCTTACCCTTCCCCCTCCCCATATCTTCAAGTCCGTTCTCCAGTAGGTCTGTGTCTTTATTCCCGTCTTACCCCTAGGTTCTTCATGACCTTTTTCTTTTTTTTTTCTTAGATTCCATATATATGTGTTAGCATATGGTATTTGTTTTTCTCTTTCTGACTTACTTCACTCTGTATGACAGACTCTAGGTCCATCCACCTCACTACGAATAACTCAATTCCATTTCTTTTTACAGCTGAGTAATATTCCATTGTATATATGTGCCACATCTTCTTTATCCATTCATCTGTTGATGGACACTTAGGTTACTAGCAAATGAAAATAGATAGCTAGTGGGAAGCAGCCTCATAGCACAGGGAGATCAGCTCGGTGGTTTGTGACCACCTAAAGGGGTGGGATAGGGAGGGTGGGAGGGAGGGAGACACAAGAGGGAAGAGATATGGGAACATATGTATATGTATAGCTGATTCACTTTGTTATAAAGCAGAAACTAACACACCACTGTAAAGCAATTATACTCCAATAAAGATGTTAAAAAAAAAAAAAGAGTTCGTGGAGGAGCCCCACCCTCTGTGTGACCGCCACCTGCTCTCTGCCTTTCTGAACTCTGGGCCCCATTCATGGCTCTACCCCACTGGCCCTCACAGTTGGTGATGCCCTTCCTGACTGTCCACTGCATAGTTTCTAGCTTTACCAAGCCCCACGTGCCAGCAGCCCTAGTCCTCCTAATCCCCACTCCTCAACCCCACCCAAACTCTCAATAGAGTGAGGATGGGTAGATGTCAACACGTGCCTAGTTCCATCTTTGGAGCAGGGGAAATCTGGCAGAGCTGAGTGTGGGTGTTTCACTAAATCATTGCATATATGCATTTGAAGCAAATTGTTGTTTTGGCCCATGTCTGTTTCAGTTTCCTTCAGAACATTCCTGATCACAGAGAACTAAAAGTTAAAAACTGGGCTTCCCTGGTGGTGCAGTGCTTGAGAGACTGCCTGCCGATGCAGGGGACACGGGTTCGTGCCTCGGTCCGTGAAGATCCCACATGCCGTGGAGCGGCTGGGCCCGTGAGCCATGGCCGCTGGGCCTGCACATCCAGAGCCTGTGCTCCACGACGCGAGAGGCCACAACAGTGAGAGGCCCGCGTACCGCAAAAAAAAAAAAAAAAAAAGTTAAAAACTATATTTCCCAAACACCCTTGCAACGTAGAGCCTGTCTTCTAGAACTTCCAACATTATTTTTTAAGCTTCTATTTCCCTACTTTAAACTCTTTCTCTGCTTAAACTAGCTAGAATGTTTTCCATTGCCTGCACTGAATCCTGGCCAATACACCTCCTCTCCAATAACTGACATTTAACGTGTATTTTAGTTTTATAAAGTACTGTCTCAGAATTTTTCTTTCTTCTTTCACTGGAGCTTCATAAGACCCCTAGGATAGACTATGCATGCCACTAGACCCATTTTTCCATATAATTAAGCTGAGGCTTGAGGTGGTAAAGGGACCCACTCAATATCCCACTGCTAGAAGCAATAGAACATTGCAAACCCAGATTCTCTGATTCCAGATCCCAAGCTCCTCCCTCCATATCCCACAACCTCAGAACCCGGCAGTCTCATACAGGGTATCTTTGACGTAAAAGTTGTCCTTTAGATGGAACTGCAGGCGCAATTAACATGTAACAGAGCTGGCTGGCAGCCAAGCCGGCACATGGACTGGAGCCAGGAAGACCTTCACGGAAGCCCTGGCCCCGCACTGCCCTGTACTTACTGTGGACCCCTGGTCTGTCCGACTCCAGAACCCAAGCCTGCCATCCACAGGGCCAAGCGACACGTTCCTCAGCCTCTTGCTCCATCAGTGCCCGGAGGCCTCACAGGACTTGGCTGCCCACAAGGCTCCATTCCATCTTTCCACGGACTTGAGGTCTTTCCACGGACTGGAGGCTGGGTGGTTGGCGCAATTCATGCAGGAAGAAAACTGTTTCAGTCAAGGTGTGGATGAGGGGCAGTGGCCACAGGACAGAGGCCAGCCAGGAGCCCAGCACCTCCTGTCCCTTAGCCTTGCCTCCCACAATTGAACTGTCACCCTCACCCGCCCCAGGATCAGGGCAGGAAAGAAGATGCAGGAATTTTGCTCATGCTTCTGTGTTGGCCCTGCAGGGAGACATGATTGATCTATATCCTTCTGAACCCCAAGTGCATGTCACTTGGGCACCTCCTAAGTGTGGAGAGTTCATTCCTGCCGTTGAAAATATTGGAGGCCATCGGATGAAAGCTCCAAATTCAGAGTCCCTCTAAGAAAATAAAATAAAACACTGATGCACAGACCTGGTAGAAGGAGAATGGAGAGGGAGAATAGAACCAGATGTTTTTCTTTTAAAACTAAAAATCCCTCAGTAATTTTTTTTTCCAGGTTTCCCATTCTATCTCCATGGAAAATCACCCGATGTTATCTTGGGGAAGTGACTTGACCTCTTCTGTAGAAGGGTGTTAATAACACCTATCACAGGGTGTGGTGGGTTTAACACAGCACCCAGTATACAGTAGGCGCTCAATAAATGGTAGCTCCCTTCTCTGTGGAAACAATGCCTTATAGGAGAGAAGTCACGAAGCCTAAAGGAAGGCCTGGGGATGGAAAAGATGGAGCCAGAAGGAGGTCGGGCGAGCAGGAGTCCTCTGAGCCTGTAGCCACAACGATGCTAAGAATGGGGAAGATGATGAAGCAATGATACTGACGAGGCGTCTCTGCCTGAAGCATCCCCGCACGGAAGGCTTCTGGCCTCTTCCCCCAGACATGGCTCTGTTGCCTGTTGTACTCAATGGGATGGAGGAGTCACCCCAGTGACAGGAGGTGGGTGAGAATAAGGAAGCAACACCCCATCAGTCCCAGCCTATAGCGTAGCAGTAAGAGGGAGGGCTCTGGAGTCAGCCTGGATTCCCATCCCTGCTTTCCTGCCTCCTAAATTAGAACCTCTATGACTTCAGGCAAGTCAGCTCACGTCTCCAAGTCTTAGACGTCCCATCTGAAAAGGGTATAATAATAATCCCTGTCTCAAAATGTCACTGAGATAATTAAATGGAATGAGAAAATTATGTAAAGTGCTGTGTGTGCTTCCTTAGAAAGCACTCAGAGGTTGCTTTGTTGCCCTTATTTATTTACTTACTTTTTTGGCTGTGTGGCATGTAGGATCTTAGTTCCCCTGCCAGGGATCGAACCCACGTCCCCTGCATTGGAAGTGCGGAGTCTTAACCACTGGACCGCCAGGGACATCCCCTGTTGCCCTTATTATGATTATTTTATGTTGAGAATTGTTACAGGGTCCCTGTATGCAACTCTTTTCACACTGTTTAAAAAGTCTCTCCAACAGAATCCTGCATTGTTGTCCAAATCGAGTGAATGCTGCCAAACGTCCAGGTTGGGGTTGCAGTCATTGCCACTCAGAGGACCGCTCTGAGCCTCAGTTTCCTCATCTGTGACCCAGGCGTGCTCTGGACACTGCAGGGTTGTTGGGAGGATTCCACAGGGCAGTGGGCGGAATGTGGCCAGCACCAGCCTTGGTCCAGAGGAAGGCTTGAGAAATGGGAGTTCCCTTTCTTTTCCTGTTCCCCTCCCCTACAGGAAAGTACAGAAAGCCAGGTTAAGGACCCCCTGGGGCTCCTCTGGCCACCTGACCGGAGGGACAGCAGGGTGGAGAGCAGGAAGGGGTGGTGTGGTATGGAGCAGCTCAGCTCCTTTGCCCTCTGGGATCCAGCATTTGGGTTTTGTTTTTTGTTTGTTTGTTTTTTAACATCTTTATTGGAGTATACTTGCCTTACAATGTTGTGTTAGTTGCTGCTGTATAACAAAGTGAATCAGCTATATGTATACATATATCCCCATATCCCCTCCCTCTTGACTCCCCCTCCCACCCTCCCTATCTCACCCCTCTAGGTGGTCACAAAGCACCGAGCTGATCTCCCTGTGCTATGAGGCTGCTTCCCACTAGCCATCTGTTTTACATTTGGTAGTGTGTATATGTCCATGCCACTCTCTCACTTCGTCCCAGCTTACCCTTCCCACTCCCTGTGTCCTCAAGTCCCTTCTCTATGTCTGCGTCTTTATTCCTGTCCTGCCCCTAGGTTCTTCAGAAATTTTTTTTTTTTTTTAGATTCCATACATATGTGTTAGCATATGGTATTTGTTTTTCTCTTTCTGACTTACTTCACTCTGTATGACAGTCTCTAGGTCCATCCACCTCATTAAAAATAACTCAATTTTGTTGCTTTTTATGGCTGAGTAATATTCCATTGTATATATGTGCCACATCTTCTTTATCCATTCATCTGTCGATGGACACTTAGGTTGCTTCCATGTCCTGGCTATTGTAAATAGAGCTGCAATGAACATTGTGGTACATGACTCTTTTTGAATTATGGTTTTCTCAGGGTATATGCCCAGGAGTGGGATTGCTGGGTCATATGGTAGTTCTATTTTTAGGTTTTTTAAGGAACCTCCATACTGTTCTGCATAGTGGTTGTATCAAGTTACATTCCCACCAACAGTGCAAGAGGGTGGGATTCAGCAATTTGGAAGTGGACTCCAATCGGTACAGCTCAGGGTGGCCCTTCCCAGGACAATGGCAGGATGCAGGCCTGTGCTCACCAGCAGGGGCGTGCAGACCTTTGCACGCAGAGGACCAGCAGCCTTGGCATCAAGTGAGGGAACCCCTGGTGCGGCCCCAGGAATGTGGGAGTCCCGGGTGACCTGGCCAAGAAACAGGAAAGGAGACTGCAGGCTCCCTGGAGCATTGATTTGAGGAGCTTCATACCCACCGAGTTCCCTCCCTCACAAGCATGAGCTTGTGTTTGTAGTCCCAGAGTCCCCTCAAAGATCTTTGCCAGACTCTACGCTGATCCTAATGATAATATAATAAACTGAAAATTTTTTTACTGAGCACCTACTGTGTGCCAGGCCTACTGTGAAGGACCGTCAATCCTTGTTCCAGGTTTCGTGTCTGCAAGTTCACCTACTCTGCTAAAATTTATTTGTAACCCCCCAAATCAATACTTGCAGGCTTTTTTGCACTTTCACCGTCACTCACAGATGTGTGCAGAACAGCAAAAAATTTGAGTCGCCAAAGGACACACACGTTCCCAGCTCAAGTCCAACAAGACAAGCTCCGCCTTCTGGTCACAGCTCTCGTGCTGCAGCAAGTATCCGTTTTGTGGTCCACGTAGTGCAGTGTTGTTCACATTTGGGGAGATTTTCCTTGACAGTTTTGCTGTTTGAAATGGCCTCTGAGCATAGTTCTGAAGTGCTAGCTGGTGTTCCCAAGCACAAGAAGCTATGTTGTGCCTCACAGAGAAAATACATAGATTAGATAAGCTTTGCTCAAGCACAAGTTATAGCGCTGCTGGCCTTGACTTCAATGTTAATGAATCAACACTGTCTATTAAATGAGGTGTCTCTAAAACGGAAGCATACATCCAACAAGGTTGCATGTTGATTGGCTGATGAAAATGTAACCAGAGGCTCACAGGACCCTCACCCTGTATTTCTTCTGGGAGCAATGACTCAGTTTTCATGATTTGGTACCAGGCCCACCTGACTCTCAGCTTTTGCTCTTCCCTTTATCTGCCCCACCTCTAAGACGCCAAAAGGTTTACTCTCTGATGGCTGACGTGCAATGGAGAGCTATTAGGGGCTGGGCTACACAGTGCCTGCAGTCCTATAATCCTTACCATGAACTACATTTTTCTAGAAGCAGATTCCCGTGCTGCTTACTTGTTAGAGGAACCTCTATTAGTTATCTACTGCTCTGTAACAAATTGTCATAGAACTGGCAGCTTTAAACAAACACACACATTTATCTGACAGTTTCTATGGGTCTCAGCATGACTCAGCTCTGCTCAGGGTCTTGCAAGGCTTCAGTCAAGGAGCCGGCTCAGCTACGTTCTCATCTGGAAGTTCGAATAGAGAAGATTCTGCTTCCGAGCTCATTCAGGTTGTTGACAGAATCCATTTCCTTGGGAGCGTATGACAGAGGACCCCAGCCTTCACCAGCTGGTGGCCAACACAGATCCCAGAAGCCGCCCACAGCTCCCTGGCACGTGGCCCTCTCCACAATACAGCAGTTCACACTACGACAGTTTGCTTCCTGAAGGCGGCAGAAGAATCTCTCCCTCCAGTCCACTAAGACAGAGTCATGTATATGCAACATAATCATGGGAGTGACAACCCATCACCACTGACATATGATGGAGAGATTTGTTACTTGTATTTCCATCGCCATCATCATCTGTAATTAATATTATTGCTTATCATAATTATCATAAATTCAGTATTAGTAGTACTAAGTAAGTACTGAGATCCCACTTACCTTTTGCATTAAAACCTTCCGTTATTCCCACGGCCTATGGAGTAAAATCCAAGTTTCCAAGCCTGCCATTCATGCCCCCTGTTATCTTCCTGGCTTCATCTCTGTCCACTCCAGGCTCTTCCCCAGTTGTGCCCAACTCTTCATCTCCTTTCAGCACATGCAGCCCTTCTGCCTGGCCTGCCCTTTGCTTTCCTCTCAGTCAAGTTCATGTGCACATCTTGCAGACCCATTGGGAAGATGACCTTGACTCTCCCAAAGCCCTCAGCCTCTCTCCTCTCTGGGCTCCAGAGCTCTGTGACGCGCTTCTTTATACTGCTGGGCACACTACATTGCATAATGTCGTCAGACTGGGTTCCAGTTCATCTCCGAATTCCAGGACTGGGTGCATATCAGTTCTCAATAAATCATGCTGAGTGAATACATAATCAATATGATTAACAACAACTTTTCTTGGATGGCCCCTCAGAGTGTGCAAAGTATATCAAGCTGATACAGAAAAGTCTGGCAGAGACAAGCAGCTGGGTGACCCAACTAGGCCCGGGGCAGTTCAGAACTGGGTGTCCTTTTCTTATAGGCTGACAACTCCAGAAAGAAGCCACAGCTCCTCTGAAGAGCCCTGGGCTCAGCACTTCCCATATTCACGGCTGCTATTCTCAGTGCACCTCTTCCCCAGAGCCTGCTTCCATATTTTCAGGTCTTTGAATGTTGCAGCCAAACCACTGCTGTTTCTGAAAGCAGAACCAAAACACCCCACTGGCCACGGCTCCTCACTGACTTCCTGCTCCTGGGGCTCCAATCCTGGCTTCCCGCCTCCTTGGGGGCCCTCTGCTCCCTTGCCCTGGGAGCATGTCCACTTTCTGTGCACTGGCCCTGCACCCCATGCCACCTCCGCCCTGCACCTCCAGCCTCCCGCCTCCTCTGGCCCGGCTCCTGGGGCCTCTGCCTGTGCCCAGAAGCCCTGCTCCCCTTCACTCCCCTTCTGTGGAACCACTTCCCCATTTGAATACTTTATGTCCTTCCTCCCTTTCTTCTGGGGAAGCCTGGTCCAAAAGCCAGTTGTGACTTCTGTGGGTTAAAGGCCAGGATGAATAAAACAGAAGGAGCTACCATTTCTGTCTCCGTAGCTCCTTAGCCAGGAAGGGGCAACAAAGGTAGCACAACCTGACCAAGCAAAGAGGCTGCTAGCAATGACCGTGCCAGCCAGGTCCCCGGGAGGGCGGGGGAGGGGCGGGTCAGGAAAAACCAAAGCCCAAGGCCTGGAGGGTGGGCTTCAGTTTCTCAGGAAACTGAAGGCATATGAAATATGCCCATTTTACAGATGACGGCTCTCAATTTTGAACCTAATTGAAATCTAAAGGCAAGATTGAGTGAGGGAAAGGGGGACATGCTTGTGACCCAGGACAAGCCAGGTGAAAATTTATAAGGTCAAGCTTCCCCTAAAAATGAGGATACGGTTCTCCACTTGGGATGGGTGAGAGAATCAAGTGAGATAATATATTATAAATGACTGGCACAGCATATAAGACAGAGAAGTCTCGCCAAACAAAGCCAATGACCTTCTCCTTTAAAATTGCTGTTGCTCCCTTTGGTGGGGGCCTGGGGTGAGGCTGTCTGGCTCTTGAGCTGCCCTGGCTGGAGCGCAGTCAGTACCTTCAGAGGCCGTGTCAGGCCAGCCGCCAGTCCAGCCGGGGTGGCGGTAAGTGGCCCTGAGCCAGCGTCTTCAGCAACTGCCGGAGCTGCCAAGAAGGGGTGACTTTGATGTGAAGCCAAAAGAAGACATGTTTCAATTATCTAAATTACTCAAGGCCCCCCACAAAACTCAAAGAGCTGCAGGTCACTTGCAAATTTAAAATTCCCTGCCTACCACTCCCCATCACACCAGCCAGATTTTCGGTTGCCCATCAAGTCCTGTCGTCTCACACCTCAGTGCCTTTGCACGTGCTTGAGTCTCTGCCTGGAATTCTCTTGCTTCCTCTCGGTATCTGCCCAGAAAATTCCCCCTCATGCTTCAGGTCTCAGCTCCGCAGCCCCACTTCCTGGAAGCCATCTCTGCAGGTCCCTCCCTGGTGCTTTCTACATGTGACATGTATTGCTCTCTACTAATATCGCCCATTGATGTGCCTGGGTCCCCAACAAACCGAGAGCTCATCCAGGGCAAGGAGAAAGCTTTGCTGTTATTCACACCTGGGGCTCATGCAACACCTACCACAGAGAGGTTCTCAACCAGTGTTTGTTGAAATGCACGTCTGCAATCATGAGGTAGTTGAAAGAACCAACCCTGTAAAACTAAAAGGCCTCTTTTTGAATTCTAGCTGTTCAGCTAAATAGCCCATGACATTGGCTTGCGTTCCTTAGCCTCTGTACCTCAGATTCCAGTTTGTAAAATAGGACCATGAGACAAGTCTTAGAGAATTATTTTGAGGAAACAAACACACACACACACACACACACACACACTCACACACCCTCACTCACACTCCAGAGGCCAGGTTTCCACACTTAGAGGAAGATGGAGAGGGAGCCATTTACACTGACACTCCAGGCCACAGCGAGATTGTCCATCGCCAACACTCAGGGGTGTTGACCTTGGTACCTTGGCCTCAGCCTCTTATACATGCAGGCACTAAGTCCTGGGAGTAGTCAGCTAGGCAGGGAGACCAGGATTCCCTCTCAAGGACAGAGCAACCTTGACCCCTGGCCAAGGTCAGAGCCCTTCACACAGACCCTCAGCTAGATCTTAGCTCCCTGTACAGAGTCTGCAATGACACTGAAAGGGGCCCTTCTGGTGGGCCCTCTCTTGGGCCAAAATGGACAGACGCCCTGACTCCTAGATTCAGTTTCTGGCTGGCACTTTGAGAAACAGAAGGGCAGCTGGAACCCTCAAAATAAGACTTGTTTTCCCCAGAGCACAAGCCAGCATTTCAAGCCAGGACACTTTTCCTGTCATTAAGAAGATTCACACCATGGGTTGAGGATTAGTTAGGATAGATTGGGTGATGCTTCAGTAACAAACAGCCCCCCAGATCTCAGTGGCTTACAGTCACAATGGTTTCTTGCTCGCAGCTCCGGTTTTATGGGTCCTGAAGACTCCCCGTGGCAGCTGCTCTCCATGTGATGGCTCAAAACGGCAATGCCATGTCAGCATGTGCTTCTGTATCCCCAGATCCAAGGAAGAGTAAGCACAGGCTCTCACTCAGCAGTGACACACCCCACCTGGTCTCACTCTTGCATGTTTACCTCTTAGACTATAAGGTCCTTCAGATATAGAGCCATGTCTTTTTTATTCCCTGATGTATGCCTGCTTCAAAGGAGGCAATAAATATTTGTTGCATAAATGAACAAAAGAATGAATATACTTATGATTCATTTCTTTCTCACCTAGTACCCTAAACCATGCCAGGCTCTGGGCTGGGCAAAGGGGACACACCTGGAAACATGACTCTGCCTCTACCCCCCGGTGAGCTCCCAGTCTAATGAGGGAAGCTGATGTACAAAAACTCATTCAATGCAGCATAATAAGGACCATCACTGAAATCCATGAAACCTGCTGTAGGAGCAAGTAAAGGGGAAAATCATCTTCCCGGGAGATCCAGGAAGGACTTCATGGGGAAGGGATATGGGAGCTGGCTCTAAAAATCTGCGTATTGCTGGGTAGAAGGGATGAGAAGGGGCGAGACGAGCAATAGCACAGACGAGACCATGGATGTTAGAACAAGCCTGGAGTGTTCAGGAAAGGGAGAGCCTCATTCTGCGTATTGCTGGAGGGTTGCGTGTATAAGACGGGGATGGCGAGTGTATAGATGGGAAGAGAAGCAGGACCATGTCATGGAGAACCAGGAGGATACCATGGATGTCAAGCTTAGGAGTCTGACTTTTATCCCATTGGAAATGAAAGTCTCCAGAGGTTCTTCAAGAGGAAAGTGATACAGTCTCCTATGAGGATCTGTAAGCGTGTCCTGCTTGCAGAGAAAGAATGTGTTGACAGGGGAAAACCTAGAGCCATGGGGCTGATAAAAATGCTTTCCAGTGGACTGAGCCTGCCCAGTCTCTCTGAAAGACAGGCGCTTTTACTCCTGGGTCTGCAGCAAGGATGTCCTCTGACGTCAACAGGTATATCTTATCTGTGTGTGTACCTGTGGATACATATGCATATCACAGGTATTTAAGGCATTTCAACATTGATTTATGTATAAAACCTCTCCAAGGGAAGCAGATAATAAGTAAAACTGAGCTTACCCAGAGTTTAGTCTTAAAATTACAGATGACAATTGTCGCTTTTTCTACAGAGAGCTAGCAGCATTGGAGCCCATGGTCCGACACCTATGTGCACAGGGTCTGGCGTATGGTCTTCTTAGGGATGTTTGATACTTTCTGTTTCTGTGAGGAACTATGCCATGAGATGTCAAATATATCATGACAGTGTCAAAATGAGATGACCTCCTAAGTTCCTCTCTGCTCTGGCATCTATAAAACTCGGGGGTAGAGGGGCTAAGTGACCCATCCGAGGTTGTACTGCAAGGTTGTCAGAAGCCTAAGACAGAGATGTCTGGGGCAAAACATCTGAGGTTGGCTGTTTTGGTTTTTGTTTGTTTTGCCATTACGAGTCCCATCTCAGAAATCCACATAAGGGGCCACACTGATTATTTTGCAGCAAAAATAACCGGTTATTTATTCAGAAATAGTAGCATTTTTCAAATCATTAACATGAAAGCTGTTCTTTTTTGTGGCTGCATCAGGTCTTCATTGCTGCGCACAGGCTTTCCCTAGTTGCAGTGAGTGGGGGCTACTCTTTGTTGCGGTGCGCGAGCTTCTCATTGCGGCGGCTTCTCTTATTGCGGAGCACGGGCTCTAGGCGTGTGGGCTTCAGTAGTTGTGGTTCAGGGGCTCAGTAGTTGTGGCTCGCAGGCTCTAGAGCAGAGGCTCAATAGTTGTGGCGCACGGGCTTAGTTGCTCCACGGCATGTGAGATCTTCCTGGACCAGGGCTGGAACCCGTGTCTGCTGC
This sequence comes from Lipotes vexillifer, assembly GCF_000442215.2. Lineage (NCBI taxonomy): Eukaryota > Metazoa > Chordata > Mammalia > Artiodactyla > Lipotidae > Lipotes > Lipotes vexillifer. Next base: position 280,074 of record NW_006773642.1, on the reverse strand, counting down.
ATTGGCAGGCGAATTCTTAACCACTGTGCCACCAGGGAACTCTGTGAAAGCTGTTCTTAAGAATTTTTTATTGTCTTTATTTATAAAAGAGCAAAATATAAGACCATCAGGATGAGTCTAGTGCTGGTCACTGCTCAGTCTAAGTGGGTGAGGACGTTGGTGTTTTCAGACTGAATGTGTCAGGAGGGGGCAGGTGATCATGGAGGACCCCTCAATTTTGGCTACATCACAGAGAGTCGCCTTCAGCTACAGTTTTCATCTAGTCATGAAAGAAGAGTGACTTTCACAGAAACAGGTGGGGTTTAACCACAGTCCAGAGTTTGGCTCCAGGATTCAGTGGACAAACTATCACTGAGAACTTTCCATTAGTGTAGTTTCCAGCTTCATTCCTTTTCAATGGAGTCAGGTTTAGCAGGGCAGGTAGTTGGTAATCAGACCTCCCTCAGGAGCCCACTCCAAGAACATTGTAGAAACTTAGAATAAGCTGGCCTCTGATCAAAATCTGTGAATTTCTTCTGGATTGTTTAATTTCATTTATACTATATGTATCAGTGAGGGTTCTCCAGAAAAATCATCTATCTAGGTATCTGTCTCTCTCTCTACCTATCTATCCATCCATCTCTCTATCTATATGTGTGTATAGACACATATATGTATATAGTCTGAAATCCATAGGGCAGGCTAGAAATCAGGCAGAAATTGATGCTGTAGTCTTGAGTCAGAAGTTCGTCTTCAGGAAACTTTAGTTCTTGCTCTTAAGACCTTCAACTGATTGGATGAGGCCCACCACATTAGCAAGGGCAAGCTCCTTTACACAAAGTGAACAGATTGTAGATGCTAGCCACACCTACAAAATACCTTCATGGTAACACCTAGATTAGTGTTTGATTAAATAACGGGGTACTACAGCCTAGCCAAGTTGACACCAAAAACTAAGCATCACACCCCGTTTCTGCCATTTCTCAAAATCTGTGGTTCCACCAGACTTGGGGCAAGTTAGCTACAGGAAAACCTCAGTTTTTCCAGTTGCCATAAGCTCAATCTATCTGTCCAAATCAGCCACACTCTTGTTTTCTTCCCTGGTAATTTTGAGCTCAGTGTGCCCAGATGTCTTGTCACATCCATTAGGAAGCACAAACCCATGAGTCATGGAAGGTCTGACAGGATGAATTTTCAAATCCCTTGAACAGGTTTTTATGATCCGGCCATCTGATTGCCCTAAAATAAACCCAATTGCCATGCTTTGCTTCACCTCCTTCCAAATACCCCATGACCTGGAGATGACTCAGGGCCTGAGAATGAAGAAAATAGAATCCCAATCACTTCCTCTATCACATCTTCAGGGAGCCTGATTACAAAGCAGAAATTCTCCAGATGAGTGAGGAAAGTGGAAGATGAACCCAGCAGCCTTCTTTTGGACGTGAGTGAACGGTTGTAACATTCTTTCCCATCTGGGTCAAGGGAACTCAGTTTTTTTTTGCTTTCAGCCTGCATTTCTCAGATGCCACATTGGCAGGTGGATAGCCCTGCTGTTTCTTGTGTGCTAGAAAACTGTATACAATTCTCAGACACAGAATGAAAAGCACAGTAAATAGCAAGTTCTAAGGAGAATGTAGAGGGAGCAGCCATCAGACACGGCTGATAAGAGTAGAAACTGGTACAACCACTTTGAAAACCTGTGTGGCAACAGCTGTAAAAACTGAAAACACCTCATTCCCCCGCAGGTCCTCTCCTGAGTATACATCCAACAGAAATACACGCACTGGAATATTCACAGCAACACTATTCATAATGCCCCAAAGCTGGAAACAACACAAATGTCTGGCAATGGTAGAATGAGTAAATAAACATATTCACATAATGGAACACAGCAGTGAGAGTGATGATCTGTAGCTACAAGCAACCTCAGGGAAGAATGCCATAAACTTAATATGGAGCCAAAGAGACCAGACCCCAAAAAAGGGCATATTGTGTGATTGACAGAAAGTATAAAACCAGACAGAACTAATCTATAGCATAGGAAGTCAGGAGAAAGGTTACCACTGGAGGGAACACTGTGACTAGTAAGGGTCACCAGGAGGCTTCTGCAGTGATTGATAATGTTTGATTATCTACTGATGCCTAGTAAACTACCCCAAAAGCTTGAAAAAATAACCAGTTCTTTATATCTCATGACGTTCTGGGTCAGGAATTCAAGCACAGCTCAGCTGGGTGATTCTTTGCACCATGTGCTATTTCCTTTTTTTTTTTTTTTTTGCCTTAGAAATGACTGCATTTTTTAAATTGAAATATAGCTGATTTACAGTGTTTCAGGTGTACAGCAAAGTGATTCAGTTATACATACTTTTTCAGGTTATTTTCCATTATAGGTTATTACATGATATTGAATAGAGTTCCCTGTGCGATACAGTAGGTCCTTGTTGGTTATCTATTTTATATATAGTAGTGCGTATATGTTAATCCCAAACTCCTAATTTATCCCCCCTCCCCACCTTTCCCCTTTGGTTTGTTTTCTATGTCTGTGAGTCTATTTCTGTTTTGTAAATAAGTTCGTTTGTATCATTTTTTCAGATTCCACATATAGGTGATGTCACATAATATTTGTCTTTCTCTATCTGTCTTACTTCACTTAGTATGATAATCTCTAGATCCATCCATGTTGCTGCAAATGGCATTATTTCATTCTTTTTCCATGGCTGATTAATATTCCATTGTGTGTGTATGTGTGTGTGTGTGTGTGTGTGTGTGTGTGTATACTCACCACATCTTCTCTATCCACTTTTCTGTCAATGGACATCTAAATTGCTTCCTGGTCCATGTGCTTTTGATGGAGGTCACTCAGTGGTCTCAGGGGACAGATGGACTGGTGTGAGGTCCAAGAAAGCTGCCCTAACAAGTTTCGTGCTTTGGCAAGGAGCACAGGAAGTCTGGGCTCCACTGGAGCTGTAGACAGGAGGCCGACAACCTCCTGTGGCCTCTCCAACACGGCAGTCTCAAGGTACTTGGACTTCTTACATGGTGGTTCAGAGCACCCAGAAAGAGATTCCAAGAGCCGCAGGTGAAAGCCCCAAGGTTTCTTATAACCTAGCCCTAGAGTCATTTTCATTTTATTCTAGTGGTCAAAGAAGTCACTAAAGCCGGTCTAGACTCAAGGGAGAAAGAGATTCGTCTCCTCTAGGAGAACAGCACACAAGTACACGGAGGGAAAGGATTGATGGCCACCATCTTGGAAACAAGCTATCACAGGTAATGTTCTATTTCTCGATTTGGATGTTGGTTACAAGCTATATTCAGTTGGGGAAAATTTACCAAGCTGTATACTTATGATATGTGCCTTTTCTATATGTATATGTGCTATAGACTGAATAAGCGTTCAGTTTGTGTCCCCCTCAAAATTCACATGTTGAAACCTAATCCCCAATGTGATGCCATTTGCAGGTGGGGCCTTTGAGAGGTGATTGGGATTAGTGCCCTTATGAAAGATACCCCCAAGAGCTCCCTCACCCATTCCTCCATGTGAGGCCATCCATGAACCAGGATGGTTCAACCAGACGCCGAATCTGCCGGCACCTTGGTCTTGGGCTTCCAACCTTCAGAACTCTGAGAAATAAAATCCTGTTGTTTAAGCCACCCAGTCTATGGTATTCTGTTATAGCAGCTGCAAAGGCTACGACAACATGATTTTAACAAAAAGTTTACATTTAAAAAGAATTATCAAGTAGAATCGATGGCCCTGGGAACAGGCTGGTCCCATGTGAGCCCTTCTGCGCCACGATGGACACCCTTGTTTCATGGCATCACGCGTCCCTTTACCAGCCCCGTGTTCTTGGGCTTTTTCCTGCAAGGTCCTCAGTTTCAATGGGGAAGAAAAGCAACAGGTACCTTCCTGGATGCCTAAGACAACCTAAGAGAAACTCCCAGCATGTCCTGATTCTTAGTTAACTTCATTTCACTGCAAACACTGCCTTGAACCCCTGACTCCTCAGCTGCAGAGGGAGTTAAGCAGCTAAGACTTCCTAGAAGACTGGTTACAGGTCCAGAGAGAGTTTCCCCTCCCTCCCCACGGTCCTCGCCTTGTGAGCAGAGGAAGGGGCACATCTCAGGCACCTGCGCCCCACGGGGGCTAGGAGGGGAGCCCGGGTCTGAAGCCAATGGAAACACTGCAGGGCTGCTAAACAGGCCCAGAGTCCCCAAGCAGAGTGACAAGTGAATCACCTCGACCCATTCTTAGTCACTGCAAGGTACTTTCCACACGGACACATGGAGATGGTTACCAAAGAAAGGTCTGCTGGCTGCTCACACATCAGCTCAAAGAAAATGTTGTTGTAACCTTTACTTTGGAGGGGGAAAAAAATAGCATCACTTTCCCTTTTCCTTTCCTTTCCTTTTTGGAGAGAGATTTGTTGGCAAAATCGTTAAAGTGGTTGTTTTTATTTATCCTGGAGAAAGTTTTTCCAGAAAGCTCTGAATCCCGAGCTTTGTGTGTGTGGCAGGCCCTTTGAGTCCAAAGCACTTAGTGTCTAAGTGTGTAAACAGCTCCCTCGGAGGGAACTGTCCCATCACACTCTCTGATCACCAACGGAGTCCTCCGGGCTTCACGGAGTTAGAGAGCCGGGGTTCAAATCCTCACTCTGCCCTGTACTATCAATATAAACGGGGGCGGGGCATCCCAACTTCCTGAGCCCCTATTTCCTCATGAATAATAATGGAGATTAGTCATGCTTACCCACACAGTGGTTATAAGTAAATGAGGTGACGGGTAACAGCACCACAAAAACTGCTTAGCACCCACAAAGTAGTTGATGAGTTAAAATGAGTTCCCCCCCTCCCTCCCTCCCTCTCTCCTGACCCTCCTCCCTTCTTTATTTCCCTTTCCACCTTTCTCTTTTTAAATTCCCTCCCTTCCTCTCCCTTCCCTTCACTCCAAACTTAATCATCCCTCAAGTCTCTCCTCCCCTCTCCGCTGTCTGCTTTTCTTTCCTGCCTTTTTTTTTTTTGCCTTGTTTTCAAGTCTCAAACGCCCTCTGCGCTCACAGCCATCCCTCTGGCTGGTACAGCCTCAGCATGGTAGCTGCTGAACGCCAGCCAAATTCTGGTTTAAAAACACTGCGATTTTTGGCCAGACTTTCTCCCCTTACAAATGAGGGTGATGTTTCAGGCACGGGAAGTCTTCCCATCCATTGAGGCCCCAGGCAAAAAAAAAAAATAGCAACGCCTCAGTGTGTGGCCTTAGGTGGCCAGTGATGTGAGGCTCCGGGTACTGACAGAAATAAATCTGGTGTTTCTGAAAACTGTGAAACACGCGCAGTAGATGTGTCATCCTAGCAAAAGTGAGTCAGTCCGCAGGCCTGAGCCCAAATCTGGCTGCACTGGCTTTCTAAATAGAAAGTATATTCCTGGCCAGCCTAAGATTAGCAAATTGGCGGTCAATGTGAGTGGAAAGAGAGGCAGAAGAGGAGACATGCAAATCTATACTTTGCAAGAAATTTTACTGGAAAAATGAAGTTCTCTCTGTGATTTTTTTTAAATTACTCCTTTTCTCTCCATCCTGCTATCTGAGCCAAGCTTTTCCTCCCATCACTATCTTAGCACAAAGTTCTAAAGACGTCTTTGAAAATAGGACCACAACATCCATGGATGAATGGATAAAGGAAATGTGGTATATACATATATGTATACAATGGACTATTATTCAACCATAAAAAAGAAGGACATCTTGTCATTTGCAACAGCATAGGTGAAACTTGAAAGCAGTCTGCTAAGTGAAACAAGTCAGACAGAGAAAGACAAATGCTGTATGATCTCCCCTATATGTGAAATCTAAAAAAGAAAAGAAAAACAGCTCATCGATACAGAGTACAGATTGGGGGTTGCCAGAGGTAGGGGGTAGGAGTGGGCAAAATGGGTGAAGGGAGTCAAAAGGCACAAACAGGGCTTCCCTGGTGGCGCAGTGGTTGGGAGTCCGTCTGCTGATGCAGGGGACGCAGGTTAGTGCCCCGGTCTGGGAGGATCCCACATGCTGCGGAGCGGCTGGGCCCATGAGCCATGGCCGCTGAGCCTGTGCGTCCGGAGCCTGTGCTCCTCAACGAGAGAGGCCACAACGGTGAGAGGCCCGCGTACCGCAAAA
>NW_006773642.1:269055-273907 GCF_000442215.2 Lipotes vexillifer | reverse complement strand
AAAAAAAAAAAAAAAAAAAAAAAAAAAAAGGCACAAACAATTAAGTCCTGGGGCTGTAATGTGCAACATGGTGACTACAGTTAATAAAACTGTGTTGCATGTTTGAAAGTTGCTAAGAAGTAAATCTTAGAAGTTCTCACCACTAGAAAAAAAATTTATTGCTATTCATAATGACAGATGTTAACTAGACTGATTGTGATGATCGTTTCATAATATATACAAATGTCACATTGTTACGTTGTACATCTGAAACTAGTATAATGTTATATGTCAACTATACCTCACTTAAATTTCTTTTTAATTATTGGATATTAAAGATTGTCAGAAGTTAAAAAAAAGGAAGAAGAAAAAAGAAAAAAACAAAAAACAGGACCACAAAGTGGCACTGAGACAGCCTGGGATAACTGGATGCTGTAACCTTTAGAGTAAAACAGGCCTGGGTTCAAATTCTGGTCCCACCTCCAACCAGCTGTGCGGGTGGGTGTGCGAGCCAGAGAGAGACCTTGGGCAAATTTCTAACCTCTCTTGAGGCTTAGTATCACTTCACCCACGTGGGAGGACCCTGCCTCTTTCCTTGTGAAGATGTCAGCAGAGCCTGGCCCGCGGTAGGTGCCCTTCATATCTGGGCACCATTCTCTTCCCCTTCTTGGGAGGGTAAGTACCCCGACGCCAATGCCTCTTCATTCCCTGGTTCTCTGCGCACACGGGCTGCCTCTTCTGGAGGCTGTGAGCGCTGAGCCTGCATGAGCAGCGGTAACAGCAGCTGCTCCATCAGCTTTGCCTCTCTGCTCCAGACAGATTCTGAAGAAAAGAAGCCATGCCGGGCTGGGGGCCTCCCGTGCCAGCATCCCTGGCAAACATAGATGCCTGAGTCACGTGGGCTCGGTGGTGCCAGAGGAAGTGATGCAACCACCCTCTGGCTTTGGGTCAGCCAGGAGGAAAGTGTCCTGTTACAGCCTGGGCATGGCTGGCTTCAGGGCTCCAGGCCTGCACCCTGTCCCAAAGCCGCAGCAAAAGGGGCAGCAGGAGATCCTGTCTTGTGCATACACTGCCTGCTGTTTACCCTGCTTTGTGCACAACCAACCGGGACCCACAAAGGACCCAGGCAAGCCAAGTCAGCTCTGGCCCTTGGCTTCTCCCGTCGCCTTGCTCCAGCTTACAAGTTGCCCGGACTACAAACACCTGTTTCCTTTTGCCTGGACCCTGTGGGGTCCAGCTATTCTATTGACTTCATATGCATAGCAGGAATATAATTGAATTCAATCATAATAATTACATTCATTAAAAACCTATGTAATGTTCATTAAGCAGCCTAGGTAATATGCAGTTAATAGCATTAACATATGAACTGTGCATTGGGTCACTAATATGCACATTATGTATGATGTTCAATGTACATATCAATTATGGTACATGCCAAAAAAACACAGCATTCAAAGCTTGCAGGCCTGTCCCAGTTACGAGCCCTTTTGATCTCATCCAAATCCCTTTTATGGAACAGCTTTTTCGTTAATTGGAGCATTTGCTTTGCAGCTCTTTACACCAAGACGGGTGTTGGAGAGAAAGACCTCGGAGAAGCTGGTTAGCGCCGGAGTTGAGGAAACCTGAGAAGTCTGTATTGGAGTTTATCCTGGAGAAGGTCCATGACCTTGAGGGCAGAGTCCAGACTTCTGGGTTCCATCCTGGCCTCTGCCGAGACTTCCCCTGCCAATCACTACCACCTCCAGTGGACATCCATTATCTGGGAAAGGGGCATAATAGCACTTGACATCACCAGGACATTAAGGGGATTATCTCATTAGGGGGCTAACATGCAGTGGAAATGCAGAATGGCAATAGCATTGAGCATCACTGCCAGGAAGCTCCCAATGGAAAACTTCTCCACTAAGGAAAAGTATCTGCTCCAACACACCCAGCCTGCCCTTGACATGAGTCCGATGGCACTCGGCTACAGTAAGCCGGCATCAGTAATGGCTGCCCTTTAAGTGGGGCTCTCTCCTCGTTTCTCCTCAAAGCACATTCTTGGCATTGCCTAGTGCCTGGCGTTACCATCTCCATTTTACAGAATTTGGAAAGTGAGGCCCTGGTAAATGAAGCGAGCTCCCCAAAGTCAACTCAGAAGGCCTCCCTGGCATGAAGGAGGGGATAGAAGATGGACAGGGAGGTGTGCGTCCTAATTCTTTGTGATGGTTTCTGACTCTGCACCTAGACCCACTCCTTGGCTGAAATGAGCCGATCCCTGGATGCTCATACACCACTTCATTCTGCTCCCTATATGTTGCTGCCTATCAGGAACGCCCTGGGAATCCCACCTGGAAAGGATCTGCCAGCCCATATTTTGTTCCCCTCCAAAACTCATCTGAGTATTTTTCGTTTAATATTTATTTATTTACTTACTTATTTTGGCTGCGCCAGGTCTCAGCTGCGGCCTGCGGGATCTTAGGAGCAGCATGCATGTGGGATTTATTTTAGTTCCTCAACCAGGGATCGAACCGAGGCCCCCTGCATTGAGAGCACGGAGTCTTACCCACTGGATACCACCAGGGACGTCCCTCATTTGCATATTCATTGATCACCTACTCTAAGCCAGGCTCTGAGCTGAGTACAAGTCATGGCCCTGCTTTCCAGAAGCTCAGTGACATGATCTTAGTTTGGGCAGTGGGTCCCTGTTCCTGGTTCACAGACCGCCTACTGGATTCTTTGCTTTGAATCTCACCTCCTTCCAATCCAGCTTTCCCACAGGCATCAGAATGTGCTTTCTAAAATGCAAAGCTGGCCCTGTACTCACTCCCCTGCTTGAATCTCCCTATGGGCTACTGTCACTCACAGAAAAAAGCTGAAACCTGTGGACTTGGCACTCAAGGCTCATCAGAATGCACCTCCGTCTCTTTAGTCTCCTCTTCTCCGTCACCTGATCTATGCACCAAGATCGCTGGACTTCCCACCTAAAAAATTCTTCCCATTCCTAAAGTAGGGCTGATTTCTCTACCCCTTGAATCTCAGTTGTCCACGTGATTGCCATTGGCTAATAGGACATTAGCAAACGTGAAGCAAATAAAGGCTTGAAAAGCGCCGTACTTTGGGTTTGCCCTTTCTTGCTGCTGGCCCTGTCGACTATCCTGTTTACAAGCCCCATCTAGACTCCTTGAGGATAAGGCCCACATGGAAAGAGATCCCAGCTGAAGACCCAGATACATGGGTAACACCATCCTAAATCATCCAGCTACAGTTAGGCTGGCTCAAACCAGAAGAATAACTCAATCAACCCACAAATCGTCTTTTAAAGATGATAAATGTTGGTTGTTTGAAGTCACGTTTTGGGCTGGTTTGTTATACAGCCAAAGCTAACTGATATAAATTCACAAATGCACAGGCTCTTTGTGCTCCTATGCTCTACCACATGCTGTTGCCTTTGACTGGAGTGCAGCTCGTCCTCCTGTGCCTGAACATACTTTTACTCTGCTCACAGGTTGATGGGATTTTACCAGGCAGAGAAAAGGAGAGACAGCCCCACAGAAAGAAGAGGATAAATTGAAGTTTACATGGGATGCACGTGTTGCTCTCAATATTCTTAGCCTCTCTTGTACTCATTCTCCAGGGCAGCAAAGAGCTCTCAATGGCACATGTCCTTTTCTTTCTCTCAATACCTGTGAAACACTGGGTGTCTCTCAGAGCACAGACTAAAACCCACCTAACACCTGACTCATTATTCTCAGACATCATCCTCACCCCTCACCCACTTTGTCTCATTCACCTTTGTTTTTCTCACTGGCCTAAAAGAGCACTTTACCCAGTGTAGGTACTTGGCTCACCACTAAGTTTCTTGAAAAGATCCAAGTGAAGGTCACCTCCTCCATGAAGCCCTCCCCAACACCCCAAGCAAAGTTGCTTCCTCTCCCCACCCAGTGCCCCCACATCCATTTGTGCTGAGGGCACTTCATAGGGATAATTTATTTACCCATCTATCCTCCAGTGCTTTCTCTCCGAGCACGCAGTGTGACCCACCAGTGTGTCTCCTTTATTTCTGTGTCCCCAAGCAGGAGAATCATGAAGAACTGGTCAAACTCATTAACTAATTCATCACAAAGGGAGCTCAAGGGAGTCTTGCAGAAATTTGGAGTCAGACAGATCTGAACTCAATCCCTGCATTTACATTTTCAAAGTAGAGTGACCTTGGGCAAGTCACTTAGCCCTCTGAATCTTCAGTCGTGGGTGAGTAGGGGAGGGAGGGAGGGAGAGAGGGCCATCTAAAGTGAAGACCATAAGCTTTTCTTCACAGGATGGTTTGAGGATTCATGAGATATTGTACCTAAAACCCCTGGCCCACAGGCTGACACCTGGTAGACCCTCAAACCAAGTTCTGGTCATCTTCTCCCTGCTCTCCAGCGACCCAATGAGTTCTCCTGGTCGCTCTGGGAAGGTGAGGTAGGGCAGGACTCCCAAGAATCAAATGGGGTCCAGATCCCGGCCACCTCTTGGATCATAGAACCGTCTCTCCCACACCATGTGGGTGTCCTGAGCTGGAAGGAAAAGCACCTCCTGTTTGCCCAGTGCCCACTTTGTCCCTGGTGCCTACAGACCTTATGTCACCGCCTTTCCCTTTTATGAAGGGAGATGAGATGGCCCTGCTGTGTGGTTTGTGAACTGTCAGTCAAGATGCAAATGGTCTTTTTTTCCCTTCTAAGAGGGAACAAAGGCCTTGGGTAAAGAACTCAGGGCTCACTCCTATTCCCCTCACCCACCCTCCCAGAGCCTGAACCTGCAGATGGCAAAAGGCCCTGGCCAGGTTTGGTTCACACCCACACTCCCTTGGGCAAATCGGTTTATTTCTTTGAACCTCCAAAAGGGAAAG
>NW_006773642.1:250561-269020 GCF_000442215.2 Lipotes vexillifer | reverse complement strand
AAAGAGCAGCATTCGTGTATCTCCTCACCAAACAGTCGGGCCATATTTTAAGCAGTTATAGCTCAGGGGTTAAGCAGGCCGGCACAGGGGTCAGACTTAGTCGACACGCTACCTGTTATTTTGGGACCACTTAACCACTTAGATCCTCAGTTTCCCCATCTCTAAAATGGGTGTGATCATGTTTCCCTTGTGGTTGTGTGCATTAAAAAGGATGATGCATGTAGAAAGATGGCACAGTGCTGGCACACAGTAAGCACACCATCCATGACATTATTATTATTATCACTGCCTCTTTATTAATACCAATAGGATCACTGCCTGACAGTTGGGACTCTACCCAAAATGCAAGCTCATTCCTTGTTTTTGCCTAACACACTCCTAAAGGTCTCAGGCCAAACTCCGAGTCCAGGCCCCCCCAGGCTTCCAATGCACATTTTGAGAAGGAAGGAACTGCCAAAGAAAATCCAACTGCATGGTTTCTCTATCAAAGAGAAAAATAAAAAATGCAAAACACTTGCCGGAGCCCACTGGTTTTTGTCCAGGGACTTCCTAAACGTCTGCAGGCCTTTCCTCAGCACTCGGGGCTGTGCCTGCCACCAGGATGATTCCCCGCAGACACCACGGGTGCCCCCAACCAGGCTCCGGGGAAAGCGCAGGGGAAGGCCCTGCCAGGCACAGACACGCCCAAGGTCATGCCATGCCCATCTTCCTGGCCTCGCGGCCTGCAGAGATGGCAGAGCAGGCTTAGGGCTACATCCAGGGTTCTGAGGAAGAAGCCCATTCATCTCCAGAACAGTGAAGCGCTCTTGGCACCCTTGGCCACCTGTTGCCACTCCTGGGCATCCAGAGCATCCATTCCTTACCGTGGCTCCTGCCCCAATCTGCTCTCCCATTTGGGCAGAGCTGAGACTTCACCCAAAGTCCCTCCTGTGCCCTGGGGAAGGGCCCCGAATCCTCATGGTGCTGACAGGGGAGGAGGCTGGACCCAGCACTGGAAGTCCCTGAGGGCAGGAGTCACTCAGATTCACCACTGCGTGCTGGGAGCTGGCACCTGAGCACACAGTAGGCGCTCCCCAAATGGTAGATAATTAAGCAACTTAGATTCCTGCTATATTATTTCATTTAATTATCACGCTAACCCTACAAAGCAGGTCTTCTTAGCCCCACTGTGAATACTCTTTGTAGAACTGAGGCTCAAAGAGGTTAAATAAGTTGACTGCGGTTCCAGGGATAGAAAGTGACAGTGCTGGGACTGGTCTCAAGCGTGTCTGACTCCAAGGCTCTTTCTCTCTGCAGGTCCTGCCTCTCCAAGTCGACCAGCCTTATGCTTCCAGCCTTTGCTCCCAGACTCTGCCTGCACTGCTCCAGGTGCTGCGGGGGAGACTGAAACCCAACCACTGACATATACAGCCCTGCATCTTGACCAGCAAGACAGCTCAGGGAGAAAATGCAGAACGGGGACAAAAGAAGTGGCATCGGTGGTGAGCTGGGGAGGGGCAGAGGCCCCACCACGAATGTAATCAGTGAGTCAGCACATAAGGGCTTTGAACGTCCAGGTTCACACAAATACCAGGCACTAATTCCCCTCATTTCAGCCTTGATCAGGAAGACTCCATGTAGGAGGGGCTTCTGAAGTCCAGATCCAGGGAGTAAAGCAATAACACTAAAAATGAGAGCTGCCATCTATAACTGCCTACACCTGTCCAGATACTCTGCGGCACGGTATAGACGTAACTGTATGTAGTCCTCACAACAAATCCAAGAGGTGCGGGCTATGATCCCATTTTACAGATGAGAAAAACTGAGGCTCAGATTACACAAATGAGGAAAGGGTGGCGGGCACCATAGGAAGTGGTGGAGTCTGGAGAGAGCCAGAGAGCTCATGCTCTGTCGTTTGAGAATGTGCCCCAACCGTGGTCAGATTTGAAGACAAGCGAGATGTAATTTCTACTCCTGGGTGTAAATCCAATATTTAAATGTTGGGGATTAATTTTAGAAACATTTAAACACTTGGCAGTCTAAACAAGGCCCGTCTGAAAGACAGATATGGCCCACGGGTCATCATTTTGCAATCTCTGTACCGCAGTGTGATTGGCAGAGTGGAAATGGGCAGGTCCCTGAGCAAGAAGAAAGTTCTAAGCAAAGGTACGGAGCCAGAACCTGTCCTCTCATCATCACTCACTCCAACTCCAAAAGTTTCTATGGCTCCCCACTGTCCCCTCTCCTTGGCATTCAGGGATAGCTCTGCCCTCAAGGTTTTGGAGTTGGATTTACACCCATTTGACATAGCGTTTTTAGTTTGTGTTAGAGTTGTATTTGGAGAAAGCGCTTCTTACAAAAGGGCAGCTGCAAAATACAGGGACCTCTGCGACAATGTCTTGTTTTCTCTGAAAGGACGAGTGGGATCCAAGGAATCACAGCAGTACATGGACAAATCAGGAGCCTCTCCAAGTCATCTTCAGGACACGGAGCAACAAGATGCAAAGCTAAAATTTCTGATTAAGGAATCCTTTTTCTTTATAGGAATTGTTTACTATTTGATACAGTGTGATGCATTCATCCAACTTCAGGAGTGTGCAATGGCACGAGGAAAGGCCACCCTCCATGCCTCCTGGACCTGCCTGCAGGACACCCACCTGCCCAAGCCTGCCTGTCCTCCTCTCCAGGCCACTTCTTCAAGCTCTCATCACACTCATAATGTAACTCCCGACCTAGGTGACCACAAAGGATGGTCGCCTCTCATTTGCCTTTTCTCCCCAAATGGTCCATAAACCCCAGCTGTTCATTGCACCCCAGCTGCATGTGGAGCTCTCTGTTGGGCATTCAGGCCATCACCATGGACCAGATATGCATTTATAGTTCATAGTTCCATTGTCTAGTCAGTCCTGGCTGTGTAGGAGATCCTCAGCAAAGACTTGCTAAATGCAAACAAAGGTTGATGAAATGGCGACAGTTTGGACAACCCCGTCTCTTTCTCCAAGCCCCTGTACCTCCTCTGCCCCTCAAACACCCAGCCCCGGTGACTCTTCCTGAATATCTTTTACAGGCAATAGAAGAGACACAGTTGTAAAAAAAAAAAAAAAAAAAAAAAACCCCTTGGTAACCTATAAAGAAAGTAGTCAAATGTGGCGTCTTTTTTTCCCCCTAATGTTCTCCCTCCCCCATCCACCATGGCAAAGGCCCACTTCCAGATACACTCCTCCTGAAGCTGGAAGCTGCCCCTGCCTCTGCTGTGGCAGGCGGCCCTGCGTTGGCTGCCAGGGCCTGGGGGTGGAGTACAAATAACCCCATCCCCCCTTCAAGGAGACCCAGTGCCAACAGCTCACCCCCTGGGAACCCAGCCAGGCTCCCTTCAAGCCAGGGCCTGAGCGCAGGGACCCTAATCAGCTAAAAACCCCACCCTTCCTTCTGCAAACACCCTCTCAGCCAGACGCTGGGCGGGCCGACAGGCAGAGCTGATCTCCCGGACCTCCTCCCGTGCTTCCAACCTAAGGAGCCGGAGCAGGACCCTCACCCCAGCCAAGATCCGCTGGGTCATCCGAGAAGGGCTGTCAGCTGCCCCAGGGTGGAGAAGAGGTGCTGGATCAAAGGAGGATGCTCACTCTCCGGGATGCCCACCCTCGCTCCCTCCAGTTCTCTGCTTAAAGCCACCTTATCAGGGAGGCCTGCCCTCACCTCCTACCATTACACACAGCTCCCCACCCGGGCTCGGCCCTTTACCAGGGCTTTCTTCTTCTTTATAGGAATTATTTACCATTTGACATAGCTTTTGTTTGTCTGTTTGTTTTACTGTTTTATTTGGGGAAAGTGCTTCTTACAAAAGGGCAGCTACAAAATACAGGGACCTCTGCAACAATGACTTGTTTACTCTGAAAGTATGGGTGGGATTCCAGGCACCCAAGCAGTAGAGGGACAGACAAATCAGGAGCCTCTCCAAGTCATCTTCAGGACACGGAGCAGCAAAACGCAAAGCTAAAATTTCCAATCAAGGAATTCTTGTTCTTTATAGGAATTGTTTACCATTTGATACAGGGTGATGTCTTCACTTGCGGGAAATTCACTAGAATGAAAGCTCTGTGAGGACAGGGACCTTTTTGTTCTATTTGCTACCATAGCCCACGTTCCTGGCTCCTTGTAGGTGCTCCACAAATGAAAAAGGAAGGGAGGAAAGAAGAAAGAAAGGGACGGAGGGAGGGAGGAGTTTTGGAGCGGGAAGGCCCTGGTTGGCCTCCTTTTCTTCCCAGTTGGCGTCTCTCCTTCAGAACTACCCCAGGCTGCTGGCCCATGGCCTTCCTTCCAAGAGAAACGACTTGAGCTGCCACTCCTTAAACTGCCATTTAACCCAGGCTCGCTTGGCATCAGGCAGCACGGACACGGGACCACATTCATCTTCTCACCAACTCTGAGGTCTGTGCCGTCGCTTTGACTTAGCTTTCTCAGCCTCGGCACTCATTTCGGGGCCACGTCATTCTGGGTTGTGGGCAGCTGTCCTCTGTCTCGAAGGATGGTCAGCACCATCCCTGGCCTCTCTCCACCAGATGCCAGGAGTGCCCCTCCGCCCTCCCTTGTGACAACCAGAAACTGTCTCCACACGTTGTTAGGCGTCCCCAGCGGGTGAGAACCTCTGTGTTCATCCTGCAAATGAGGAAACCGAGGCCCAGAGAAACTGAGTTTGCTGCCGGGTGCTCTATCAGAGGTTGGAATTCACCCCGGGTCTGTCCTGCTTGGGAGCCAGCGTTCCCTCCATCCCCTGGCAGGGCTGGCCACGTGGGGAGCTGTCACCGGGAAGACCCAGAGCCTCTGCCTAGACCCTGCTGGTGTCCCAGCGACAGCAGAGAAGAGCCAGGCCTCTGACGTGTGGACAGAGCCTTCGCAAGCAGCCTGAAAAACACTTACTCGCTGGCCATGCCTGGGAAGCATCATCAATGATAAATCATATCTCTTAATTGTGTGTGATTTCTAGGGCCAGCCAAGATTTCCTTTTCGTGACAAATATTTTCTCTGCAATTCCTTCCCTCCTCACACTCCCACCCCCAGCCCCAGAAAAGGAAGAGCAAAGCACAAGGGGAGCCTGGGACTGCTCTCGTCTGCGGGAGCCCAGACAGCTCCGGTCGGCAGGCCAGTCCGGCCCAGCCCTTCCAGAGCTGGGTTTTTGCCTGGGCCTGCCTCTTCCCTCCATGCTTCAAGCAGTGAAATCCCCAGGTTTCTGTTTTGGTTTTTGGGTTTTTGGGTTTTATTTTCTCAAAAAGGCTTCTGAATGTTCAGTTACTCAGCGGACTCCTGCTTGAAGTCGCTGTCAGAGAGAGCGGAAGACAGAAAATGAAAGGAAACAGGGTCAGGGGTGAAAAGGGCAAGGTTCAAGTCGCCTGAACCTGCTGCAGAAAAAGCTACTCCAGGGTTTCCCTGGTGGCGCAGTGGTTGAGAGTCCGCCTGCCGATGCAGGGGACACGGGTTCGTGCCCCGGTCCGGGAAGATCCCACGTGCCGCGGAGCGGCTGGGCCCGTGAGCCATGGCCGCTGAGCCTGCGCGTCCGGAGCCTGTGCTCCGCAACGGGAGAGGCCACAACAGTGAGAGGCCCGCGTAATGCAACAAAACAAAACAAAACAAAACAAAACAAAAAAAGCTACTCCACCCCTCTCAGGCCCCTTTGCACTGTAAAGAGAGTCTCCAGGCTTCACAGCCTCCAAAACTTCCAGCTCTTTACCCTCTGGGGCCTCATCTCCCCCTATTCCTCCCTATGCCCCAGTCAGGCTGAACACGATTTTGCATGTTATTGTCTTTACAGTGAATGCTTTTCTCTCTTCTCTTCTCAGAAAACTCCTATTTATGCTTTGAAACCCAATGTAAATATCCTTACCTTCTCCAACCTCCTGCCCCAACCCAGACCAAATTCACCCCTCCCTCTCTGGGATCCCTCAGCAGCTTATACAGACATCAGTTTAACTTGGTTTACACTCTTAGAGATATTTGTGTAACAGGATTCCAGAGGAAAAGCTGAGTCAGTAACCAGAGCAACCGGAGATTGTCAACAGAGACATGAAAGACATTAAGATTATTTTCCACCAGTGCCTTCCCTGCTACCCGGCATGGTTTTCCTAACATGTATGACTTTCATGGGTGCATCTTCTGGACTAAAAAGCTTCCAGAAACCCTTTCTAGTACTCAAAGACCCTCATCTATTTTGTTCTAGATTCTGAAGCAGATGACTCGGGCCACCACTTCCTAGGACGACAATCTGGGTTCTGGTTGCGGTGGGTGCCATTGTCATGGAGCTACGTTCAATGAAGGCACCTGACCCCAGTCACTGCCTTTCCTCTTGTTGTAAAAACGTGGAGGGCAGGGGAGTGGGGTACTTGGTCCAGGGTGACATGGAGAGCAGAAAGCTGCTGCCCGCCTCAGCCAGTCAGCCTCCAGCCATAAATCCTCACCTCCCCCTCAGGCCACCCGCAACCCTGCTGTGACGCAGGGACACCCCTCTTCTGCTCAGGTCCTGGTGGGGAAGGGAAGAGCAGGTGACAAGCTCTGCCTTGGGTGCCCAGAGCTAGCTGTCTGTCCAACAGTGACATCCTGAAATGTCACACCCCATCCTGAGAGAGCGTCCCCCACCTCCCTGAATTCACGTGGCCAGTGATAACCACGTATGTGGTTCCCACAGAGGCTGGATTTGCAGATCTGCAGTGTTCTGCTCAGCAGACATGTGGCTGGCATGCTGGGGAGAGCCCAGAGGGCACCCCCTACTCCTTTGTCTCCCCCAAAACCCTGAATTTACTAAACAGCAAATATATTTGGAACGTTACCCCAGCGTCATCATTCAGAAGGTGGCCCCGAGCCCCACTCAGGAGTTCCCAGGCTGTTTTGGAGTAGAAAACCCAGAAACCTGTATTCAGTGGTATAGGATGGGACTAAGGATGAGGGTGGATGTATAACGTAGGGTCAGATGGCCTAGGTATTGAAGGACCAGTGCAGGAGTTTGGCTGTAATTCTTCAAATAGTTTGCAGCCAGAGGAGTGGCATGAGTCTAATCTGGTCTTAGAAAACCCAAAGGGGCTATGCCAGAAGCCAGGAAACCAGACAGCGGCTGCAGCTGCCAAAGGAAGAATTGCTGAGGACCTGGACCAGTGCAGAAGCTCTGGAAATTAGGAGGAAGGGGCAAATTTGAAAAGTATAAAATCAATCACATCAGCAGGACTTGGTAATTTCTTGGATCGGGTGGCTGAAGAGGGGAGTCAGTCATCAAGATGAGCGCCCTGAGTCAGGCAGCTAGGTGACTGCTGGTGCTATTAACCAAGACAAGGACCAGAGCAGAAAGGACTGAATGCGGGAGCCTGGGAAGGTGGGGAGGACGGGGGAAGTGATGGACTTTGGTGTGGATTTACTGAGTTAGAAGTACCTAGGCGACAACCAGGTGAATGTGGCTATGTGAGCCTAAACCTCAGGGCAGAAGACGAGGCTGGAAATGCAGCGTAGAAATTGTTGCTAAATCCATAGAAGGGACTTCCCTGGTGGCGCAGTGGTTAAGAATCCTCCTGCCAATGCAGGGGACACGGGTTCAAGCCCTGCTCTGGGAAGATCCCAACATGCTGCGGAGCAACTAAGCCCGTGAGCCACAACTACTGAACCTCCGCTCTAGAGCCCGCAAGCCACAACTACTAAAGCCCGCAACGCCTAGAGCCCGTGCTCTGCAACAAGAGTAGCCACCGCAACGAGAAACCCCCACACCACAACAAAGAGTAGTCCACGCTCGCTGCAACTAGAGAAAACCTGCGTGCAGCAACAAAGACCCAATGCAACCAAAAATAAATAAATAAAAATTAAATTAAACATTTTTTTAAAATCCATAGAAAAAGATGCATCTGCCCAGAGGGAGAGGAGAAAGTAAAGAAGAGGCCTGGAGCAGAGCCCTGCGACTTGAAGCCTGTGAGGGGACGTCAAGAGAAAAGAGATTTGTGTAAAACAACAAGAGGTCTCAGCAAGGTAAGAGAGCTAGCAGATGAGAGTGAGAGCATCGTGAGAACATCATGAGGGGCACAGCACCTGGCCCCTAGAAGGTGTCCTCAGGATTTTCTACCCACTGGCAGTCACGCAAACGATAATAACTCTTACCAGACCAAATGCTAAGCACTTTCCCTAGAGGCTCACGCATTCTTTGTAGCCACTGGGAAGTTGGTACTATTATTATCTCCATTTTAAAGACAAGGGGGATGAAGCACAAAGAGATTAATAACAGTGGGTAATACCCTAGTTTATAGATAGAGAATCTGAGCACAGGATGACAAGACAGAGCCCATCTTAGGAAAGCAGGTACTTGAGCCATCAGCAAAGAAGTTAACCTGGTCCCCGGGCCCAAATCCCTATTCCACACCTACAAACTGCCGCTCTCTGCTACGCAGACTGTCGCTTGCCTGATGGGGGGTCCAGAGCACTCTGCAGCAGACAGCACAGAACATCTTGACTCCAAGTCTGAAAAAAGTCTCCAAGGCTGAAAAAAGTCTCCGGGGTCCCCTGGCTGCCAGACTGTGATTGCAAAACGACTTCTGATGATTTAACTGTAAATGAATCTGAAACATACAGACTGAATTTAATGATAGTATTAAAAGCTCTGATGAAAAATTGTAAAGAAGGAAAACAAGGTAGTAATTATGAGGGGGTCAAAGGGTATGGAAAGCGAGGAGCTGGTAGAGAGAGAACACTTTTCACATCCCCCTAGGGCAAAGCAAGTGAGAGATTTTACAGAGGGCTGTGAATTTCTTCTGCCTCTCATGCAGGGGACTGGCCTCCTGAAACTGACAGCCAGGGTCGGGGTGTCCAATGACTGCTGAGGACCTCGGGAAAGAGGGAACCACGTATGCAAGGTGGGCTGGACGTGTGTGTGTGTGTGTGTGTGTGTGTGTGTGTGTGTGTACAAGTAAGTACTTGAAGTATATGAACCACCTTCTCTTTATATAGTTATAAATATATATAATTTAAATGATTTAAAGAATCATTCTATACATAAAATTAAAAGCTAATTTATGTATATATATATATATATTATATATACTATTTAAATTTTATATAGAGAATGTTTTCTTCTCAAGCACTTATTTGGAGATATATATATATATATACACTTATAGGTATATAAAGCGAAGATAGTTCATATACATATGTATGTGTGTGCATGTGTATGTATACACACATATATACGTGTATATATACATATATAAATACATATATGTACATGTTATATACAGTAAGTCTCCCTGGATGACTACTCTCCTTTCAGCTTTAGCAGGACCAGTAATCCTTTTATTCCTGGGACTCTTAGTTGGGCCCTGTATACTTAATGCTCTAAGTTTGTTAAGCAAAGAATTAGTGAAATAAAAATCTTAGCTTTAAGAAGGACATATACTCATTTAGACACCAATGAAACAGAATCCAGGATTTGATTGATTTACAAGAAAAGGGGGGAATGTGGCGAGACACATTGTCCCAGAACTGATAAGGTAAAACTTTAATGTATCAGATATGCCCTAAATAGACATATTCTAAAAATATGTATTTTAAATATGTATATTCTATCAATCAATATATATATATTAAAATATTTATAGTGTAAATATGTATATTCTAGAACAAAACACAGAAGGAACAGAATCTCGTAGGAGATCAGTAGACGCTTAATAAACCTGACCAGCTCCCAATCTCAATCCGTGGGTGTTGGAAGTGTCAGGGACAGCTACTGGGATTTTAGGAGCTGAGCTTCTGGTGGCCTCTGAGTCAGTTGATTTAACTCCAGATCATATGAGAAGTGGGTTCCATCATCAGAGCTGAGCTAGACAAGTGGGCAGGGAGCTGATTACCATGCAGAATGAGGTGCTTCTCCCCTGGGACCCAGAAGTCTTCCACATCTTCACACCAATTTCCCTTACCTAAAGAAAAACAAAAATCACCTTTGCCAGTCAAAGACCACCAGCTCAGAAACTCTGGTTTCAAATTATGAAGAACCCAGCTACAGTCCAGGCTTTTTAGTGGTGGCAGTGGTTTAGTTTGTGTTTTTCCTCCCCAGTAAATTCTACAGTCCTGTTCTCTCCTCTCCGAACCCCTCAGTGCTGTTAAGAAATAATTTGGGGAAACACTTGTCCAGAACACAACAGCAGAAAGTGGGTTAGCAGCCAATACATTTTTCAAGAGAACTGTTTGGCAGCACTGAAACAGATTACCATGCTGGTACAAACCTCGGCTGTAGGGTTACAGATGTCAGAATTGTGGGTATCCAGAAATATGCACAACAAATGGAGTCTCCATCATAATGCCTGACCCTACCAACATTGCAAAATGCTGGCAAAGAGGAGGAAGACCATTCGTTCACAGGCTTTTGCCTGAGTGGAGGTGGGGCTCTGCAAGCTGCAATCCAGTTGTCAATAAGGACTGGAAATTCCTTGACTCAACCCAAATAAACCGGACCTTTCCATGAGTGTCTCTGTTGAAAACAACTTTCTTTTAGGAGAGCCCTGTCAACAAAAGGGTATGGGAAACTTTGCCAAGGCTGTGATGGGATGGATAGAAACTCTGCCGGGAATCTGCCAGTTCTTCTTCTGGCAGAAGGCAAGAGTTAACCCTTGACAGGGTGCAGAAAGTGAGACAATCCACTGCTGCCGTTAAGAGCTCTGACTCAGGAGCCAGATTACATCTATTCAAACCTCAGGTCTAAAACTTACTTGTTATGGCGCTTTGAACAAGTGATTTAATGTCTCAGCCTCAGTTGCCCCACCTGTAAAATGGGCATGATAATAACTGTAACTATATTTAAGGACAGTATGAGAATTAAATGTAATAAACATGACAAAAAATTTAATTATGCATAGTAGTTCTCGAAAGATGGTAGTTATTTTTGTTTCTTTGTTGTTATTATTAGTTTCAACTCACTAAAACTAAAAAGAAGGGAAAATCTGCTTTACCTAAATTGGCACTAGCAAAAATTTACTAAGAACTATGTATGTGAACCCCTTCTATTAAGCACCATGAGGATATTTCTTAACTATGGAGACTACGCCCAAAATCACACGATACAGGGCTTCCCTGGTGGCGCAGTGCTTGAGGGTCCGCCTGCCGATGCAGGAGACGCGGGTTCGTGCCCCGTTTCGGGAGGATCCCACATGCCGCGGAGCGGCTGGGCCCGTGAGCCGTGGCCACTGGGCCTGCGCGTCCGGAGCCTGTGCTCCGCAAATGGGAGAGGCCACAACAGTGAGAGGCCCGCATAACGCAAGAAAAAAAAAAAAAAAAAATCACACGATACTTATTTCATCTAATTACTAATTGATTGATTCATTCCTACCTCATTTAACATTAGCACTGAGGGACAGTCATTTGAATAAGATGTGGCTCCCACTGTAATAGGATTCATAGCCTGGTTAAAAGATAAGCGTGGGGCTTCCCTGGTGGCGCAGTGGTTGAGTATCCGCCTGCCAATGCAGGGGACGCAGGTTCGAGCCCCGGTCCGGGAAGATCCCACATGCCGCAGAGCAGCTAAGCCTGTGCGCCACAACTACTGAGACTATGCTCTAGAGCCCACGAGCCACAGCTACTGATCCCGCGTGCCGCAACTCCTGAAGCCCGCGCGCCTAGACCCCGTGCTGCACGATGAGAGAAGCCAACGCAATGAGAAGCCCGCGCAACGCAGCGAAGAGCAGCCCCCACTCGCCGCAACTAGAGAGAGTCTGCGAGCAGCAACGAAGACCCGACACAGCCAAAAATAAATAAAGTAAATAAATAAATTACAAAAAAATGTTTTTTAATAATAAATTAATTTTTTTAAAAGTAGATAAGCATGGACAGAATGATGACCTGAGGAATCTGGGAAGGCTTCATGGCGGCTGGATTGAGTTTAGGCTTGGAGATGAGCAGGATATCCGTAACTATAGAGAAAAAGCACTTCATGCAAGGAAAGCGATCAGAACAGAGGCTGGGAGGCGTAAGAGAGTCTCACAACCTTAGCAGAGAGCAAGTCTTCAGGGGGGTGCTTGGACCATGGTGTTCGTCACGAGCCATATGAGACTGGACATGGAAACAGGAGACAGATGATAGAAGAGTCGAATGTCCTGCTCAGGGGGTCTTCAGGACAAAAGAGGGAAGAAATACAGGTCAACTTGATTCCTACTTGTTGATTTTGGCTCAGCTCAAACATCATCTGTCACAGGGCACCGTCCTGGACCCCTCCTCTCACCCTCAGCCTGTGATGCCCCTTCTTTGCTTTGGTACTCACAGCACTCAGGTGGGCTCATCAGCCACCCTACCTTCTCCTCTAGATCGGGCTCCTTGAAGGCAGGGTTAACACAGTCTTGAACATCATTTTACTCCCAGTGCTAGCATATGACTGTCATTCAGAGCATGAATACGGCAATCGATGAGAGAGTGAAGGAATGAATGAATCAATCCGTCCATCCATCAGCAAGGGAAGGTGAACTGAAGATGATAATTCTGAATTACCAGCAAGAGACCTGTTGGGAGGCAGCAGGACTGGCCTGGGTAATTTCCTTGAACAATACTATCTAAATGGCAGAAAGACCTCAGCAGAGAAACAACTGTCTAAGCATATAATCAGTCTGTGTTCATCATGAAGATATGTGTCAGTGCTGAGATCTGAGGCTCCCCGGGGTGAAATAGCACTATTTTTGCCAGAGATCCACGGAGCTAGAGGTCAACTTGTACCATGTCAGAGTGACAAGAATATTGATGTGGTAACATAGTGTCAATTACCCATGGAAATGGGCCATGGGGAAACTTGCATAAGCAAAGCTCATGGAAAGTAGCCTCTTAGTCTGGTTTTTAGACCTCAACCTTTCAACAAGCAAGGACCCAAAGCAGAACGGAAAGGGAAAGGAACGCTGATTAGAATCCCACGATATTCCAGGGACTGTGCTAAGTCCTTTGCACAAAGTCTTAGAAGATAGGCAGTAGTATCTCTGTTTTGCAAATAAGGCCCTGAGGCTCAGAGAGGGCAAGCAATTTGTCCAAGCCACACAGCTAGTAAGAGTCAAGGATGGGAATTAAACCCGGTTTGCTGACTCCAAAGCCCGTGCTCTTGCTTTTAAATCACACTGTCCCTTTTCTCTTTCATGCTGTCATGGGATCACTCCAACTCCCATCAAACAGCCATTTATTTCTCAAAGGAAACCTTAAATTTTTTTTCGCTATCATTTGGCAACTGCACACAGTTCTTCAGGGAAATCAGGGAGCTCAGGATGAAAATCCTCCCCACGGATTAGCTGAAATTGCTTGCGTCTCCTTGAAAAATGTCTGGCACTGCCAACAACTCTGGTCTGGTTTCCAGCGGTGGCCAGGGCATTGTCCAACCAAGAGGCTCTGAGAATCAATTGGCTGTGGTCTCACTGACACTGACGCCAACAGATGCTATAAATGAGAAGTTGCCATCTGTCCATGACACTCAGCTTTAAGGGGGCTTCCAGAGCTCCCCAGCCTAAAGAATCAGCCCCAGACCCATTGGGGCACTGCCATGGCAAATCCCAGGCACCAGTAGAATGCTAGCTTTCTAGTAGGAAAACCTCATTGGGCTTTGGGGTCCAGGGTGTTCTCCACCACAGCGTGGAAGATAAAGGGGTTGCAACACTCTTCTGGAGACCACAGGCAGAGCCACCCGCAAAAGACGATAATGGTGTGGGAGAAGGGGGAATATGCAGGTTGGTCGAGGGAGAGTATTAGTGGGGGAAACATCAGCCTTGACATCACTCGCAAGAACAGGGAAATGGGGATGCCATGTTCCAAGTACACTGTGCCACCCCTGGAGTAGAAAGGTCACTGGATTTGGGATTGGGAACCTAGGTTCACCCCCGCTGCCTCACCACGTACCAGTTGGATTACCCTAGGCGATCACATACCCTCCTCCTCTGCCCTTCCCGCCGTCACTCACACTCACCACCCCCCATCACCATGGCATAGGACAGCGATCTACCTCCCAACTAGACTGTGAACTCTGTAAGGGCAAAGAGATCGTGCCTATCCATGCCTGCATCCCCAGTGCCCAGCACCGTGCCTGAGGCATACCTGGCATTCTGCAAGTATTAGCTGAATTGTGGAAAGAGAGCAAAAGATGTGATTTACCAACACTGCATGGAATGGAGTCCACAATCATGGACCCTCCATTCTGAGACGTTTTCAGAATAACCTCAGGAATAACTTCTCTTGATGGAAGACTCTGAAAAGGTGTCTTACAAAAGAAATGGGGAGAACCAAGGAGGATGCCGGGAGGGACCACTAGCTGGAGGACACAGAGGACGATCTTGAGCCGATGGCTGAAGGACCCCATGAGTATCAGGGGATCTGCATCACCCAATGGGAAGAGATAAAGCCACCAACTGGAAGGTCACAGGAGGAGCTAGCTCTGGAGAATATGCAGAAGTTCCCAGCACCACCCCTGCCAGGGGAAGTAAGAAGGATGCTGTATCACTCCCCTAAACAGGAGCGTGAAGATGGGAATCTCAGTCCACACACCCAGATGAGAAAGAAAGAGCAGAATACTGTACACAAAATCAACTTAGTTTTGATTCTGAGCTCTCTCCTACCAGGATGAAAGAAATTCAGCCCGTCTTTCTTCACTCCATTTCCTGAGGCTGTATCAGTGACTCTAAGGCCTCACTTAGTACCCAGGCATTATGGAGGTCCTTCTGCGGTTATAAATGGTTTGTCCAGAGCACTCCCTCCTGAAACCAACCCCCATCGTCTAGCCCACATGGTCCCACAGGTCTAAACCCCTGCCATGTGTCATCAGGTTCTCTGGTTGGGGATCCCCACGTGTACTGCCTGGTGAACCACAAAGCTATTCCCTCTGAGGTCTTGCCATACTCTTGGGGTTTTCAGGGATTCTGCTCCAAGAATCCATAGACACATCCCTCTCTGCCCACAGCCTGGGGGAATCTCTCTTTCATCTGGGGGAATCCTCCCCCCAAACCCTGTACCCCATGGCTATGCCAGAGGCCTGCCTTCAACTTTCAGGATGGCTTTTATCCAGCAGAATATAGATGGGCACCTGTCTTAAAAAACTAAATTGAATTCACTGAGATTCAGAATTGTCCCATCTTCAGAAAAGTGAGAAGATCTGGCATCTCTCAGGCCAGAGCTGGTAGCTGATCCCTTTTGAGTGACTAAGCCCTCTTCGCTGCGTCTGACTCCTCCACGACTACTAATTATATTTCCACCCAGCCTGTTTCCTCCTTGTTTTGCTTTTGTCTCATCTACCCGAACCCTGCAAGAGTCTGGTTTTGCAACACGGAGCTTAGCCACGAACCTCCAGCTATAACCCTCTGAGATAAAGAAGCACAGGCTTTCTACCTGCTTGAATGGGGGAAAGTGAAAGAAAAAGGAAAAGAGGAAAATCCAGGGAGATAAAAACAAATTAATATTTTAAATGACCCTGCCCGGAAATTATTAACTAGGATCACGCTAGGGGCCCAAAAGACATCTCTCTGGGCTTCTCAAATCTCTCAAAGGCCATTGAGGGAGCTAGAAAAACATTCATACCCCTACCACTCAATATGACAAAAGGGCTGACCACCTAACAGTGCCTGGGGAGCCACTTACTGCTGTGAGGGCGTGTGGGAGTAGGTGATCTTGGTGTCTGTAAAGTGCTAGGAGAGGGCCTGGCACTCGCTGGGCAGCCAGTCAATCAGTCAGTACGAGTCTTCATTACATTAAAAGTCAAAACACCAGAGCCTTATTTAATTCTCACCATAACCCTGCAGGACCAACAGAGATATCCCCGTGTTACAGGGGGAAAAAACCAAGGCTTCAGGAGACAAAGTTAACTTGTTCAAGGTCCCAAAGCTCATTGGGAGTGGGGACAGGACGGGGTGCAGAGAGAGGATTTAGATCGCAGAGTCTAGTTGGAACTCTGCCTTATTTCCATCAGGTTAAAAACCAATGACTCCAGTGGGCTTGGGGGTCCCAGATATTCTGAGCAGGGGGAGGGGAGTTTTGGCACCAGCCGGGGAGCCCCGGATGAGAAGCAGCCAGCGAGCAGCCCAGAGTGGAAGTTTGGAGCACAGACTCGAGCTGGAGGGCTTGGGTTTAAATCCCTGTTCTGCTTCTTTTTACCTGTGTGACGTGGGGCAAGTTATTTCACTTCTACCTGCCTCAGTTTCTCCGTCTGTGAAATGGGGGTAGCCACAGTACCATCCTCACAGAGGTGCTGAGTGTTTGGAAGGAGGTGGAATTTGTGATCCCGCAGGATAGTGCCCAGTATGTAGTAAGGGCTGCCCTCGTGAATGCTGGCTGTGTGTTCCCGTGTCACGGCAACAGGCAAGGCCACACCTTGCACCTGGGGAACATGGCTCAGCACAGTTCTGGTGGCCTCCCGCGGGTCCTGGGCCTGGCATGCTCCTCGGGACAGAGGCTGTCTCTGGAGCGCTTCCCCCTGCAGGCCCCTCTGATGTGGCCAGGGCTCACCTATATCTTTCCCCACTCTCAGAAGTGCCAAGCCTCCAAGGGCAGACGCACCACAGGGACCAATCCTCATTAATAATGCCCACACAGCATTCAGTTCCAATGACTCCTTTTCAGCTTTCATGGAGCAGGATGGCCTTAAGCAAAGGAGAAACACAGATAGGGTTTTTGAGGTGTGTGAAATTCAGCAGCTGGAGAGGCAGTGGGAGAGGCTGGGGGGGCAGGGGGGAAGGACCATGCTTAGGGGAGGTAGATGCGGGGCATCCTCACAGGCAGGCATCAAGGGAGGAGGGGATGGGTTTGCAGCAGGAGGAGACAGCGGGCATTGGCATGGGGTTGGCGGGCATGACCAGGGAGCAAAGCCTTCTGGAAGCAGGTGAACTGCTATGGAGCAAATGACTCTGCAGAAAGCCTAGGAGACAGGCAAGCTGGGCTGCAGGAGCTAAGTTACTGGCCAGGGTAGACTTGGAGGGGGAGGGGAGGGGGCACCCACCGGGGCAGGCGGGTGTAAACGGCCCTCTCTGCCCGTCCCTAATCTTCCCGTCTACCCAGATGCTCTGGTGGTTTAGACTTAAGAACACAGTTTTAGGCATCAAGTTCACTGATAACTGAGACTCAGATCTTCCGTGTGCTAGCTGTGTGACCTTGAGTAGGTAACCCCTGCCTTATAAGGTTGCTGTGAAAATTCAGTCAATTAATCTAAATTAAGCTCTTGCCAGCAAAGAGCAAATTATGCATAGAATATTACAGTTATAATGTAAGCAGATAAGGTAGGGGATCCCCGGAGCAGAGCCAGGCATGGCTTTCTTGACATAAGAGAAGCAATTTTTGGCCTAAGCCATTTTGTGATCTAAGTCTGGCCACAATGCTTGTCCTTGAACAGATTTCAGTCATCATGATCTTAAGGGAGCAAAAGGAGAAACAGCTATCAAGCAAGAGAAGTAACAATAGCAAAGATGACAATTCAGTTGTGAAGACTCCCAGTTCCCTTTCAATGGTAAAGACTAGCCCGAAGCACTTTCCTGAGCTGTTTTACAGAATTTTAACCCCCCAGGCGCTCAGCCCTCAGATCTACTGGAACCTAAGGATGAAGATGTTGACCTTTTCTGACCCTTGTAACTTCAGTCAACACCTAAACCCCTTCATGAATATGCATGTACCCTTAGCTTAAAATTTCCTCCCTTTCTCTGGGAGACACTGCTTTGGGAAAGATCCCCGGTGGTCTTGTCACTTGCTGTAAGTGATAAATCCTTCTTTCTTCCGCTCTTTGACTCGGTTGTGTCTTTTGACTCTGTACCCACCCAGAGGCGAACCCAGATTTCAGGTAACAGTTACACACGCAAGCGCCTCCAATGTGGGGCTCACCTTCTGATTCCTTGACCTCGACCGCTGATCTCCCTGACTCCAGTTTTCTCTCCTTCCAGTGGTTTCTCTGGGCTGCAGACTGGCTGCCTTTTCTCACTGGTCCTAGGACTCCTCTGCGTGAGACCTTCCAATGGCTTCCCAAAGGCACTGCATCTTGGCAAGACTTGGTGCCCTCTGTTCTCTCAGCAGGGAACACCTTCCTTAGCTGGCAGCCCAAAGACTTCCTGAGGAATCTGGACTCAGCCTTCGGAGCCACTTCTGAGTTCTGTGCCTCTGTCAGATCTCCAGCGATAGTCCTTTGTGGAGTCCTGCTGGCCCAGAGCGTGCCTCAGTTAATGCATTTAACATACTCCTTCCAGGGTGGTCCCTACAACATAATCTCCCTCCAGGAGGAAGCTATGCCCTGGGGACTTCTTATCCGCAACAGCAGCTTTACCAACATACAGTAAGTGCTCCGTGAATAACAGTTGAATGAGTGAATGAATGAATGAGTGCATAAATGAAAGTGCATGAATGGCTTACTACTCGACTTCTCCCTAAACTCAGCCACATTTCTGACTTCACAAGGACTCCTGAGTGTCCTTGCAGCCAGAACACAGGACTTGACTTTCTGGGGTCTTGGCTGTGCCTGACCTTAAGCGGGCGGGGGAGGGGGGG
>NW_006773642.1:249422-250373 GCF_000442215.2 Lipotes vexillifer | reverse complement strand
CGGGGGGGGGGCGGTCAAAAAGGATAGTATTTGAGAACATGGTATCTAATTTCGTTGTGATTAGAGAGGAGGGCGGGTTGTTTTTTAAAAGTCAGAAATGACTTTTAGACATTAAAAGAAGGTCCCCTAGTGTATGCCTTCCTAGTGCCCAAAGGCAGTTCCCCCCCACCCCCTGCACCATGCTGCTGCCACTGTTTGTCTATAACCCAACACAGCAGCTGCAAACCTTTGATTGTCTTTGCAAACTGCAAAGCCCAGTACTTGAACCTGCGTCACATAGATTTGGAGCCTTGGGTCCCTGGCCTGGCCGGGGAGGTCATCTCTTCTCCAGGATGGAGCTGTGACTGGTACGGGAATACAAGCAATAGAAACAAAAGCAAAGGAGACTCAACTCCTGGGCACCTGAGCCCTTACTACGTGCCATTCACTTTATATACATGATCTTATTTTACCTTCACAAGTGGAAGAGCAACCTGATAAGACAAAGGGTCCGATCCCCACGTACCAGAAGAGAAAACCACGGCTCTGTAGGGACTTGCCTCAGGACTCATCACTACTGACGAGTGGACACACAATTTGAAACCACACAGTGTAGCTCTGAATCCTATGTTCTAGGCTCTTTCCTTGCAGTCTCTGGAGAATTTGATGAGTGCTATGTATCTGAAAAGTCTCAGCTATTTACTGCCTCTTTTTCCATTTTGAGTATCAAATGTGGATTGAGCATTTCTGTGCCAAGCCCTATTCTCAAATCACCCCAGGGGAGGTGGACTGTACCACTCGGTTTTACAGGAGAGAAAACCAACCAGCCAGGTGATAGACGTTGTCCCCTTGGCGAAGACCTCTGCCAGTCTGGACCACAAGCAAAACTACAACCCCGAGGAAGGAGGTGGAACAGCAAGGACTGAGTTTATCTACAACACACGCGTTTGCACTCTTCCCCTCCAGCTACCG
>NW_006773642.1:235055-249077 GCF_000442215.2 Lipotes vexillifer | reverse complement strand
CTCTTCCCCTCCAGCTACCGTACTGGCGTCCTGTGTGTGGACAGAAGCGCATTGGAGACAGCTTTCGGCTGCATTCTCCAAATTCTCTACACCCAAGAAGTTACATGCTCATCTTCCCAGATAGAGAAACTGAGAGGGTGAGTGGGAGACCACACAGGAAGCAAAGCCCACAGCTTCCAAAAAGGGGCCCGCAATTCCAGGCTGAGGGACCTCCTCGCAAGCTTGTGTGTCCCCCGCCACTCAGGCTCCTCCTGCGACAGACCTCAGTGCCCATGAGAAAGGCAAGTAGGCACTTTTACTTACCACACTGAGAGGTGTGGACACAGCCTCAGTGAAGCAACTGGGGGCCCTTCACTGTGGACAGTTGAGATGATCATCTAGAGCTGAGTCAGATAAGATGGAAGTTTAGACCAGGGAGGCCCGGGAAGTTTGCTGAGCCAGGAGGGGCTCCTTTTTCTCCACCCAAGGAAAGATGTAGACCTTCATACATGCAGCTCCTTATCTGGCAAAAGTGAACTCTCAAAATCCAAATCTAACCAAGCAACTCCTTTCCTTAAGATCTTTGAAGGCTCCAACCCCAGTTACCACCAGGATTCTGTCCAATCAGCTTAGCCAGCCGTCAGCAGCTGGCCTCAGCCGGCCTCTTCAGCCTCCCTCCCTCCACTCCTCCATGTGAGCACTGTGTTTCCACCAGGACCAATGGCTCTCCCGTCCCCAAACCCTCCATGCTGCACAGTGACTCAGTCTTTTTGCTCTTGTTTTTCTCCATCTTGGGAATTCATAGCCTTTCTTCTATAAACAGAGAACATGTCCTCAAGCCTCAAGACTGATGCCAGAGCATCCCCTCAATCCCCTGACACCATCCCTAACGCGCCACCCAACCACCATCATTGTGACTCAACGAAATCCACACCCATTGCCCCGGATCCTCCCCTGCCTCCCACTGGTCTCTCCACTCTGGCATTTCACACTGTAGTTTTTCTTCACTTGCCTATCTCTCCACCAGACTGTGAGCCCTCAGGGCCAGGGACTGGGTCCAATCAGACTCCAATTTCCCAACTGTTTGGGCCAATAGTCTTTTTCTCATGGGTAGACTGAGATCAAGGGTATGTTTGTCTCTGCTGGACCTGCAGGATGTGTGCTGAGAAGGGGGGAGGGGGAGGGGGCAGGGGCAGGGAGAGAAGCAAGCAAAGAGCCTTGGATACAGTGGTCCTTTCACTTGGAATAAGATTCCTGATGTCTAGCACTACACTGTGATGTCCCGGTTAAAGAAAATAAGTGACTCAATGTTAGCACTGTCTAAAATATCCCCTGCTCTTGTCTGCTCTCACGCCCACCCCATGTCCAATCTTGCATCGAGTCCTGTGGGGTCCACGGATACAAATACATCTTGAACACAAACACTTCTCACTATTCCCGGCACTGCCACACTGATCCAGGCCACCCTGTCTTTCATGTGGTTTGCTGCAGTAGCCACCAAATTGTTCCCCCTGCTCTTGGCTTTGCCCTCCTACGGCCCATCCTCCATCCAGCAGCCAGAGGGTGGTTTTTTACGAACTGAAAATCAGATTATGTTTTTCTCTGGCTCAAAACCTTCCAGTGGCTTCTACTCCCATTTAGAATAAGATCCAAAATCTTTCCCACGGCCTGCAAGGCCCTTGTAATCCAGCTCCAGGCCCCTCACTGACCTCAGGTCCCCCGCTCTCTCCCTGCCCCGCTCTGCTCCAGACACACTGGCTGCCTTGACATCCAAAACATGCCCCAGTCATTCCCGACATGGCCCCTCTGTGATTGCCCTCCTCCTTTCGCCTAGAAATC
Organism: Lipotes vexillifer; assembly: GCF_000442215.2. NCBI lineage: Eukaryota > Metazoa > Chordata > Mammalia > Artiodactyla > Lipotidae > Lipotes > Lipotes vexillifer. The sequence continues at coordinate 247,259 of NW_006773642.1, read as the reverse complement.
CAATGTCCCCTACTCCTCATTGGTCAAGACTGCTCTCGAATTTCCCTTCCTGACAGCAGCTTTCTCAGTCACCTTACCCCAAAGGGTAGAGCCCAGCCCTCCGGCCCCTTCCTCAGTTGCTCTTCAGAGCAATTGTCCTCACCTGAAATTACACATTGGGTTTTCACATCCGTGGTCTGACTCACACTTGAATGAATGACGGCTTCGTGAGAAGCAGGGACTTGGTCATATTTTTATTGAAGAAATCCTAGTCCCTAGACGAGTGCATAGAACCTAGCAGACATTCAATAAATATTTGTTGAATGAATGAACAAATGAGAAATTCAGAAAATGAATGTGATGTACGTTTTTGGACAAACTTCTGAATCAAAACATCACTCCTTACTGATCCAATGACATGTCACAGATGACATAACTCTCTGAGACTTAGTTGCCTCACATGGATATTTTGAGGACTGAGAAAGGGTACTGGGGGAGGGTATGGTTATAAAGGGGCAAGAAGAGCTATCCTTGTGGTGTTGGCTCCGTTGTGTATCACGAAAACAGCGGCAGATACACAAACTACACGTGTGATAAAATCACATAGAACCATATACACACAAATGAGTCCAAGTGAAACTGGAGAAATATAAATACAATCAGTAGATGGTATCAATGACAATATCCTATATATGTATATGTATAACTGATTCACTTTGCTGTACAGCAGAAACTAACACTACATTGTAAATCTACTATACTCCAATAAAAATTGTTTTTTTAAAAAGGAGAGAGAGACAGGGCTTCCCTGGTGGCGCAGTGGTTGAGAGTCCGCCTGCCGATGCAGGGGACACGAGTTTGTGCCCCGGTCGGGAAGATCCCACAGGCCGCGGAGCGGCTGGGCCCGTGAGCCATGGCCGCTGAGCCTGCGCGTCCGGAGCCTGTGCTCCAAAACGGGAGAGGCCACAGCGGTGAGAGGCCCGCGTACCGCAAAAAAAAAAAAAAGAGAGAGAGAGACAATATCCTAGTTGTGATATCACACTATAGGTTTGTAAGATGATACAATTGGGGGAAACTGAGTATACGGGATGTCTCTGTATTTTTCTTTTACAACTATATATAAATCTACAATTATCTCAAATTTTTCAATTAAATATTAATTAAAGTGGTTGCGGCTGTGTATTGAAGCACTAAGCCCACAGCCTGGCACATAGAATTCACTAATAGTGAGTCCCCGCTCCTGAATAATTATTTTACCTTCTGTTGGCTTCTTCCATGTTCTATCACTAAGTGATTTATGTCTAGCTGTTAGAGCTTGCTGGCCCAACCCATAGCCCTGACTGAGGGTATAGCTTCAGGTTCCACCTTGCCCTGGTGGATCATTTCTCATAAAGATGCACATTCCAACAGTAGGACTGCTGTTGCGTGTGTGTGTGTGTGTGTGTGTGTGTGTGTGTGAGAGAGAGAGAGAGAGAGAGAGAGAGAGAGAGAGAGAGAGAGAGAGAAAGAGAGAGAGAGTTTGAGAGGTATATTGAGCTAGGTGGAGAATTAGGGATTAGTAACAGCTGAACAATTAGTGACCCCTGGCCATCCCTGTGCTTTTTCTTAACCATTGCCATTTCCTTTTCTTTTTTTCAATTTTTATTGGTGTATAGTTGATTTACAATGTTGTGTTAGTTTCAGGTGTACAGCAAAGTGAATCAGTTATACATATACACATATCCCCAGTTTTTTAAAGATTTTTTTCCCATACAGGCCATTACAGAGTATTGAGTAGAGTTCCCTCAATACAGCAGGTTCTTATTAGTTATCTATTTTCTATACAGTAGTGTGTATACGTCAGTCCCAATCTCCCAATGTATCCCTCCCCGCCTTATCCTTTGGTAACCGTAAGTTTGTTTTCTACATCCGTGACTCTACTTCTGTTTTGTAAATAAGTTCATTTGTTCCCATTTTTTTTTAGATTCCACATATAAGTGATATCATATGATATTTGTCTTTCTGTGTCTGACTTACTTCACTCAGTATGACAATCTCTAGGTCCTTCCATGTTTCTGCAAATGGCATTATTTTGTTCTTTTTTATGGCTGAGTAATATTCCATTGTATATACGTACCACATCTTCTTTATCCATTCCTCTGTTGAAGGACATTTAGGTTGCTTCCATGACCTGGCTATCGTAAATAGTGCTGCAATGAACATTGGGGTGCATGCATCTTTTTGAATTATGATTTTCTCCAGGTATATGCCCAGGAGTGGGATTGCTGGGTCATATGGTAGTTCTACTTTTATCATTACCATTTCAAGAGACTTTTATCTCATATTTTCTGCTTTGCAGTGGGAATCTTGGTACAGAAGCCACCATGGTTAGCCCGGCCCTGCAGTCCTGCAAAGCCCTGACATATTCCTCCTCCAGAAACAAAAGTCCCTTTCCGCCAGCACAGTCTGGACCCCACACCCAGAGTCTTGACCTGACCTCTCCTTCCCCACCCGAACCTAAGACCCTTGAATCTGGGCAGCACATCCCCCCCTGGGAAGCTTGAATCAAGTTTGCATTTACCAGTGTCCATTTCACCTGCATTTTACTCAGTTTGGCACTGGGGCTGGGGAGCACTGTATCCCACAGTGAGGGCCCATCAGAAAGGCTGCTGAGTTCCCTCCTGCTGTTTCTGCCTGCTTCTATCTCTTCTCCTTCCCTGCTGTCCTGCCTGAGATTCCAACCTGCCCTGAGGTTAAAGTCCCAAAGGTTTCCTGTTGAGTCAGGCTATCTGATGAGTGCTGGGTGTTCAGAGAACAATAAAACACATTTCCTCTCTTGAGGCTCCTACAGCCTCATGCAGAAGAGGGAGGAGAGACAGATGACTCCAAAAACTGGATATGGCCGTGTCACAAGATGCTATGGGATCTAAAAGAAGAAAGGAGAATCTAAATCTGACTAAAGATGTCAGGGGAAGGGAGTCTTTGAGCTGAGACCTGTGAGATGTCCAAGGACTAGGCAAGGAGACGAGGTGAGGAAGGGCTTTTTAAAGAAAGGGATCGGGACTTCCCTGACGGTCCAGTGGTTAAGATCCCAGGCTTCCAATGCAGGGGGCATGATTCGATCCCTGGTCGGGGAACTAAGATCCCACATGCCAGCGGCGCAGCCAAAAAAATTTTTTTTTACATAAGGAAAGGGATCAACGAGAACAAAGGCCTGGATCGGCACGGCTGCTTCTGGAAATGCCAGGACGTTGGTACAGCTGGAGCATGAATTGCAAAGGATAAGTGTCGAGATGAGCTTGAGAGAAAGACAGGTCAAATCATGGACAACACAGAGGTGCCTTTAACAACACCTTAGATTTGTAACTTGAAAACCAGTGAGGAAGAGGCATTAGTAGTGTAACTCTTAGACTGAAAGAAAGAAAAAAAAAAACTTGGACACAGATCGTCTGGAGACATTAGTAAGTCAATCTACGTGATCCCATAAACAGCTGAATTGTACCTGGGTGCTGATTAACCAGGGTCACATGACTTTCCGTAGGTTCCATATGTCCCCGGAGGATACTGCTTAACAGAATTGCTCTCCTGGATTGCTAGGGCATATAAAGTAGGAGCCACAGGTGAATCCCTATGGCTCCTTAGCTGAATTCTCACACAGAGAACAACAAAGTGACTCGTGGTGAAAGCACTTTGGCCTTGGAGTACTTTCTCGAGATTGCCACACCACCAAGAAAAAGCCATATTCCCATGGCATTCGGCCAGTGTACCCAGGCATCTGCTCAGCAAATGCTCTTCCCTCAGACTGCATACAACTGGCTTCATTGCTTCCTGGTTCACTGTGTGTAGAGAAGACCCAGTGCAGGCACTGGGGTCGGGCACACCTGTGTTCACATCTCATGTCTACCACAGACCAACTCTTCCATCAGGGGCAAAGGATTCCCAAGCCTCAGTTTCCCCATCTGTAACACAGAAATAATCATCCTTGCCTCAAAGTCTTGCTAAATAATAGAAAACAAGGAAAGCACTTGAGAAAGAAGAGATTCTCAAGGACAGAGATAGGTATGATTACTGTTGGAGGTCAAGTTCTGTTTTTAGCCTAGAGCTGGAGAGCGAGGCAATGAGGACCTGTGAGAGCCAAGCTTTCTCCCAGCCACATGGCTATACTTCATTCCAGGACACAAAGGGACTCAGCCAAGGGGGAGCTGGCATGTGGCTGGTCTTCCTGGCATGAGCATCTGTCTTCCTCTGGCTGTTTGCCTCACCATTCAGCAATGGGGATGACTGCCCATCCTCTGGACGACACTTTTATCACTGCCAAGGAGCTTGACAAGGGACCTGAGGTTGGAGGATTGAAGGGCAATCCTGGGAAGAAAATATTTGCCCAAATCCATTTAGAAGTCTGAAGTTCCAACCCTGACACTTCAGTGACAGACAGAAACAAATATCTCCCAAGTCCATTGCCAATGGGCTCAACCCAGCAGGAAAAAGCAGGGAATGGCAATGAAGCGGCTGCTATATGTCAGTGTCTTGGGCTGGGATTGACTAAACAGCATTAGTCCTAAATTAATTTTAAGCCCAGGTGTCAGGGAATGTTAAGTTCATTACACAGGAAGTGTAGTAGGACTGCAACGGTGTGCTGCTCACAGCTCAGTGGGGAGTGAGGCCTCCTGCCGACTGGGACTCACATGCTCTCCCTAGGGTCACAGCAGAGAACAGTCACGCTGAAGCAGGGCATATTCTTCCAGAAAGAGTATAGACTAGAGTGTTCAAATTAGACAAAGGCAGCTCCTCACATCACTGGTCAGCAAGCAGAGGACATAGGCAGCGTTGTAGAGAGGACACGAGAGGGGAAATTCAGCTTCCATCAAAATCAAGTGATAAACAGGAAGGGCTTTTAGACTCCCCTTTGAGTAAGTCCTCAGGTGAAGACTAAGGACCGTCGAGGATTAGCGAGAAAGACAGAAGAAGGAAGCAGGCATCTCGGCGCTCACTGCCTGGGATAGGATGGCCTGGAGCCACACCAGGGGCCCCTGGGAGAGGAAGAATGAACATGGGATCACAGCTGACTCCTCACCCACACTGGGTAAGCTCCAGTTCCTGGAGGACCAAGAGAGAACCTACTATCAGTGCCGAATGCAAAGCCCTTATGATTAGTTGACACTCCGTTTATAGATTCTACATTACATTAATAATTATCATTATTGTTGCTGCTGCAGCTGTCATTATTAACATTATCACTATAGAGTATGGATTCAATCACCAAGTCATTCTTAAAAAAATCCTCTTTCACCTTCATAAAGTCCTAAGGCAAAGAACTACCCTAGGCACTAGTATAAAAAGATTCCTAGCTTAGAAAGACCTGACCTGACTCTTATAATCAAGACTCTGGTGCTTAGGGTGAATAAGACCAGATAAGCGATTCTTCAGAGACATGGCTGGTGGCCATGCTTGTTTCTCGCTAGGTGTGTTGCAATTATACCAAGACTGTGCTCAGCCTTCTCAAATTGGGACAGATGTGGAGGCACACTGCTCAGATCTCCCTTCAAGAAAGAACTCAGCAGTCAGCTGCAAGGAACGAAGGTAGCTGGTGGCAGCTTCCAGCCATAACACTTTCAGACACTTTCAGCTTTCAAGACAAGCCCACGGTCTTTCTGGGCACCCTCTAGCCAATGATCAAGTGTGATAGGGGCATTTCTACCCAACATGGGATTCCTTTGCTCTAGAGCAACCGATTGAGTTGGCAGACACTTAGTGCAATCTGAATTGTGGTCCGAGGTTTTCCTTATCTTGCTGTCCTTTCACTCATGTCAGATTTGCCTCACAGTCTGAAGGTTTTTTCTGCCCAACTCTGCTTCCTACCCCTGTTATCTGTCACAAGCAATAACTCCCACCCAGATCAATAAACAGCTTTACTCCTAATGCCATCTCATGGCTGCTTCCCAGAAAATCCAGTTGAAAAATCTGTTACCTTCTTCAATATTACTATCACCTCACAAAGTAGGTGGTAATATCCCTATTTTACAGATTAGAAGGGTGAGGTTCAGAGAGGTAGATGGGGGAGTTGTCATTCAAACCCAAGTCTGCTTGACTAGGAAGGAGAAAAAACTAGGAGGCAACATTTGCTATTCAAACTGTCAGTCAAAAGGAAAGCATCACTAGTGTTAGCTTAGTCTGAGTGAAGACTAAGAACCCAAAGTTGAGGTGAGGGTTCTTTTGCCCCTCGAGAGATCTGTCTGGGCAAAGGGGGCTTCCGGGCAGAGCTCTGGCCCCTGAGGCTTCTGGGGAGGAGCTGCTACCATCATGATGAGCATGGATTTCTGTACATGAGCCCCTTTGGCAAACTGGTGACACCTACAGACCTCTTCTCAGAGTAGTAGTTTTGTTTTTTTCTTTTTGCGGTACGCGGGCCTCTCACCGCTGTGGCCTCTCCCATTGCGGAGCACAGGCTCCGGACGCGCAGGCTCAGCGGCCACGGCTCATGGACCCAGCCGCTCCGCGGCATGTGGGATCCTCCCGGACCGGGGCACGAACCTGTGTCCCCTGCATCAGCAGGCGGACCCTGAATCACTGCGCCACCAGGGAAGTCCAGAGTAGTATTTCTAAATGCATCAAATGAAATATGTCAGATTGCAAGGGAAGCCGATTATATTAAAATAAAGCTGCTAGAATATTTTTTAAACCTGCAATATGGTAATATACGTGCCTCTTTAGTAATGCATTACATAACAAGATATAGCAGCAGGTCTTATAAGTACCATAATTTTGAAGTCGTTTTGAACTTGAAAGATATTTTGACATGTCTACAATGACTCCAGCGTGATGTGAAAAACCCATGGTTTGTATTGGCAACAAAGTCAAGGTCATGCTAATATTACTGTGATTTGCTGCTTACATTACAATTGGAAAACATGCCAAATTTCAGTTAGAGATTAGTGAAAATAAAGATGTAATTTATTCCCATGCAAGTTCTCAAACCCTAGATTAAGAAGCCCTTCAGGGGCTTCCCTGGTGGCGCAGTGGTTGAGAATCTGCCTGCCAGTGCAGGGGACATGGGTTCGAGCCCTGGTCTGGGAAGATCCCACATGCCGCAGAGCAACTGGGCCCGTGCACCACAGCCACTGAGCCTGCGCGTGTGGAGCCTGTGCTCCGCAACAAGAGAGGCCGCGATAGTGAGAGGCCCGCACACCGCGATGAAGAGCGGCCCCCGCTTGCCACAACTGGAGAAAACCCTCGCACAGAAAGGGGGACCCAACACAGCCATAAATAAATAAATAAATTTAAACAAAATCATATATTAATAAAAAAAAAGCCCTTCAGTAAATTCTGATTGTACCTGACAAACTGTGTGGCAAATTCTAACTCACTCAAAACTATAATCGTTCCCAAATAGGTAGTATGTAGACCCTTAGAGAGGGACCAATGAGCTCTAGGAGCCAGTAAGAGATTCCCAAAAATAAATTATAGCAAGTAATCCTATTTGGTTTTTGTGATAGAATCAGAGACTAATAGGTTGGGAGGGCCTGTGTGTGACCATATTATGCCTGAAAGGCCTTTGACCCAAACCCTCATGGTATCTTTTTAATTGAGACAAAGAGATGTAAGGTGGACAATAACGCAGTTGGTTGACTGCCTAGTGAGTTCAGCCAGTCTCCAAAAGGTCAAAGCCAAGATGGAGAGTGTGTTCCAATAGCATCCTAGAGGACTCAGGCCTAAGCCCTGGCTGACCCAACAGTTTCTTGCAGAGACTTGGATGAGAACCCAGAAAACCAGCTGAGCTGATTCTCAAAAGACATGAAGCCCCGAGGCTTGGTAAATACTCTGGATAGCAGAGTCCAAATCCAAAGCGATGCTAGGGAGCCAGAAATAAAAATGAACAGAATTTCTCAAGAAGGAATTTAATAAAGATGGCTGCATTGGGATTGACATATATAACCTATTGATACTATGTATAAAATAGATAACTAATGAGAACACACTGTATAGCACAGGGAACGACTTAATGCACGGTGGTGACCTACCTGGGAAGGAAATCCAAAAAATAGTGGATATATGTATATTTAGAGCTGATTCATTTTGCTGTACGGTAGAAACTAACAAACACAACATTGTAAAGCAACTATACTCCAATAAAAATCAATTTAAATAAATAAATAAAACCAGTATTGGAAAGTAAAAAAATAATAATAATAAAGCAATGTTAGGACAATTGATGAAACATTGGTGAAAAGTGAAATTAGACCTCTATCTCACAAGGTATATTAAAAGAAACTCCAATTATATTAAAAAAAAAAAAGATGGATGCAAAGTCAGATCTGGAAATTTACAAGTATCAATATAACTGCAGGTGCAGAGGATGAGGGCAAGCTTACGAGCAGTACATGTGGTGCTAAAGACCTAGGGATGCTACGTCTGTCACAGACGTAAGCACGTAAGCACAGCACGTAAGCCTGTGCTACCCTAGACTGAAAGCTGTTGTCCAGAGTAAGGGAGTTGAGACTCCTCCTCTTCTCAAAGCTGAATGGCCCAAATCTGGGGATGGGGATGGGGTGGGGATGTGTGCTGCTGCTAGGAGTCATACTCAAAGGACTTGTAATGAACAGGATTGCACTCAGAGGAGCGCTGGAAACTCCAAACTCTACGACATAGAAACAGTGGTTGAAGCCACCAACAGCATTTGGTCTGATAAAAAGCACTTTGCGAAGGAAAGGGACAGGGAGATAAGATCATTTTTCTCAAAGGCCATTATGTATAACCGGGATCTACAAACATTTTCTGTAACGGGCCAGATAGTAACTATTTTCTGCTTTGCGAACCTGTGGCACATCTGATTTCTGTCACAGCTACACACTCTGTCATTGGACGCAAAAGCAGCCATAGACAATATAGAAATGAATGGGTGTGGCTGTGTTCTAATAAAACTTAATTTACAAACACTGGTGGAGGGTCAGATTTAGCCTGGGAGACATAGTTTGCCGACCCCTGATGTAGAAGGAGGAAAGTAACATTTCCTTAGAGTCTACCCTGTGCCAAACATCTGCACATTATCTCATTGATTCGTCATAGAACTCATAGAACCAAAGTAGGTACTATCTCCCCATTTTAACATATGGGAAAACTAAGACTCCATATATTCCTATACTTGTATACTTCTATATGCGTTATTAAGCAAATATGCCCCAAACCCCACACCTAGCATGAGATGGCCCTAGAATTCTAATGAGTTTCCATCACAGCACTCACTCCCTGGAGAATTGGTGCCTGGCCATGGGGGGGGATCTACATGTGGAGTGAGTCATCACCCAAGTGATGGCAAATAATACATCTGGAAGGGCCACCAAGTCCCAGAAACATCCTGAGAAATGCAAAGACCGTGATTCCAGTCACGAGGAGGAACGTGGGTCACTGAGTTGAAAGCTGTGATGAAGTGACCTATGGTAGCCACTCTTTTTTTTTTTTTTCTTTTTTTTGCGGTACGCGGGCCTCTCACTGTTGTGGACTCTCCCGTTGCGGAGCACAGGCTCTGGACGCGCAGGCTCAGCGGCCATGGCTCACGGGCCCAGCCGCTCCGCGGCATGTGGGATCTTCCCGGACCGGGGCACGAACCCGTGTCCCCTGCATCGGCAGGCGGACTCTCATCCACTGCGCCACCAGGGAAGCCCGGTAGCCACTCTTGATGGGAACAAATCAGCTAAAGGTTTTCTCATTGTTTTAAGTATTTTTTAAAATTAGATGATTCATTAGCCACAGAGGTATTTTCCATAGCACCACTTACCACAGCGCTTCCTGCCAAGAACAAGGTCAGAGGCAAGGGTCTCTGAAAAGCTGCAGCATCAGGGTTAGAGCGAGGCAGTAACATCTCCTCCCTGTGTGGGCAGAAGGATCACCTTCCCCCTCTCCCCTCTCCCTTCTCTCCTCACAATACAGCCCTTGGAAGCCTCCAGCCAACCCCTAGGCAGTCACTCCCTGATCTGCACTCTCTCCACACGTCCATCATCACACCTACCATCACTCTTATTTCTCAGAAAGACCAACAAAATGGCACAAGCTGCAAATTACGTGTCACCGAACCCCAGTGCTCAGAGGGTGTCTGATATACAGACTCGCTCAATAAAATTCTGTTTTATTAAACTTCACTTAAACAGGTCTCAAGCAAATGCACTCGCCTACCTCTCCCATTTAACTTCCATGGCAATCACTTAACAAATCACCCTCTGTCTTACTTGATAGATGAAACAATAACAGGCCCCTAGATGGAGGCAGAAAGAACTGCTGCTGCCCGTTGGAAGCCAAACCTGCTCCTGCTGTGCTCCCTGAGTCCTGTGTCACTCCTCCACCTCAGGCCAGGAAGAACATTCACAAGGATGCCAACCTGCATGGCTTTTCTTTAGTGATTACTGGAGGACGTTGTTTTTTTTTCTAGTTCAAATCAACTTTTATAGCCCACTTCTAGAGCAAACTGAGAGTAAACTAGCCGGATAAGCCAGTCCTGCCCCGGACCCACTCTGCTATTTTATTGCAAGAATCACTTTCCTCATGAGTGTTCGTTGATCTGTGTCTACATAGACCCAATACAGTATAAAGAAGAAAGCAAGGCTCCAACGTCAGACAGACCTGAGATTAAATCCTGTTTCTGCCATTGATCGGCTCTGTGACCTTAAGCATATTGCTTAATCTCCCAGGGCCTTGATGTCCTCATCTGTAAAATGGGGTTAAGAATGCCTACTTTGTAGGCTTGTGAGATTAAGAGAAATAATGGGCCAGAAAAAGCATTTGTAAAGTGTTGATATAGATGAGATAGTTCAATGGTAGATTGATAGCTAGGTAGCAGCAGGTAAGCTTATTTTGTAACAAGAGAAATTGAGTGTTAAGAGTTTAGGAAAAGGAGTAACGATACCCTCATAAACACCTATACTCTTTCTGGATGAGGGATCTGAGACTCAGAGATATGAGATAACTTGCCTAGTGGCACACTGCTAATAATTGACCTGGCCTCATCACACATTCTGCACTTGGACAGTGTCCGGCATGCACTAGGCACTCAGTGAGCATTTGCAGACTAATTAACTGAAGGAATGATAGGATATGGTCTAAAAACACGAGCAGCGTAATCCAGGAGTACAGTGTTCTGGTCTCCTTCAGACAGGGCCATTGTCGTTGGTTTTTTCTTTTCTTTTTTTTCTTTTTTTTGGCTGCATTGGGTCTTCATTGCTGCACACAGACTTTCTCAAGTTGCAGCAAGCCAGGGCTACTCTTCGTTGCAGTGCGTGGGCTTCTCATTGTGGTGGCTTCTCTTGTTGTGGAGCACGGGCTCTAGAGCGCAGGCTCAGTAGTTGTGGCGCACAGGCTTAGTTGCTTCGCAGCATGTGGGATCTTCCCAAACCAGGGCTCGAACCTGCGTCCCCTGCATTGGCAGGCGGATTCTTAACCACTGTGCCACCAGGGAAGTCCTCTTGTTGCATCTTTTGGGGATGAATAGTCCTACACGAGTCCTAGTGTGTCCAATGGGTATTACCACCATAGCCTCGAGAACTAACTTAACTCATTGTCGACAACCTTCTAAGGAAGAGAAGCTGGGGTTCAAGAACACAGGAATTTTAACTGCTCATATCTAATGTTTATGATTAGTCTTAAGCAAATAAGGTCAAGTTCTCTTGCCCTGAGACTATTACAGAATTCAGTTTACTGATATTCAATGGACCATCAGTTCCCATTTCTTTTAATATTTTAGAACGAGGCTGAGTTCTATAAACACAGAGTCACGGTGGTATAATGGAAAGAGCACCAGACTAAATGTAAGGAGACATGGGTTCAAATCTCGGTCCCTATGAACTCTAGGCATGAATCTTAGCCTCTTTGGCTCTGATTCTTCATCTATAAAATGAGAAAATAATACTAGCCCCTCTTCATTATAATAGTGAGGATTAAGTGGGATCATGTATGTTAAAGTGTCTGTCTTGATGCTTAGCACATAGAAAGTGCTTAATAAATATTTATCCATTTGATGGAATGCACATGTGGTATCTGGCATACTAAACACTCATAATGAGAGGCTATTTAGGCTGTTCATTTTTAGCATTAGACCTGGGTCCCTAGAAGGCACTTAATAAATGCTCTTTCACTCAGTGGAATACTTGCCCAATGACTGGCATAGTAGTTGCTTAATGAATGTTCATTCATTCAGTGGAATCTTAGCATGGTGCATAGCACATAGACAACATTCCATAAATGTTGGTCAAATCCAAGTAG